>NC_065449.1:72052318-72364512 GCF_917563875.1 Diabrotica virgifera virgifera | reverse complement strand
AATGCGCAATAACTACTTCTTAAAACCCACCAAATTTCATTTGCATATCTAAACCGGTTTTAAAACAAAAAATAAATCGTCAGTGTGTAAAAAAAATTCAACATCTCGTATATAGGAAACTAATTATTTACAGACATGTTCATAAATCAAACGGTCATTATTTTTTCATGCAGAATTACCCCTTAAAGTTTGTCGCCCTTATTTAGAAACACACTGTATTGATGAAGAACATGGATACTTGTCAAAGTACCTAACTTTTTCATTATTCAACATAAGTGAATGAGTCACAAAGCAGAATGTTAAGAAAGGCTAAGGCTACAATTGAGTTTTAATTTCAATATTTTGTAAATGTTAGAATATTCCACAAGGTGTTCCGAACTTTGAGGAAAAAACACAGTATTATTGTTACACCCGGTACACTTTGAGATTTACCTCTACAGCAACACTGTTATTACTATAGCGATATTTTTAGAGAATAAGGGCAATAAGGCTATAACAATTTAAAAAAATTACTAAAATCGGACAACAGATTTCAGATATTCGAGACATAAGAAATTACCCATTTTTAAGGTGTCCCGATTTTTTTGGCCAGGAATGTATTAAAAATGATTAATTAAATAAATTGTTTTTTCTTTTATGGCACCTTATTTAACATTTTTGGATAATAATTATTATTTGGGAAATATTTTAGTTACCAAAATAAAAGTATTTAACAATAGTTTTTTTAGAAGGTCAATGGAATACGTCAAGACTGAAAGCCATAAACTATTAAAAAATTAATATTAATAAAAATATTTTGTATTTTTATAATCTCTTGTCATAAATCGTATAATAAGATAGTCGTGATACACAAAGTTTGCATAATCAAGTTTTTCTTATAAATAGAAATTATTCTCTCCTATGGTTACCAAGGTTACCTTAAAACTGTTTGAGACGATATAAAATATACTCAGTGACATTAGAAGTGTAATACCCAGAAGGAATAATTTCTTTAACTTACTTTTTGGGCAACATGGTTGATTTACATCAAGAATAAAACGATAAAGATAGCCAGAATTTTTATTGTTCGATATGTTCGACATGTTCGATAGGATTTAATTAAATCCGGTGGTAAAGAGGTGGACGACAAAACATTGATGCCAGCTTGACCAGAAATAGGTAGTCTAAAGTGCCTATCTTGGTGCTCTGTGGTACGTCTCAATTGACTAGTTGGTCTTCTCCGCATTCATCTTCCTTCGCTTGTCCACATACGGCACACAAACACACATAAACGTCATTACCGTAACAACACGACGACCAATTTCGCGATACGACAAACCCATATCTACAATATGTAGGCAAGAATTCTACCTTTATCTCTGAGAAATAATAAATAAAACTTCTGCACCAGCCGGTCTTCATAAATCGCCAAATAAGGGAATAAAGACCCTAAGGAAACTCCTTGAAATGGTTTGATGAGATAGAACACGACATAAGCAAAGTGGAATCAATTTGTGATGAAAAGCTTGCCACTGACTACCATTGCTACACTGTACTAACTATAGTACCTGTCAGCTTTTTTGTTTTAACATTTTTTAAAAACCTTTTTTTTTCATTTTTCTTACTCTTTGTTTAACTCGATCATTAATTTTTATTAAGATTCTCCAATTTGTTTAATTTTTATCATACTTTTTTTTCAGGAGTAAAAAGGTACACTAACAATCCTTCCATTCTTGTTAAATGTTTTTTATTTTAATAAATACAGAACAACTTGATTAATTACAGTATTTTTTAGATAATCATTACTAGTCCTGTCGCCAGTGGGGGTACAACGGCCTCCTTAATTCAGATGGACTTACCCAAGTTGTTTTTATATATTTTGACCCGTAGAACACGAATTTTTTGGGTAACAGTCGATCCGGATGTCGATAAGGTTTTTATTAACAAAGAACTCGAGGAATCACATAACAGCGATTTTTCGCAAAACAAAACATTTTTTTGTGTTGTTTGGGTCATTCTAAACAAAAAATGTTTTTACAAGTTTTTTCGTAGGATGCATAGTTTTCGACATAAACGCGGTTGAACTTTCGAAAAATTGCAATTTTTGAACCCGAATGACTTTTGATTGAAAAATAAAATAGCAATTCTGCTTACCGCATTTGAAAGATCAAGTCAATAGTATGGTATAACTAGACTCAAACCCAGACATCCAAAGTGAAAGTTATCCTTCAACACTAAATTTTTCTATATGGTCCACATAATCTTCAGAAAAAAGTCATACCATTTTGAGCGTCGGGTTTGGGGGGGAGAGCGGGGAGAAATCGGTAAATTCGTAGTTTTTTACGTTTTTCGTCAATATTTCTAAAACTATGCGGTTTAGCATGAACAATCTTCTATACAAAAATGTTCTACATTAAATTTGAAATAAAAAAGGTCCTATGCATAATCCTTCTAAAATGAACGGTTCAAAAGTTACGGAGGTAGTATAGTATAATTGGTCCAAAAAAGGCCTAACCCAGACATCCAAAGTAAAAGTTTTCCTTCAACACCAAATTGTTCTGTATTAACACCAAAAAAGTCATACCATTTTGAGCGTCCCGTTTGGAGGGGAGATGAGGGAAAAGTCGGTAAATTAGTAGTTTGTTTACGTTTTTCGTCATAATTTCTAAAACTGTGCTTTAGCAAAAACAATGTTCTATACAAAAATGTTCTACGTGAAATTTAAAACAAAAAAGGTCCTATACATAATTGTTATAAAATCAACGGTTCCAGAGTTACGGAGGGTAAAATGTGGAGGTTTTCAATACTTTTTATATTCTTTTGGGCAATTTATAGAAATTTTCTTTGACAGGATTGTGTTTTGTAAATAAAATTTGCTATTTCAGTGGCCAATGATATGTTAGTGATAAGCTCTTAAAGAAACGTCAACCTCACCACCCAAAATTTTGATCAATTGCCCAGATAATATAAAAAGTATCGAAAACCTCCACTTTTCACCCTCCGTAACTCTGGAACCGTTGATTTTATAACAGTTATTTATAGGACCTTTTTTGTTTTAAATTTTATGTAGAACATTTTTGTATAGACCATTGTTTAAGCTAAAGGATAATTTTTGAAATATTGACGAAAAACTTTAAAAAAAACTACTAATTTACCGATTTCTCCCCCATCTCCCATCCAAACCGGACGCTCAAAAGGGTGTAACTTTTTACTGAACAATATGTGGACCATATAGAACAATTTGGTGTTGAAGGAAAACTTTTACTTTAGATGTCTGGGTTAGGCCTTTTTTGGACCAATTATGCAATACTACCTCCGTAACTTTGGAACCGTTCATTTTAGAAGGATTATGCATAGGACCTTTTTTATTGAAAATTTTTAATGTAGAACATTTTTATGTAGAAGGTTGTTCATGCTAAACCGCATAGTTTTAGAAGTATTGACGAAAAACCTAAAAAACTACGAATTTACCTACTTCTTTCCCCTCTTCCCCCCAAACCCGACGCTCAAAATGGTGTGACTTTTTTCTGAAAATTATGTGAACCATATAGAACAATTTGGTGTTGAAGGATAACTTTCACTTTGGATATCTCGGTTATGCCATTATTTGGATCAATAGGGAACTTGCATAAAATTTTAAATTCAAAAAAATATTATAAATCACAACAGAACATAATTTAAAACATGTATCAAAGATTAAAAAGTTTTGTTTGGCTTTCGTTTGGCCCCTAAAGATGATTAAAAATTCAAATTAAAACAGGTAGTCCAAAACGCATCGTGACGTCATTCGTTTAAATTATGTTTACATTCTTCCAAAAAAGTAAACAGAATTTAAAATTAGACATTATAAACGTCAGTAGAATAAAAATGTCAGTTATGTAACCTCACAAGTGAATGATCATTTGAACTATTTTAAATTGACTAAAGGCCAGAAAACAAAAAAAATATATAGATTTTAAATTTGTACTTCTGTTATTATGAGGTTTTGAGGCGTGAAATTTTGGAAGTCTTATTTTTAAAGGAAACTGAATATTATTAAGCAATAAAAATATGTGCAAGTTCCCTATTAGGTTTGGCATTCGTTTTGACACTGACACTATTAAATGACATTTAAAATAGTTCAAACGATCAAAAACACTTGTGACGTTACATTGTATTTTCTACTGACGTTTATAATGTCTAATTTTAAATTTTGTTTACTTTTTTGGAAGAATGTAAACATAATTTAAACGAATGACGTCACGACGCGTTTTGGACCACCTGTTTTAATTTGAATTTTTAATCATTTTTAGGGGCCAAACGAAAGCCAAACAAAACTTTTTAATATTTGATACATGTTTTAAATTATGTCCTGTTGTGATTTATAACAGTTTTTTCGAATTTAAAATTGTATGCAAGTTCCCTATTATATCATACTACAAATTCTATCGGTCTTAATTAGTTTCATTAATAAAAATTAATTTTTTTATTGTTAAACAAAACTATAAACACATAGTGATTGAATGATGTTTTCAATGTATTTCTCATTTGAAATCCAACGAGTAGGCGCGCATACAGCCAATTTCAACGTAGATTACGTACATTAAATCGCATGCATTGGGCACGGGAAACACTGCGTTTATGGCTTTGTTCAACAAATAAAAACTTAAGTTTTAGCAATGCAAATAATCAAAACCGATAAAATTTGACTTGAACTTTCAAATGCAGTAAGCAGAATTGCCATTTTATTTTTTAATCAAAAGTTATTCGGGTTCAAAAATTGTACTTTTTCGATTTTTTTAAAGTTCAACCGCGTTTATCTCGAAAACTATGCATCCCACGAAAAAACTTGAAAGACGATTTTTTGCTGAAAATCGCCCAAAAAATACAAAAAAAATGTTTTGTTTTGCGAAAAATCGTTGTTATGTAATTCCTCAAGTCCTTTGTTTATAACAATCTTATCATCCGGATCAACTGCTACCCAAAAAATTCGTGTTCTATGGGTCAAAATACATAAAAAAACTTGGGTAAGTCCATCTGAATTAAGGAGGCCGTTGTACCCCCCCTGGCGACAGGACTATACTTTCAGTAAATCATTGAGATATTTTTTTTTGCATTAAAACATTTAACAAAAACAAATATTACCACTAAAATGTTAAACCCGTCTGTCAGGCGGTTAGTTACTGTTTACGTCATTGATTTAAGATGTTAGTACTTAAGGGTTATTGTTCGAAGAAAAAATTTATTGCTCTTTTAAAAAAAAGTTATCGCATGTTCTGCCAACTTGATTTCAAAATAGCAGAACAGTACTTCAAAAACTGATAAATCATCAAATAAATGAATACCCAAGTATTCTCTAAATTAAGTGCAAATTTAATGTTCAAAGGAAACATTTATTGCTCTTTTTTCCAAAAAGTTATTGCATGTTCTGTTAACTTGATTTCAAGCTAGCAGAACAACAGCTCAAAAATGTACATCAAATCACTGAATACCAGAATATTCTCTGAATTAAATGTAAATTTAATATTCCAAGAAAAAATTTAGTGCTCTTTTCTTTAGTTATCGCATAAAAAAATCGTTTTTTAAGTTATCGCATTGATTTCAAGCTAGCAGAACAGTAGTTCAAAAATTGATAAATCATCAAATAAATGGATACTCGAGTATTCTCTGAATTAAATGGAAATTTAATGATGAAAGGAAACATTTATTGCTCTTTTTTCCAAAAAGCTATTGCATGTTCTGTTAACTTAATTCCAAGCTAGCATAACAATAGTTCAAAAACTTATAAATTATCAAATAATTGAATACCAGAATATTCTCTGAATTAAATGCAAATTTGATGTTCTAAGAAAAAAATTATTCCCCTTTTTTTCAAAAAGTTATCGCATATTCTGCCAACTTGATTTCAAGCTACCAGAACAATAATTCAACACTTGATAAATCATCATAAATCATCAAATAAATGAATACCGGAGTATTATCTGATTTAATTGCAAATTTAATGTTCTAAGAAAAAATGTATTGCTCTTCTTTTCAAAAAATTATCGCATGTTCTGCTAACTTTTTGAAAAAATAGCATTTTTTGCACTATATTGTTAATAATTATTAAAGAGACACATCGAAATTTCTGCAGAACGCAATAATTAGATTTGCTTATCAAAGGGATAATTAACGATAACTCGTTAAGGAACTAAAGTTTAACGTTAAAAATTGTTTTTTAATAAAAGAAATATTAGGAATATCTAAATTATTTAGAGATAGGTTGATATATTCTTAAAAAACCTAGTAAATACAGAGTTATATTATAATAATTTAATATTAATAGGTACTTACGAGCATCAACTATTTTAATTATTCCAAAATAAAGGACACAGGCGAACAACATATAGCACTTTCTACCCATCTTAACTGTAATCACTTTTGCTGAACATTAATCTTTTATAAATCTTGGACTGGTTCTTGGGATAACCAAAAAGAGATACCAGAAGCAGACATAATCATTTACACGGGATGAGTCGAATCAGTTTTTGCCTGATTTAAGTTAAATTAAAGTAAAATATAATCATCATAAAATGTAATAGATCTATTTTTCTTTAATGGTTTATTAAATACACTGACAATAAATGCGGTAAATATTTTTATATATACAGGGTGTCCCAGACTAATTTATCCAGGCTATATCTTTTAAACGAATAGAGATTTTCGAATGTGACAAAAACTGAAAAAGAAAACAAAAAATTACAAAAAAGTAAGACAATTAAAAAAATAAATAAAAAATAAATAAATAAAAAATATATTTATAAAAATGAATGAGGAATTTGGACAGTCCATAGTAACATAGCTTTCGAATTAATTATGGAGCTACAGAAGAATGTGGCTGTGGAAAACTGAGAACATCATTTAAAAACATACAAAGAAAATATGTTATAAAAAAATGATTAAAAAATGTAAAAAGGAATAATTATTTATTAGTAGAATTGTTTATTAGAGATTAATAATAGAACATATTAGTTTTAGGATATGATACGAAAAAATTACTATAGTGAAAGTCACATTGAGATGGCAGTGTACGGATATAGAATAACAATGTTGCCAATTCTACTCCCATTGTAAATTTTCATACTTTTTTAAAATAAGCAGGGCCAAACTCAAAAAAAAAGTTCACAAAAGTGTAGTATTTTCCCATTTTACATTCATAAATATTTCCAAAATTATGATTATTTTATAGGAGCCGGACCACAACGTATGATTAAAAATTTTGACAACATTCTAGTTATTTCTCTCATTTGGAAAGCACATGCGTATCTCTGTAACGCTGCCAGCTGAATGTGAACTTCAGTATAACAAGTAAAAAATTGTAAAATTGGCGAATAGATTTTGAATGAATGGAATAAAGAACTAAAATTTAGGTGTACAAAAGTTCATCACATATTTTAAAATTGGGTAAAGTAATTATGAAATTTACTTTACCCACTTATATTATGTAATACAGAATAAGCCAAATAAAAACGGAACATACGCAGATAATACAGTGTATCGGAACTACGTTTGAAATAGTCGACCAATATAAAAGTTTGACAAACATAAATCATAGCAAATCAACTACCTGTCTCCTTTTAGGCTAAGGCTACGGCCAGACAAGCGACAATTTACGGCGCCATAAGAGCAGTAAAGTGAAGCGCGGAAATAAAATGAAGCGCGGAAATGGGTCCTGGTAAGAAGGATCTGGGTCAAAATTTGTAGCTCATCTAACCAAAATAACGACCGAAACACTGTATTTACATCTCGCGACACGCCGTAATTTACATCCCCATCTGGTCATGCTTTTTACGGCTGCTTCATTTTACTGCTCTTACGGCGCTGTAACAGCAGTAAAAGGAAGCGGCAGTAACTGCAGTAAAAAGCATGGCCAGACGGGGATGTAAATTACGGCGTGTCGCGAGATGTAAATACAGTGTTTTGATCGTGGTTGTGGCTAGATGAGCTACAAATTTTGACCTAGGTCCATTTGTTTGCGACATGACGCCGAAGATGGACCCGTTCGATATTACTTCGCGATATTTTACAGCTCAGTCTGGCCATCCACTACACTCACCGCCGGACCAATTTTCACGCTTCATTTTACTGCTCTTATGGCGCCGTAAATTGTCGCTTGTCTGGCCGTAGCCTTAGCTTAAAAGAAGACAGGTAGATGAGTTGCTATGATTTATGTGTGTCAAACTTTTATATTGGTCGACTATTTCAAACGTAGTTCCGATACACTATATTAACTGCATATGTTCCGTTTTTATTTGGTTTATTCTGTATATGTAACTATGTAATGCAAGTAAATTTTTTCCAATAAAAAATTGAGTATGGCTATTAGGGGAGTGTAATTAGAACGAAAACATGCAATGTTTCGGAAAAATTCAAAAAATATAAGTCAGTTTTTTTCTACATTTACATTTTCGGAGTTATTTAAAAAAACATATAATTTCGCAGTTCATTGGTTTAATAAAAAATGAAGCACCCACTTCTCGAGTAGAACTTTTTGATATGTTGTTTATTAAACACTTCTTAATGAAATTACAAAAAGTTCTATCTTGTTTGATTTTTTCCGAAGTGAAAATCTATATGCACTCCCCTATATCAGATTGAGGTTTTTACAATGTTATGTTTGGTCGCAACTACAATACAGGGTATAAGCTTGGACTCTGAAAGTCCAATCGTAAAAAATTTGGAGGTAAATATTCGAAATGTGGCTATACATATAGACCTATTCTGAAAGTTCCTTGGACTGCAAAAGTCTTAAACGGAGAAGTGTTAAGACGAATTGGACATTACAGAAAGCTTATAAACACAATTAGAATAAGAAAAAAATCATATCTAGGCTTCTAAACGATAAATACTCTCTACTACACGTCATTATTCAAGGAATATTAGAGAGAACAAAATGCTTGGGAAGAAAGTAGAAACCTCGGCTGATATGAGGAATATCAGAGATTCGACTAACTTGGCCAGGGTAATAAGACAAAAATATACCCTGTTCGTGACACTTCAGCAGCCACGGTAGTGAAGCGTTTTTTCGACAGGTAATACCTATTATAGGAACAAATTATATCTATTTCCTGCGTACGATCTGGCGGCCATTTTTATTTATAAACCACTACCTGTCAAAAAATGGCATTTCCCCCCTTTTTTTCAAATCAACGGAAATTAGTGAAACTTATGAATTTTTTAGTGCAAATATCTTCGAGATTATGGAAAAAGCTTGAATGATTTATTACAAAGTTTGATATTTTAATTTATTGTTAATAAAATTGCAAAAAAAGGTCGGAATTGCAAAAAAAAATTTCTCAATAACTTTTGTAAAAATTAGTGTACAGCTTTGAAATTTTTGTCAAATGAGGTTTCTTTCGTGCTTAATATGTGATAAAAATTTCAAAGCGATTCATTTAATTATTTAAATTTTCTTCAAATTGTTTTTCCCAGAGAGCATTTTCTTTGCAAAAACATAAGTCAGAACGAAATGCCTTTAGAACCATTCCACAGGTGTCAAATGAAAGAGCATGACCTACATTTTCAACATGGTTGAAAAAGTGAAAAAAAAATGCATGTATTAGTAATAAATAATTATGCAAAATTATCGTCAATTTTTCTTTATAAACTTTTTGAATAACTTTTTCCAAAAAAATTAACTTTATTACCCTGTTTTAAGTGCACAACTACCAAGTTATGTTATCTATATCACAATTGATAAAAAATTGTAATAAATATGTATAATTTCTTATATGACAAAAAAAAGTTTAAAAGAATAAAAAACCGCAAAATGCCTTAAAAATGAGTGGCGCATACAATATTCCAGCTACAAAAGATCTGATATGAATATTACGTGGCGCGAAAATGTATTTTCATTTTGATGTAAAACAAAATTCTAGTTTTATTTTAAAAGATTTTTCCATAATATTTGCTAAATTTGAAGTAAACGCACCACAAAAGAGTAACTTTGATACAGTTTGAATTTTGAAACTCTTTTGTGGCGGATTTACTTCAAATTTAGCAAATAATATGGAAAAATCTTTTAAAATAAAACTATAATTTTGTTTTACGTCAAAATGAAAATACATTTTCGCGCCACGTAATATTCACATCAGATCTTTTGTAGCTAGAATATTGTATGCGCCACTCATTTTTAAGGCGTTTAGCGTTTTTTTTTTCCTGGATCAGGAGTTTTTCAAAGTTATTTATAAATTAAATGTATGAAGTTGAATGCAATGTTCCTCTATTACTCGTTAAGCCTTATAAATGGTCACCTTTGTTGCATTATCTCCCAAATGATCTAGTGTCCATCGAATGTACACTAGATTTTTTTCTATTCGAAATAGATTGAAAAAAATATATTGAGATGATCGGTAAATGAAGTCGAATTGCCCGTTGCCAGATCAAATACAGCGCCGTAATAACTACAACTACATAAACCATTTCGGGAATAATCGTTAATCGGATTATATTTTGTAGCTTAATTACTTCTAAAAGGCTTAACCGATTTTGATTAGTAAACATGAGTTTGAAACGAATTTACCAGTAGTATCTGATGGATCTAAGGTCAAGTATGATAACTGAAGCTATTACAGGAATTATTGAGCTTGAGAAACCGTTTTTCTCGTAGTAAATAGATTTGATCATACTGATGAACCCCATAACTTTAATATTCGAATTTCCCCGGATATGACGTATACACCGTTAGATTCGTCTAGAGTCCTTCTACAAGCACTCATTTATTTGCGTAATTCGTAGGCTGAAATTTTGAGTAATTGTCGAAAACCCAAAATTTTTAAAGTATAGTTTTTCAGTTTTTCGGCTATACTGAGCCGTGTGTATGTCTGATCCTGACGGCCTAAACACCATTTGAAAGCTTAACTCAACACTATTGATTTGGTCTATTTGCGGTTCTCCTGTCTCTTCTTGATCCGCAGACCCCCTCTTCAAACACAGAAAAAAAATTCAAATGGTTTAACTTTTAAACACACATACATACCTACATATCCACAAATATTTTCCCTTTTTTAAATAAAAATTGAGTCATATTTCCGATCTCGGTAACTTTTGAATGGTATAACCGATTTTCAAAATTAGACATGCGTTGGAAAGGTAATGATCAGTACTATTACAAGCGGTAAAAGTTGTACTTAAGTTTTTGAAGTTCTTGAGAGTTTTGGGGACGAGAACGAAAAACAGACCTTAAATAGAAAGGGCCTTAAAATCCACACCCTTGAACCAAAATGGATGGTTGGTATTTTCCTGAACTTTAAAATGGGACTTGGCCCATTTTTCAAATCAGTCAGATTTAGAAAATCGAAAATTTCGTGTATATATAGTGTCGCGTGTAGGGGGGTGTTGGTGTGCGTCACTGGTGAGAACTACCGTTCTCTGGTAATAAGGAAAGTTTTACGATACTTTTGCATAATTATTTATTACTAATACATGAATTTTTTATTCACTTTTTTAAATGCATTTTTTATTCACTTTTGTTAAACCAAGTTGAAAATATAGCTCATGCTCTTTCATTTGACACCTGTGGAATGGTTCTAACGTCATTTTCTTCTGACTTATGTTATTAAAAAAAAATCCGTCTGGGATAAATAATTTGAATAAAATTTAAACAATTGAATGAAAATTTGAAATTATTATCACATATTAAGCACCAAAGAACTCTTATTTGACAAAAATTTCAAAGTTGTACACTAATTTTTACAACAGCTATTACGAAAATAATTTTTTTTGCAACTCCGATCTTTTTTCTCAATTATGTTAACAATAAACGAGTATATCAAACTTTGTAATACGCTATTTTAAAGCTTTTTCCATAATCTCGAAGATGTTTGTACTAAAAAAACCATAAGTTTCCCTGTTTTCCACTGATTTGAAAAAAAAGTGAAAAATGCCATTTTTTGACACTTAATTGTTTATAAATAACAATGGCCGCTAGATCCTACGCCGGAAATAGTTACAATTTGCTCTTATAGGTATTACCTCTCGAAAAAACGCTTCAGTACCCTGGCTGTTTAAGTGTCATGAAAAAAACCTTATTACCCTGGACTATAACCTCAGACTTGAAAAAATATTTCACGTTGCAAAAGATAGGGAAGCGTTTAAAGAAGTGATCGCTAACCTTCGTTAGAAGACGAAAGAAGAAAGGCAATAAGAAGAAGAAAGTAATACATTTTTAAAACTCCAGAAAAATTTTATTTTTACGAATAAAATAATTTTTAAAACAAAAACAATTATATACATTTTTTTTTAATTTCCAAGAAACAGTATTACTAAAACCATTGTTTATGTTTATTTGTTTGCACTTTTACCTATTGATTCGCATCTGACTAGACCTGTTCAAAAACCTTGTCGATAAAATCGAACATGGTAATTCCACTAAATATTTTTATCTCGTTATTCCGCAATTTTCTGGTTGTCTTAATAATCAATATGCTCGGGTTTTTTAATATCAATAATCATAATGATATGGTATGCCCAGTAGGAAAACAGGATTAGGTCGGTGAACATCTGGTAATATTGTAGTTAATTATAATATTTCTTTTGTATTTTTGGCTGCTGATTATGAATCTCTACGGTAGATTTCGATCTCACTGGTCGAAAAATTGTTATAAACAATTTAATTGTTTCCACAAGAAACATTTCAACGATACATGGGAGGACTATCCCTACGCAAAAGCATATAAAATATTGTATATGTTACAGTTCAAGTTGATTCTCAGTTTAATGACTATTCCTAGTTCGAGTCAACTCAAACTAAAACGAGCAATAATAATTGATTTAAAAAATTAAATTCAACTTTTACTAGTTAAAGTAGACTCTTCCTAACCCTTGTTAGTAAAAGTTAATCGCTGGAAAAAGAGAATCGACTCTTACTGGTTTGAGTTGTCTATTCCTGAATCTATTCAGTAAGTGTAGAATCACACGTGCGCTGTTGAAGAACCATGTCACCAGCCCCCCTTTTTTTCGATTTGAGGGTCGAAAAAAAGGTCACTCGTTTGTATTGTGTTAGTACTGGATTGTACCACCCTTCATTCGTTTGTACTGCCACCACCCTTTTAAATTTGTCAGGAGGGGCTGGTGACCTCCTATCCCCCTTTTTTGATCTGGGGGTCCGGGATGGGTATGTTTGTTTGTCTGGAGGGGCTGATGACATGCTATCCCCCCCTTTTTCGATCTGGGGCCAGGGATGGGTATATTCGTTTGCAGTGCATAAGTATCGCATTGTTGTTTGTACCCTTATTTTGTTTGTACCGCCCTCACTCGTCTAGATTAGCCTAGTGGTGGGGGCAGTGACATGCTACCCCTCTGCTCTACACACTTTGCCATCTGAACGTCGAAAATAGTCGTTTTTACTGCGTTAGTACTGGATTGTACCGCCCTTATTTTGTTTGTACTACCCCTACTCTTCTACATTTAAAACATGGGAGGATTAATGCTAGGAGTAAGGACACAAAATCAGCCAAACCTTGCACATAGTAACACTGCCGATGTAAAATTTAAAATATGATAAAATTAAAAAAAAAACAGTTTGTCCAAAAAAAATAAAAAAAAATCGGGGAGCAAGCCCTCTTTTCACGTACCTAGGTTGATCGTACCAACCCTTGAAACCTTCCCGGGTTGATGCACAACAACTTTGATTAAGGTCATCTTACGATCAAATGCATAGTTTGCAAGTCTATATGGTACATCCATACATACATACATACAAACATTCATTTTTATTATTTATATAGATGTGATTTTTATGGAAATTTCGAGTTATTTTATTTGGAATATGTGCTAACTCGATCTAAGATCAATTAGAGAAAACTTAAAATGTTGTCAACTGTAAATTTAAACGGTATTTTAAGTTTTATTTGTTTTTTCATTTTCCCCAACCCCTTTGAAATATCCCGCTTTGTGAGTACGTGCTTGTAATTTTCGCTTATTTTTGGTGCGGTGCGTTACTTTGTTATTATTGTTGTTTGTAAATTAAAGATTTTTAAAATAGATTAACCAGGACCGTAGGGAATAAAATCAAGGTGTGCTGTGGACCGCTCCATTTTTGGGCAACAACCAATAAATATACCTGAAAATGTGTTATCGAAATATAAACAAGTGATGAAGTTTTCTAGTTAGAAGAGGATAAAAAGCTCACCAAGAAAGAGCCAGAATTTTCCGGTATTGCCGAACAGGTTACAATTAAATTGGAAGAAATATGAAAAAAGGCTTCAATTCCAATGATTGAACATACAAAAACTTATTCATCTTTTATAAGCCTATCATGATAAATATATAAATCTTATGAAACCATTAAAGAATAGGTAAAAGAGTAAATTTTACAAAACTAAAATTCAATGCTTTAAGGACAAAAGTAAAACTACACAATTCGATCTTGCAGCATGCAAACATGACACTCTGATGAGTTGTCTTTGTAGCAAATCTCAAAAAGTAACTCTGGATGATCGTGAATTTCAAGTAAATCAAAGAGATCCCAGAAAAATTATGATAAGCTCGATTGATATGGAAAACAAAAACAAATATATTCAGAGAGAACAACGGTAAAAGAAGAAAGGGTTCCGACACAAAGACAAAGCTTTAGCTCAAGTAAAAAATGTTACATCGTTTTATCGTCAATAGATTGTGAAAGAATACATAACACTTGTGCATGAGCCAGGGTGCAAATATTTCGGATAATGTGTCTCCACTGTCTAGTATATCAGAAAGTATCAAATCCAGCTATTACATGCGACAGAACAGTCGTAAATACTGGCGTTGTGATGTAATACGACTGTTAGAAGAACATCTTAAAAACCGCTTCAGTGGATTGTATGTCTGCGACATTCACATGATCTACACTTTGGACATCAAAAAAGTTTACCACTTTGGACCAAATCAAAAAACGTGAGAGTCTTCAAATTTTCTCCTATAAAAAATTTGATTTAAACGACTACTTTGAGTTAATTAACTACAAGAATATCACCTTACAGGACCACCTATATTCTCTAAATTTTCGAGTGACAATCTGCGAGATTTTATTAGGAATCCTAACTTAGACCATTTTAACATTGAGTTTGAGAAATATCACTGCCACAAACAATGTGTAGAACAATGTGTCAAACTTGCGACACAACATTCTCTAGCAGTTTGTGGAGCGTATTCGACGGCTGGATTTATAAAAACGCGAATTGATTCCAGAAAAAATATGCCTCATTTTAATAACGCTAAATCGGAAGATATCTTCGAAGAGAATGTGTTTACCATATTTTTTGTGATATTTATATACCTAATGTTAAAATTATAGTAATTTTGTACTTTGCTTTATATTTATTTTAGTATTGTTCTGAAGCTATTTTCTTGTGGCATTTTTACAATTTTAACTTTTACAATGGGAAATAAGCCACAATATTATTAAAAATGATTTTTTATTAACGTTTCGACGCCCAAATCGGGTGCCGTTGTCAAAATACAAAATACTACACTCATTTTTTGTATTTTGACAACGTATTTTGTATTTTGTAGTATTTTGTATTTTGACAACGGCACCCGATTTGGGCGTCGAAACGTTAATAAAAAAGACGTCAGGGAGACGGCTAAGTTACGCTATTTTGTTATAAAAATAATGTTGGAGCACACTTTTCTTAAGTAAATTTTTTAATTGCCTTGTGAAACCAGAAAATATTTTCCAATGTAAACCGAATTTATTTATTCAATTTTTATGAGCTATTACATTTCCCTTACAATCAAAATTCGCATATTAATGTATTGTTACGTTTTTTAGGAAATATTACGCGAATTGACTTTTAATTATTATTAAATGAATAAAAGACTTACTTGAAATTGTTTATTTATAACACTTACAATTAACACTTATTTAACAACAATATCTAATTTATTTTACACTTTCTAACATTTAATTTATTTACAAATACGACTTATCTACTTTAAAAATACATACATTTCAGCAACCCGATCAAACAATAAAACAATATATCGCGTCGAATATATTAACTGACTGCCTGCTGCTTAAAAATCATCCGCTTATATAGATACGGCTCTGCTTCGAGAACAGTCAGGAAGGCCTGAGGCGGGTCCACGCCTATCATCGGGGAAACTTCTGGATTAGCGGAGACAATACTCGTCGATGACGTGTCGCTGTTGTTTGTTGACTACTAGGGGCAGGGCCGGCCTCAGTTAGAAATTCGTCACATTGCCCCCTCCTTAAAAGATGGTTCCTCCTGGAACCTTGTCAGGACTGGAACTGGATGCTGGTATCGGCAACTGGACCCTCTTTTACAACTCCCAGTTGTATAAAAGTGACAGGGGACGGTCTTCTTTCCGCACCAGTAACTATGCGGATTGCAACAGACTAACACCTGGACCTCGGTGTCTTGGAAAATTTCTTCTACCATATTTCGGATAACTCTCCAGTCTAATTGGCTGCATTCTAACTTTGGTATGGCTAACTTTTGCACGTCGGACTCCAACACGTGCTCTCTCAATTGAATTAATGCATCCCATACATCTTGGTAGGTAGGTTGGTCACGGACAGTGTCTTTTGTTACCAGATAGAATAGGTAACGTGATGCATCTTGGAGTTTCAATGCTTTGCCAGGAGCTGGCAGTTGGCATTGAAGTTCTGCAACTCGACCAAACTTCCTTCGGAAGGCGGATGCCAACCCTCGTGCGTCTTTGATACTGGCCGGGATGGTATGGGCCAGCGAATAGTCATCGGGAAGTGCGAAAAGATCTCGCTTTTCTTCAGTGGTAACACCATGTCTTGCTTTACCGGTACCTCCGTAGGCACCCATGAACTCTTCAAAGGTAAGGTCAGGTATTTCTCGAACTTGGTTGACTTCCGCTTCTTCATCTACGTCGTGGTCTCCCTCGTACGGCGCCAACCGATTATGGTGGACTATCATCGGCTTTCCCCTAGGAATCTTGCTTATTCGGTAGATAACGTCATTGATTTTCTTGACAATGAGGTACGGACCTTCCCAGAACTGCTGCAACTTGGGAGAACAACCTGTTCGCTTCTTTGGATTATAAAGCCAGACTTTGTCGTTCTCCTTGAAACATCCCTTCTCAACTTGGGTATCGTATCGTTTCTTCATTCGGTCGCTAGCGATCTGAAGATTAGAACGGACCAACTCGTGTATATCGTCCATTCTTCTTCGTAATTCATTCACGTAATCCTCACCAGCAACATCTTCTCCAGGTCGACATCCAAACTCTAGATCACAGGGTAGACGCATCTCACGTCCAAATAGGACTTTTGCTGGTGTTTGGCCAGTTGATTCGTTAACAGCAGATCTATAGGCCATTGCGAAGAACGGAAGGTACTGGTCCCAGTCTCGTTGATGATTGGACACCATCTTTGTCAAATACTTGCCGACTGTCCTATTCATACGCTCCACCATTCCATCCGATTGCGGGTGATAGGCCGTGGTTCTTGTCTTCTTCATGCCTAGTTTATCACAGATTCCTTGAAATAGATCGCTCTCAAAGTTTCTTCCTTGGTCACTATGGATCTCCAGAGGTACTCCGAATCGGCTGATACAGTCTCTGATTAGCACATCTGCAATAGTGGCGGCCTTCTGGTCTGGAATTTCGTAGATCTCAACCCATTTCGTGAAGTAATCCATTACCACCAACATGTATTTGCATCCATTGTCACTTTCTGGAAATGGCCCGGCAATATCCAAAGCTATTCTTTCAAACGGACTTCCAACATTGTATTGTCTCATAGGAGCCTTTCTTTTCCGGTAGGGTCCGTTACTTGTAGCACAGGTAGTACATTTCTTACACCAGTCCTTCACATCGTCCGAACTATTCATCCAATAAAATCGTTCCCGAATTCTCTGAAGGGTCTTCTTTACACCAAAATGCCCTCCTGATGGACTGTCGTGTAACTGACGAAGTACTTCGGCTACTCTGCTCTTTGGAATCACCAACTGTGTTCTCCTCACTGAACCATCATCATTTTCTATTACTCGTTTAAGCAAACTGTCTTCCAAGATAAATGAGTCCACTGGGCCCAATACGTCTTAACTACTGAACCTAGGCTTGATATTTCTTGCCAAGATGGTCGACGATTTTCTTCTTTCCATTTTCGAATCTTCTGTAAAACTGGATCTTTTTCTTGTTCTTCCTTGATCTTGGTAGGCGTCCACTCGTCGTTGACCACTGTTGTTCTTAGTACTGCTGCTTCCTTCGACTCTGTTTTGTTGCAATGGGAACATTCTGCTGGACACGGTCTTCTAGATAGAGAATCAGCGTTTCTGTGGCTAACTCCGGCCCGATGCTCGATCTTGAAATGATATTCTTGAAGTCGTTCAATCCATCTGGCTATCTGACCCTCTGGATTCTTAAACTGCATTAACCATTTAAGGGCGGCATGGTCGGTTCGGATTAGAAACTTCCTTCCGTAGAGGTATTGATAGAAGTGTTCCACTGATTTTACTACTGCTAGAAATTCTCTTCTCGTGACGCAATAATTTCGTTCAGGTTTTGAAAGCACTTTACTAAAATATCCAAGGACTCGTTCCTGTCCTCCTTGGATCTGCGACAGCACTCCTCCAATTCCCACATTACTTGCATCCGTATCTAAGATGAACTCTCCTTCTGGCAGTGGATACCCTAATATTGGCGCTGTAATTAAATGCCTCTTCAAAGTTTCAAAGGCCGTTTGGCAGTCTCCATCCCAGCAATAATCTCTTGCTTCCTCTGTAAGTCGCGTTAATGGCTTAGCGATATCTGCAAACTTCTTAATGAACCTCCGGTAGTAAGTACATAGTCCCAGAAAACTTCTCACTTGATGTTTATCAGTTGGTTCAGGCCATTCCTTAATGGAATCGATTTTTCCTTTGTCCACGGCCACTCCTTCTTTGCTGACTATATGGCCTAAATAATTGACTTTACTTTGAAATAGCTGGCATTTCTTGGGATTTAACATTAACTGGGCAGCTTTAAGTCGATTAAAAACGTCTTCTAAATTCTTCAGGTGGTCTTCAAACGTCTCCCCCAAAACGATTATGTCGTCTAAATACACCAGGCACGTCTTCCAAGATAACCCTCTCAACACATTTTCCATAAGCCTCTCAAATGTCGCAGGAGCATTACAGAGTCCGAACGGCATAACGTTGAATTCCCATAATCCAGATCCTGTCGTAAAGGCCGTCTTCTGCTTGTCCACTGGATCCATTTCTACCTGCCAATATCCAGACTTCAAGTCCAACGTAGAAAACAATTTACTTCCAGCCAATGTGTCCAACGTGTCGTCGATCCGAGGCAGAGGATAACTATCTTTCTTGGTAACATTGTTCAACAAACGGTAGTCCACACAGAACCTCGTAGTTCCATCTTTCTTCTTGACCAGGACCACCGGAGAGACCCATGGGCTCGTAGAAGATTCTATCACCCCGTCTTTCTTCATTTCTTGAACAATCCTTTCAGCTTCCTCTCTCTTTGCCTGTGGTAATCGTCGAGCTGTTTGACGAATTGGCCTAGCGGTACCAGTGTCAATTTTATGTTTGACAACTGTCGTTCTTCCTGTCTTTCCTCCTTTCGGTACGAATATGTCACGATATTGCCTAAGAAATTCCCTTAATTTTCTTTTTTTCATTTGATTTAGAGACTGGCCTGCAACTGCAACCATTTGGTCGAACTTGTCGTTGGAATTATCTGACGTTGTCGTCTGACGGATTATGGACGTCACGGGTACACAAGTTCCTACTTTTGTCTCCTTCTTGATGGTCACTGGGTAGTCATTAACATTAATCAATCTCACGGGAATTTCTTTAGCAGAAGTAACCAATTCCTTTCCAATTATGATTCCTCGGCCAACCTCCTCGTCGTGGTTCCATGGCTCCATCATAACAGGTGTTCCTTCTTCCACAATTCCCTGTAGCCGCGCTACGATGATCGTTTCACTCCTCGCAGGCACAACTGTATCTTCTTTAATGGCTGCTAGCACAGTGCTGTCATCATGTGGATGAAGAAATACCTCCTCGTTGCCAACTTTGATTACCCTGTTCTTAAAATCCAATTGAAATCCACGCAAATTCATTACGTCCATTCCTAATATAACATCTTCTTCGATGTCTGCAACTATGACAGTATGGACGAACTTTTCTGCTCCAATCCCCAATTGTATCTGGGTTTCTCCGTGGATGTTGGCATTTTCACCTGTGGCAGTCCGCAGTCGCAACCTCGTTGGTAAGAGTTTCTTACGACTGTTTATAACTGACGGTCGTATAATGGTCCTGGTCGCTCCGGTATCCACCAACAATGTATAATTTTTACCATTTATTTCTCCATCTACATATACATTATCTTCACGACATTTCAAAAAAGCTATTAGTATTAGATGGTCTTTAGAGGAGTTCTGAGTCGAGGCTGCCCCCCTAGGGTCTGTGCGTTCTCTTATTTCCTGCTGGTGAGTTTCTTGATTTGCGTTCTTCCTTAAACTCCGTGCGTACCCCTTTTCACCACAATTGCAGCAATTCATGGTCTTCGTTTTCTTCGATGTAAAGCCTTTCACCATATTTACCAGCTGGTCAAGTTTGTCTTCATCCTCTTCCTCTTTCACGGTCCTAACTTTACTGTACCCGCCAGAGGCCTGGGTAGCTGATTCTTATTCGAGGGCGGCAGACAAGACATCGACCAGCGTCTTGTGACGAGCTAATCGCAGTGTTCTTTGCATTTCATGATCACGAAGGCCATCAATGAATGTTTGAACAGCCAACTTTTCCATTATGTCTTCGGGAGCTGTTGGATATGCATACCGTACTAACCTGGCAATATCGACCTGGTATTCTTGAAGAGCTTCATCTTTCTTTTGTCTTCGATTTTTAAACTGCGACTGATAGACATGCTCTAAATGTTCGTGCCCGTATCGCATATTCAGTCTCTTTTTAAGCTGCTCGAAGTCATCTGTCTCCTCTACGGCTATGGTCTGGAGGACATCCAAAGCGTCGCCTCGAAGAGCAATAGTGAGGTTTACAGCCTTTTCTTTTTCGGACCATCCGTTCGCTCTGGCCGCCGATTCGAACTGTTTCATGTAGTTGTTCCATGATGACTTTCCGTCGAAATTTGGCAGCTTAACACGAGCATGACCCACACTCCCTTCAGCTATCGACCGTGGCTCCAATTTGTATTTGGTTTCATCATCTTTAATATCTGTTAAGATGGGTTCCATCCCTTTGTCTACTTTTTCCGTTTCCTCCATTTTCTTTTCTATTTCCTTGATCTTTTCTTCAAAAGTAGATTTTATGGACGCTATCTTGTCGTCAAAATCCGAAGTGACCCTAGAGATCTCGTTAGTCATTTTGCTGTCAAGGGATGAAATATCACCCGAAACTTTCTTCTCTAACGATGCAATGTCTGTCGAAACTTTCAAAACATCCGAGGAAACTTGGGAAATTTCACCAGAAACCTTTTTCTCTAACGATGTGATCTCTGTTGAAACTTTGTTCTCCAGCGATGTAATGTCTGTCGAAACTTGGGAGATTTCACTAGAAACTTTGTTCTCTAACGATGTAATGTCTGTCGAAACTTTAGAAACATCGGAGGAAACTTTAGAAACATCGGAGGAAACTTTCGAAATCGACGAGATCACAGCAGCATGCTTGTCTTCAAACAAATAGGTTTCTGGATCTTGACCCTCTTCTTGAAGAGCGTTCTTTAGACGTTCGACTAGATCAGCCTTTTTCCCAGTAGTGTCCATGTCTCTCTCTTCTAACTGGTTGCGGAGCTCCTTAACGATCAATTCAGTGATTTTCTTATGTTGTGAAGACATTGTCACACACTTTATTTATTACGATTTATATTTTATTTATTTTTAAAAGTTCCACAATCTATTTAAACCGAAAATTTACGTTAAATTTATGTATTTCAAGTATCCTCAGTTCTGCACCATTTTATTACGTTTTTTTAGGAAATATTACGCGAATTGACTTTTAATTATTATTAAATGAATAAAAGACTTACTTGAAATTGTTTATTTATAACACTTACAATTAACACTTATTTAACAACAATATCTAATTTATTTTACACTTTCTAACATTTAATTTATTTACAAATACGACTTATCTACTTTAAAAATACATACATTTCAGCAACCCGATCAAACAATAAAACAATATATCGCGTCGAATATATTAACTGACTGCCTGCTGCTTAAAAATCATCCGCTTATATAGATACGGCTCTGCTTCGAGAACAGTCAGGAAGGCCTGAGGCGGGTCCACGCCTATCATCGGGGAAACTTCTGGATTAGCGGAGACAATACTCGTCGATGACGTGTCGCTGTTGTTTGTTGACTACTAGGGGCAGGGCCGGCCTCAGTTAGAAATTCGTCACAGTATTTTCTCTAACTTTTAGTTGCCGTGGGGGGCAGAAAATATTTTTTTTATTTCAACGCAATTTTACTAAAATACTAAATAGAGTATTAGGCAACCTTTGTGAGGTATTACATTTTCGTATCAGAATAAAAATTTCTTGAATAAAAATGGTATACATTTTTATTTTCTATTATTATTACTCTATCGAGTAACTAGGTCCATTTTTCGTTGGAATTTACCAAGTTGTTCAGACGGGGTTTGTAACAAAAATAAGAAAACTTCTGTTGGAGTGAAAGTAAAAAGAAAGATATACTCCAACAGAAGTAAGGAAAAAAAAGAAGAAAAGAAAAGACTAAGGTAACTAGTTGGGGCCTCTTATGAAAATAAAAATGAAGGGGCTTCAGCGGTTGAGCCGAAGTAGGAAAAATAAAAAATACTACTTTGCAGTAGTACTGAGGAAAGGGGAATTAGAAGGGATAATAAGTAGACGTGGGAAGAGACAGAGGCAAACTGAATAGAGTTGGCTAGCTATAGATGCAAGAGAGCAACTTGACACTCAAGGATGGATACGGCTCGTTTGCATGCCTGTCGAAGAACAGTAGCTCTATGTAGATAGTAATAATGACTAAAATATGAAATAATAAAATAAGAATAATGTACTGAAGAGGAATGAAGATGAATAATTTCTAAAGACGAACAAGATAAATAAATCTAACAAATCATGGGCGCCATGAAAATGATCTTCGATCATTCTCCCAGGTATCTTATACTGCTGTCAGATATTAAATATATCAAACCTGTAATAATGAACATAAAGGAATAATAAAAATAAATGATATACAAAATAAATAAACATATTTATTAAAAATAACTACCAGATTTTTAACAATCTCTGAGTTAAGCAAGTTCATATTATGCTGTGACTCTAAAATGACATAAGTTATACAAGAAGATATATATATTTTAAAGATAACAACAATAATGTTATCTGTTACAAACTTAAATATAAGTACCTCTTACTAACATATAGGGTACAAAATTACATAAGTCTTCTACCAAATGGTTATAGTACGCCTGCTACGTACAACTAAAGGACACCGACGAAGATGAAAATAATACAAATAAATAGGCCCAAGCCTCACTAAGAGAAAATACAATACTGAATAAAGCAAAATTAAATATACAGATGAATAAACGTTATAGAAGTGAAGTTAAGAAAAATACCGACAAAATGACCTAAATTAACCGAGCAAATGCAATGAAATAAAGTAACGACGAAGTAACCGAACAAACGAAATAAAGCGAATAAATACAATATTTGGGAAACAAGCAAGTAATGTTACAAAATAAATTTACCCGAATTACATAAACCAATATCAAAGCAATAATAAAGTATTAAAAACCTAATTTTCTCTAGGCTTATTCCTGTGCACAAGAAGTTACCGTAGATACAAAGTTTGGGAACCAAATAATCTAATATACAAATACATATGTCAAAAAAAAACAGAGGTAACCTAAATCTGGAAAAAAAACATAGTGTATTTAACAGATAGTCTGAAATATAAAAAAAACCAATAGTTACTAAAACTCCTCACTAAATGTTCCCAAACGAGGTTGCGGTTGCATCCTAGAAAATGAGCATCACTATGATGCACCTCCATGCCCCCTCGTAGGTCCAGGTGGCAGGACGAAAAGGAGCTGGAATGTCCCCCAAAAAGCTTGTTCCCAAAACATACTCCCAGTTTGACTTGGCGGTAGCTGCAATAAGGTCAAGGTGGCTTCCCTAGGTAGTCAAGGTGGGTACGACATCACATGAGGGTTAGTTTTCTTCCAAATGGCGGTTAATTTTTTATTCCTCTTCCACTGATGGTACTCCCATCCTTACTCCAGGAAACCCGTACTCCAGGAAACAAGTGGTGGTAACTTTTTACTATACTTCCAAACTTAATTGAAATAAAAATTAATTTCGAAGAAATTAACCGCCATTTACGGTACTAACCACCAACACCAACCTGTCAACCTCGCAGCCACCGGCCAAGTGCCTCTCATTCCTCCCACAGTCAGCGAGGAAAACGTCAAACTCTCACGGAACACGAATTAAACGACAAGGAACGGTTCAACAACTATGTTCCGTACAGTGTGACGTCACATGAGAAGTCCTTTACGATAAATTAAAGAATTTAAATGGGAGGTCAAGAGAAAATAATTATTTTTTTAAAAATAATTACAGCGCTAAAAATGATAATATAACGGGTGGACCGTTACAATCCCCTCCTACTCGGGAAAAAAAAATTTTTTAACCAAAAAATTTTTTTTTTTTAAACTTCAAAATATTAACAACTAAATTTACAATAGTCTAACAATCCACGTTGATTCGCAAGATTACTTCTAAATATAAACTAATGGTCAAGGAAAAATAAATCAATACATGACTCAAACTCATACTAAAATGTTACTATGTTACTCTCTGCTACCAAATATTGACATAATATTGCTTAAAAGTCAAAACAGAACTAAATATTGCACTAAAGTTCATAATAATGCTAAATGTCGAATTGGGCACCAAACCAAAATTGAACTATCCATGGACATCAGATTTATAAAGGATATATCCAAGGACGGAACAACCAGGAAAAGGTGTGAGCCAATTCGAACCATATCACAAGTAAATATATCAAAGTGAATAAAAAAAATCAGTAACTAAAATAAGTAAAGAATTGAACACCCAATCCAAAATTGAACTAACAATGGACACCAGATTCATAATAGTATATCCAGAGAAGAACAATCAGGAAGATTTAGGGAACAATTCTCACCAATGCCAAATAATACCAATACTGAACATACCAAAGGAATCCAAAACTCAATAACCAAAATAAATGTGGAATCGGACACTTAATCCAAAGTCGGATTATCAGTGGACACCAGATTCATAAAAGGAATATCCAAAGAAGAACGACCAGGCAAATTTATGGACCAATTCACACCAATACTAATCCACATAAACAGATCAGGTCTACGTACACCCACATCCGGTAATACGAACCTATCCAACCAAATACACAAAATAAATGAAGAATCGGACACTTATCCAGAATCGGACTATCAATGGACACCAGATTTATATAGGAGTATATCCAAAGAAGAACGATCAGGCAAATTTATGGACCAATTCTTACTAATACTAAATAAACTAAATTATTGGATCCAATGGTAACTAATACTGAACAAAATAAATAAATTAGGTCTACATACACCCTCATTCGGTAATATGAACCTATCTACTAAGTAATCCAAAATAAGTCAGAAAAAAAAATTACTAACAGACTAAGTAACAGAGAGGTAACCAAACTAAATCAAAGGTAAGATAAATACCTAAAGTGTATTGACTAAAGTATTCTAGAAAATACATAACTTAATTCATGCTGGTATTCACGAACTATAGCATGTTGCTACAACAGATGTATGAGAATAACCAGACTCAGATAAGGTACTAATAATGTAAGAATAAGTAAGAAAGAAAAAGAATAAATGATGAACTCATAAGTTTTATGACACTATGATAAGTGATAGGAAAAAAAATATGTGATAGGTGATAGGAAAAAAAATTGACGAGAACGGGCAACCAATTTTAATTAAAACTGCAGATTCATGCGCTCTCACATACGTGGAATTATTCAGGAAATGTTCAAAAATCTAAATAACAAAACTAATGCCTAAGGAAAGAAGTGGGAATATACTCAAATGAACAACTCATCTGTCTAAACACTCCAAATACTGACTTAACGAACCTACTATGTATAGGGATGGCCTAAGCATTGATTTATAAACAAGTGCGCAAGATATTTATCCATGTTTACTCATCAACTCAAAGTACAAACATACTATGAAGTAAAAGGCCTAATATGAACTAAATACTTCCCTATTAAATTGTAAAAAAAAACTGGAATACTTCGACTAATTACAGAAGAATGGTTAGGACATGCGACCATCATTTCCTAACAAGAAATATTATAATGGTAACACGTCTGCTTACTCTGCCATGAAAGACATAGATTACGAAGTCAGTCAAACAGCAGTGATCAGTTGCTGAGAAACAACTTCAAACCCACGCATTCACAAATCAGAGTATTGACAGACTAATCATAAGCAGAAATATGAAAGACTCAAGAATTCATACATACTTACATCAACATTCCAAACTAATTCCAGAATCATAGTGTGTAGGATAGAAGGATATAAATTATTAAGTGTTTAAGATATTGGAGACAAATGTTAATAGAGTAACCCAATAACAAATTAAAAACCACATCTTTCGAATATGGCAAATTCAATAACAGTATATCAAAAATAATAAAAAAATTAGTAAGTAATCAAATATTCAACATAATATAACGCATAACCTGAGATATGGTAGTGTAACATAGTTCCATCATAATATCCATATTAAACAAGAGTACTTGTATGAGCTTTCCTATCCAACTATATAAATACATAATAAGTTAACAACCCTACTAACTTAGGGGTTAGGTGTGCAAAACTAAACAAAAATACAAGTGAAGTTATTATTAATTGTGTAATCCTACTGACAGGATCAGCAATCAACAATATTGACTCATATTAATAATTAAAATGCATCATGTATAATACCAAAAAAAAATAAACTCATACATAAAGTACTACATAATATTTAAACTAATAAGTAATAAATTGGAGTTCGAGTTTGGCAAGCGAGGCGAGAGGTCGTGTGGCAGGTGTATTGGCGATAAGGTAATTTCGAATTCGAAACCTATCACAATAAAAACACCGGTTTTTTAAAAGACCTATCGTTATCGATAATCGTTAAACTTAAAAAGCGTTCTTGTGCGAAATAAAAATAAACTTCTAAGTGTATAATAATAATATTTATATTAGTGCTGAGGTTAACATTTAATTTAAAATGGCCAGTGGCGGAACAGGAACAATCCGAAAGGAAACCTATAGAAAGAATGAAGAACTATCTGATAGTGGCGACGAAGAATCTAAGAAGAAAAAATATAAAGAAGATAAATTATATTTTGAAAAGAGTAACCTGACGAGACGAACACCGAATAAAAGCAACGACACAAATGAAGAGATGATAAAAATGATGCGGGAAGTTATGTGGAAAAATGATGAAATGATGGCAGAAATAAGAACCATACGGAAAGACCAAAAAGAAACGATGGAATATATTAAGGAGCTGAAAGAAAAAAACGAAAAATTGGAAGAAGGTTTAAAAATGGCAAACAATAGAATAGAACAATTGGAAAAAGATAGACGGAGAAATAATATAGTATTAAAAGGCCTAACACTAGATGCTACCGACGGAAAGCCTGTAAAGGAGTCAGTAGAACACTTCATAGGAAGAAATCTGAAATTAGAGGTCAGACTGAGAGGAGCGGTGAAGATCGGCGACCAAATCTTTGTAGCAGAAATGGAAAACCTAACGGATAAGATGAGTGTACTAAAAAACAAAGGAAAACTGAAAAATCTACAGGGACAAAAGGTGTATATAGAATCAGATTTAACAAGAAAGGAAAGGGAAATACAAGCAAAAATTAGGAAAATGGCAAAAGAAGAAAAAGACAAAGGTAATACTACGAAGATAGGATATATGAAACTGGAGATTAATGGAAAGGAGTGGAAATGGGACCATAATAAAGAGAAACTTATACTAACTCACAGAAATATCGGGGAAGGGACTTCAAAAAACTAAAAGAAAATAATGAGACCGGACCCACAACAATGACAACCAAGGCAATGAATGGGAAAAGCGATAGGGAAAAAGATGATGCAAAGGTAAACAAGGATGAAAATAGGAAAAAGGGGAAAGCTAGATTGCAGAAAAAAGGAGAGATAAAAATGGGAACATGGAATGTGAGAAGCATCAATGGAAAAGAGGAAGAACTGGTAGAAGATATGATAAGACAAAAAATAGAAATACTAGGAATAACAGAAACGAAGATGAAAGGAAAAGGTCTTAAGAAAATACACAAAGGATATTGGTTACTTTGGGTAGGAGCGGATACAAAAGAGAGAGCAAAAGAAGGAGTCGGGATAATAATTGCACCGAATAGACTACAACACGTTATAGAAGAAACATATGTTAACCAGAGAATATTATCGGTGAAAATTAAACTGATGGACGAAGAAATATGGACAATAATAACAGCCTACGGAGTAAATGAAGATGCAAGAAAGGAAGAGAAAGATAAATTTTTCGAGGAGCTCCAAATGCAAATTGATAATGGGGAAGAAAACATAATTGTAATGGGAGATCTAAACGGTAGAGTCGGAAACAACAACAGCGGAATAGAGGAGTGCATGGGAAAAGAAGGAGAAGAAATGCTAAACAGAAATGGTGAAAGAATAATAGAAATATGTATGGAGAATAAACTAGTTATAACAAATACAAAATTTAAACATAAAGAAGTACACAAATACACGAGAGTACAAGACAGCAGAAACGAAAAATCAATCATAGATTACTTTTTGGTAAGCAGCAACAAATGGAAAAGAGTACAGGATACGAAAGTGAAAAGAGGCTCGGAGATTGGCAGTGACCACCATCTAGTAATAATGAGAATGAGAACAACAGAGGAAAAAGAAGAAAAGAGAAGAAAGGTAGTAAATGAAAAAATAAAAAGTTACAAATTAAAAGAGGAAATATATAAGAAGAAATTCCAAGAAAACTTAGATAATACTTTGAAAGGTAGGGCAAAAAATACAAATATAGAAAAAAAATGGGAATATCTAAAAACCAGCATAATCAAAGCAGCTGAGGAAACTTGCGGGAAAGCAAAAATAGCAAACACTAACATGAGGAGAACAGAATGGTGGACGGAAGAAATACGAGAGAAAATAAAGAACAAAAAAGACAAATGGAAAAGATACCTAAGCACAAAACACCCGGAAGATTACGAAGCATATAAAGAAAAAAGGAAAGAGGTTAAAATAGCGGTGAAAGCAGGAAAGGAAAGGTCATGGGAGATATTTGGACAAAAAATGACAAAAAATTATAGGGAAAACCAAAAACTCTTCTACGGCGCATTAAAACAACTCAGACAAAAGAAAGAGCACACGATGCCGAATATAAAAGACAAGAATGGAAACGTACTAACAGAAGAAAAACAAATAATGGAAAGATGGAGAGAACATTTCAAAGAGCTAACTCATGTAGACAAGGACAACATAGGGGAGATACAAGAAAGGAATGAAGAACAACAAGTGGAATCCATAACAAGAGAGGAATTAGAGAAAGCAATAGAAAGAGTAAAACTGGGCAAAGCACCAGGCAAGGATCATATCACCCCGGAAATGATAAAATTCATGGGGACAGAGGGAATGGATAGCATGAAAGAACTAATGAATGATATCATAAATAGAGCAGAATTACCAAAGGACTGGAAGAAAGACATTATATTACCAATACACAAAAAGGGAGACAAGAGAAACTGTAATAATTACCGAGGTATCACCATATCAAGTATCCCTGGGAAGGTATTAGCAAGAATACTAGAGACAAGAATAAAAACACAAATAGAAACAACTATGGAAGACACACAGTGTGGATTCAGGAAGGACAGAAGCACGCAAGACCTAATATTCACATTAAGACAAGTAAGTGAGAAGGTAATCAAGAAAAATAGAGAGATACATATGTGCTTCATTGACCTGGAAAAGGCGTTTGACAGAATCCGAAGAAAGGACGTTTGGAAGACACTTACAGAAAGGGGAGTCGACAGACACATAATAGAAGTAATAAAGGATATGTACAAAAATAATACAAATACAGTAAGAACCAATAACGAGGAATCCAGAGAATTTTCTACAAGTCAAGGCGTCAAACAGGGATGCGTGCTGAGTCCACTGCTATTCTCAGTGGTACTGGATGAAGCGATAAAGAAAGCCAAGAGAAGAATGAGAAAACTAACATTAGGATACTGGCAAATGAAACAGACTCAACTATCGGAGCTACTATTTGCAGACGACATGGTATTGATAGCAGAAAACAGAGAAGACTTACAGAACAATCTTGAAATCCTAGAAGAAGAACTATCAAACATAAATATGAAAATTAATACAGAGAAAACAAAAACAATGATAATTTCAAATACGAGGAAGACACACGCAATAGAATTAGACGGGAAACAACTAGAGCAAGTGGAATATTTTAAATACCTAGGAGTAATAATCGAATCAAATGGTAAACAAGACATGGAAATAAACGAGAGAATGGGACGAACAGGAAGCTTATTTAACACTATGAAAACAACATTTTTTGGGAAAAAAGGGATACCGGAAAAAGTAAAAACGGCAGTCGTTAAATCAGTAGTTAGACCAACAATCATGTATAGCAGCGAGACATGGACATTGACGGGGAGACAAAAATCCAGAGTCAATGCTATGGAAATGAGGTTCCTGAGGAAAATAGCAAACAGAAAAAGGACAGACAAAATACGAAACGAAACAATTAGACAAAACCTAAAACTAGAACCAATCAATGAAAAAATAGTAGAAGGACAACTTAGATGGTTCGGGCACGTGTGTAGAATGTCGAACGAGAGGCTAACAAAACGAGTGTTCGAAACGAGAGTGCAGGGGAAAAACAAAAGAGGGAGACCAAGAGTTATGTGGGTAGATGAAATCAGGAAAGAAGTCGAGAAGAAGGGATTGACATTGGAAAGTGCAAGAAACCTAGCGCAAGATCGGAAAGCATGGAGACTACAATGCCAAACTCAACTCCACCAGCCTTACACCTAAAGGTAGAAAGGCTTAGGACTAAGTAAGTAAGTAAGTAAGTAATAAATTCATAAATAAAGTCATCAACAACAAAGCCAAAGATGAAATCAAGCAATGTATGTAGGTACCTGCATTATCAGATGGAAAAAAAAATTAGACTAATATTTCTAACCATACTAAAGATTGAGTTAAGCTAAAGACAAACAGAAGAAGAGATTAGCTTGAACAACACTGTTAAGGTAATCTTCTTCTGAAGATTGTTCTATAACTTAATAGAAAAATAGAATCCATGTTTCCTAACTAATAAAGAATTTATATTTGAATCTCAACCTAAAGTATCTGATTCATATAAGCATTATATTATGGTACCCACACTGGTATAATATTACCAACATTAACAAAACTAGAAACTGAGATGGATAATGGAACTACTTTATCATACAATAATTATAATTGTTATGTTTAACACTACCAATTAAAGAAAAATAATTTGGATGACCATCTGTAATCATCCGAACCATGCAAATTCAACGTATCATGTGTAGAAGCTAATGTTGTGGACTGATTGTGCTTTGTGGTGTGTGCCTGTCTTACCAAACAACCCAAATATCAAAAATAACAAATATAAAATATAATCTAAAGTTTGTAAGACAAAGATACATATGGAGAAAATATTAGCGACACACCAACAAATCAAAATGCCAGCAAAATATATAAATAATCAAATCAATAAAGTAAATAAAATACCTAAATACTGAAAATGATTTCCAGTTAGGTGTAAAATATAACCACACTAGAAAAAAAATATGCATATATTCAACGATTAATTGTACGCGCAAACGCACTACCATTGGTAGAAGGAATAAAAATTTAACTAATAGAACATAATGTCAGTTATGTATACTCAATCTAAATACATAAATAAGTTTCCAATAAAAATACAAAATCCAAACTAACATATGAGCTGTACCACTAAAACTAAAAATGAGGTATCGAAATAAACTAATCAAAACCAAAAGAAGCAGTATAAGTCTACCTGTTTATTATTAATAAAAATTAAAGACAAAAATAAATCAGAAATAACATATATACAAAGATATCAAAAAGTTAATAAAACAGAAAATTCCAATAAAAGAAAATTGAACTAAAAGAACTACTGTCTTAGAACCATAAAACGGTTGGCACCACGCATTGGGCAGCCAGTGTAACAAAAATAAGAAAACTTCTGTTGGAGTGAAAGTAAAAAGAAAGATATACTCCAACAGAAGTAAGGAAAAAAAAGAAGAAAAGAAAAGACTAAGGTAACTAGTTGGGGCCTCTTATGAAAATAAAAATGAAGGGGCTTCAGCGGTTGAGCCGAAGTAGGAAAAATAAAAAATACTACTTTGCAGTAGTACTGAGGAAAGGGGAATTAGAAGGGATAATAAGTAGACGTGGGAAGAGACAGAGGCAAACTGAATAGAGTTGGCTAGCTATAGATGCAAGAGAGCAACTTGACACTCAAGGATGGATACGGCTCGTTTGCATGCCTGTCGAAGAACAGTAGCTCTATGTAGATAGTAATAATGACTAAAATATGAAATAATAAAATAAGAATAATGTACTGAAGAGGAATGAAGATGAATAATTTCTAAAGACGAACAAGATAAATAAATCTAACAAATCATGGGCGCCATGAAAATGATCTTCGATCATTCTCCCAGGTATCTTATACTGCTGTCAGATATTAAATATATCAAACCTGTAATAATGAACATAAAGGAATAATAAAAATAAATGATATACAAAATAAATAAACATATTTATTAAAAATAACTACCAGATTTTTAACAATCTCTGAGTTAAGCAAGTTCATATTATGCTGTGACTCTAAAATGACATAAGTTATACAAGAAGATATATATATTTTAAAGATAACAACAATAATGTTATCTGTTACAAACTTAAATATAAGTACCTCTTACTAACATATAGGGTACAAAATTACATAAGTCTTCTACCAAATGGTTATAGTACGCCTGCTACGTACAACTAAAGGAAACCGACGAAGATGAAAATAATACAAATAAATAGGCCCAAGCCTCACTAAGAGAAAATACAATACTGAATAAAGCAAAATTAAATATACAGATGAATAAACGTTATAGAAGTGAAGTTAAGAAAAATACCGACAAAATGACCTAAATTAACCGAGCAAATGCAATGAAATAAAGTAACGACGAAGTAACCGAACAAACGAAATAAAGCGAATAAATACAATATTTGGGAAACAAGCAAGTAATGTTACAAAATAAATTTACCCGAATTACATAAACCAATATCAAAGCAATAATAAAGTATTAAAAACCTAATTTTCTCTAGGCTTATTCCTGTGCACAAGAAGTTACCGTAGATACAAAGTTTGGGAACCAAATAATCTAATATACAAATACATATGTCAAAAAAAAACAGAGGTAACCTAAATCTGGAAAAAAAACATAGTGTATTTAACAGATAGTCTGAAATATAAAAAAAACCAATAGTTACTAAAACTCCTCACTAAATGTTCCCAAACGAGGTTGCGGTTGCATCCTAGAAAATGAGCATCACTATGATGCACCTCCATGCCCCCTCGTAGGTCCAGGTGGCAGGACGAAAAGGAGCTGGAATGTCCCCCAAAAAGCTTGTTCCCAAAACATACTCCCAGTTTGACTTGGCGGTAGCTGCAATAAGGTCAAGGTGGCTTCCCTAGGTAGTCAAGGTGGGTACGACATCACATGAGGGTTAGTTTTCTTCCAAATGGCGGTTAATTTTTTATTCCTCTTCCACTGATGGTACTCCCATCCTTACTCCAGGAAACCCGTACTCCAGGAAACAAGTGGTGGTAACTTTTTACTATACTTCCAAACTTAGTTGAAATAAAAATTAATTTCGAAGAAATTAACCGCCATTTACGGTACTAACCACCAACACCAACCTGTCAACCTCGCAGCCACCGGCCAAGTGCCTCTCATTCCTCCCACAGTCAGCGAGGAAAACGTCAAACTCTCACGGAACACGAATTAAACGACAAGGAACGGTTCAACAACTATGTTCCGTACGGTGTGACGTCACATGAGAAGTCCTTTACGATAAATTAAAGAATTTAAATGGGAGGTCAAGAGAAAATAATTATTTTTTTAAAAATAATTACAGCGCTAAAAATGATAATATAACGGGTGGACCGTTACAGGTTGTGAATTGCAAATTTTAGAATTCCCTCTTGTCTTCATTGCAGCATCCATCTGGCTTGCAATTTTTAGAAGTCATGGATGTGTTACCAGTAAAATGGTCCAATAAATTATTCAATTAAATATCTTTTAAACATATTTGTAAATATTTTTATTAGGTTGAAGATCTTTGACTTTTATTTAGCAGATGTCGCTAGGCACTTACTATCATAACGTCAGTTGCAATGCAAGGATTAGATAGCAGAAGACTTTCACTTGAGACAGAGATAAGAAAACCTATGCCTCTCTGATGATAAGAAGCGAAAATCGTCGATTTACAGTGTTGGTTTGCGCTAGGGATTGCGGTTTTTGATAAGACACCGGTTTTCGGTTATACCGGTTTTTTTTGCTTACGGTTTAACCTGCCGGTTATAACCGGCCAAAAAAACCGGTTTTTGGAAAAACCGATTTTCGATTTTTTTAATCCAATAATGATCAAAATTAGTACTATCGAAAGAACATGTATTACTTTTGACACGTTTGTATATTTGTAGAATAGGTATATATTAACTCATTTAATACTTCCTGTATGAGTGTATCGTTTTGAAAACGTAGCGAAATTCTTGGAGATTCGTATTCGTAATCAGTAATTCGATATTCATAGTCAGAGCATTACATATTTTTGGTAATCAGAAAAAGTCATTCACCCACTTTCAATGTCAAGAGTTGTGTGAAAAATAGATGATGTTTGCGTCTAATTCAACCAGATCACTTATTATGTAAATATTATGATTACAAACACCTTTTTAGGGAAATATTATAATAAAACCTAATAATTGTTTCTGGCTGATATGAGATTGCACTTTCAATTTGCTTCTGTATTTTAAAAAATAAAATAAAATTTGAATTATGGTTTGTTTTGGAATAATTACTTGAGAATAATAATTATGATTGGGATCCGAAATAATACCTAACCTAATCCTAATCACCGTAAAAACCTAATTACCGGTTTTACTTTAAAAAGGAAAAACCGGTTATAACCGGGAAAAAAACAACCGGTAAAACCGGTTATTGCGAAGTACAAAAACCGGTTTTAGGTTTAAACCGGTAGGTTTTTCCCATCCCAAGTTTGCGCTCTCTGAACTAAATGAAACTTAAGACAGTTTTGTCTTCGCATTGCAACTGAAAAAAATGGTACACATTTTTAAAAAAAATTTTCGTCTGTTAATATTTTTTCAACATTTTTAATTGTCTTGTGGAGGCAGAAGATATTTTCCAATTTCGACAGGTTTTACCAAAATACTAACAGTTGATTGGGCAACTTTTGTGAGGTATTACTACCCCAACTGCCTGTATATCAAAATGCCATATGTGTTATTATCGAGGCCAGTGCTATAATAAACTTCAACACCTGTAATAAACTTCTTCTTTTATATCAATATATATTGAATATTGTAGGAAATTTAAAATTTACGATTTACGTCTCATTGTTCAGGTCGACCATGCAACCTAATAAACTACGTAAGAGGCATCAAAACATTTCAATATTATTGTTGTCTGATATAATGAGATCCGCTTATAACGAGGTAATTAGTCCGCCATTTCAGTTCTCGTTATAGAGGGAGTCTACGTATTATTAGCGCTTGATTTGATATTTAACTTTTTGTTGTAAGGGTTTTTAGTTTTTTAAAATTAACTTGGCCTTTAATTCGCTATTACAAATCATAATGTGAGATTTCTCTTAATAAAATTGCCGATCCGGAATAAGAATGACGTAACTGCAAAAAGCTAAATTTCTCAGGAGAGCAAAAAAAAACGATTTTTAAATATTTAACCCTTATCCGGGCAAGGTGGGTCCAACGAGCCTGAGACGCAATTATTTTATCATAAACTGATAAAAAAATTATTGAATTTTGAGCATTACTGAATTTGTCTGGGAGTATCTTTCCTTCAACATGGTCATGAGCTATTCAAAATATTCATTCTCATTTTTGAAATTAGTGCAATGAAAAAATTTTGTCACGTAAAGGGGCAACACGGACACGTCGGACCCTATTTGTGTTTACACCTAAAGTCTAAATATTTGTTACGGAAGTTAATCTGGCAGTCAGGTAATGTTTTTGTGGATTATCTAAACGAATTTTATGATTTGGGAAATTCAATGATAAAGTCTAAACGTGGGACAAACAATGTAAACATATCTTTGATGTGTTATGTCTATTCTAAATGAATTTTAAAGACTGATAATCATTGTCGGAATGGAATAATATAGTTAGCTAGGTACCTATACATATTTTGAAATAAATAATGCATCTGCTATCAGTCGTTTGATATCGATGTTAGTGTCGAAAACAAAGCTCCCAAAATTATATTGAATTACAGTGAAAGTAGATTTCAATAAAGAAAAATTAATGACTAATCTATGGTTTTTTATTTTTATTGTTTTTTTAATTAATACTTAACCAACAATAATTTAATTTGTCATTATAAATTTGCTATTCTAGTTGGGACTAAGCTGGTCTTATGGCTTAGTCCCACCTAAAATAGTAAATTGATGTGATAAAGTACAATAGGAAAAATGAAAGAATACCCATGAACGAACATATAAAACACGCTGTATTTTCCTGTCACCGTGTCACACAAAAAATTGACCAGCGCAAGTACATGTAATAAATATTGTTACATGTACTTGTACTGGACAATTTTCTTTGTTACACGGTGAGAGGAAAATACAGCGTGTTTTATATGTTCGCTCATGAGTATTCTTTAATTTTTCCGACTGTATTAATTTGTAAAAGTAAAATAATAATATTCTTCTGACTTATGCGTTTTATTTATTTTGTAAAGATTGTTTTTGTCGGCACTTTAAAAATGAGCTGCTAATGGCAGCTACGTACGCCGTTGCTCCCGCTTGGCGGCGCTAGTGTAGTTGGGGGTCAACGTTTTGACAGTTCTTTAAGCTTGTATGGTAGTTTGGTTTTAATTATTGCGATTTAATAAATTAGGACAGAAAAATACGGATCTTGAACTGTTTGTGAGTTGAAAAATGAACTGAAAAGAAATGTAAGAATTACTGAAAAAAGTTATTTACATGACAGAGAGGGGAAACATTTAATCCTTTGTAAATTTACTATTACAGTAAATATTATTACCAGATTGGGGTAAGAAATATGAAAAAATAAAAGCCTGTTTGGTCATATCCTAAAATTGTTCCTAAAGAGAATCCATGAAAGAATTGCCAAGCCGTGTGAAAGTCAAATTTTGTCCAACCAGTTCGAGATAATAAATGTTGGTACGAGAGAAGCTTTGTTTTCAATACAAATCTTATTCCAGAAATGAAGAGACGTCAATTGCGACGTATACGCATGTCTGGTTGATTACGAGAAAGCTTTTGATCGAGTACGGCACGCCAAAATGATGCAAAAATAATAAAAGAAGCAGAAATTAACAACCAAGATCTGAAAATAATTGGAAATCATTACTGGAATCAGACTGCAAACCTCAGAGTTGACGGTGAACACACCGAATATGTAAAAATCATGCGTGGAGTGAGGCAAGGCTGCATTTTGTCCCCCTTAATTTTCAATCTTTACTTACTGAAAGCATATTTATCGAAACTTTGAAACATACACAACATATACAACCTAGAAAACTTACAAGTCCTCATGAACAAAATCGCGTATTACAGTCAACAATATGGACTCAATATAAACGTAAAGAAGACAAAGTTTATGATCATTAGCAATAAAAATATAACGGAAGGTCAACTATACATCAACCAAACCCCTGTAGAAAGAGTGGGGCACTACAACTACTCCGACACCATAATAAATGAAGAATGAGACCAATAACCAATAGATAAGAGCGCGCATCCGAAAAGCTAGATCAACCTTCAACCGTATGGGAGCCTTCTTCAAGAGTCACAACCTCCCTCTTGGTATAAAAGTAAGAAGGCTGCGATGCTACGTCTTCTCTGTCCTTTTTTATGGTGTTGAATCATGGACCTTGAACGAAGATATGCGCCGAAAATTGGAAGAATTTGAGATGTGGCTATATCAGAGAATTCTTAAAATCCCATGGACTGATTGGGTCACAAATGAGGAGGTCCTTAGAAGAGTGGGGAAGAACCGAGAAGTACCAACCACCATAAAATATCGAAAGTTGGAATATTTTGGATACATTATGTGAAATGAATCCAGAATATGCCCTCCTACAAGCCATCCTGCAAGGAAAAATATTTGGAAAGCGAGGTCCAGGAAGATGAAGAACATCCTGGTTAAAGAACCTCAGAACCTGGTTCAACACAACATCTGTGCAGCTCTTCTGCGTTTCTGCAGATTAAGTGAAGATTGCCATGATGATCGCCAACATTCGTCACGGATAAGTACATTAAGAAGAATAAGATAAGAAAATATAAGACAAATAAATATTATTTAATGTTTTTGCAGTCGAATCCAGGGGCAATACGTAATCTGTTTCAACAAAATATTTATTGCAGATACGTAAATTTATTGTCGGCACATATTTATCACTTCTTATTACTACAATCCACTTTTTCTCATCAGATTATCTTTGGAAAATCTTTGTCCTGATATTCTAGATGAGCACAAAGGTACTATAGGACAACCCTGAGGCATCTTATTTTCCCAAATTAAATTCACACAGCGAAATAAATGCAACTTTTACTTAGATATATATATATATATATATATATATATATATATATATATATATATATATATATATATATATATATATATCGATAAAAGGTACGTTGTCGCCTCGCGGTGAAAACTATGACGACCTCGCCTCACCCTTTTGTAGTTCTTTTTTTCAAAAAATATATGCATATATACAATGAGGGGAACTTTCTAATTAAGAATCTCTAAAGAGGGGAAACGATTTTAAATGTTTTTTTTATATATAAATTTACGATTAATTAAATCCAATGCGCTGTCGCCTCACAACTATATATGACTAAGAATGAAAGCCGGTACGTTGTTGCCTCAGACGGCGTTGCCAAATATTCGAAAATGAATAAAGGATTGAGTGGGTCGAACTTTGGTGCACAGCGAGAGGTAGTATAGGTATTTATTACGGATACAGGTAAAGAAATAGTGGGAATTTGTTCACATGTTCTATCGTTGTTTACATTAAAAATAAAGGATGGTTATTTTTGATATTTTAAATAAGCCTCAAGATATGAACATGGTTTGTTTGGATTATATGTTTAAAAATTTTTTATTAGTAGATATTCCAAAGCTAGTATTTTGCAATAAATTAAGCTAAGCCAAGTTATTTTGTGTGAATTATTGCTATTATACAGTAAAATTATAAAGGCTCTTAACGATATAATTTATTATTTGTAGTAAACATATTACCTATCTCAGAGAAAAAGTGTCAACCGTTTATTTAAAAATTTGAATTAAAAACCAGTGAACTAGTATACATAGCTGTAAAAATGTTCAAACAAAACGTATTCTTACAGCAAAGTGTACGAAAATAATCCATAAGGTGGTGAAGGTGGGGTGGATTTAAGGGCGAAAATGGTTTTCTGAAATTTCTGGCTAAACATTGCATCGATTAAAAAAATTCAACGCAAAAGCTGTGGGCATAACAAAATCTACAATTTGTGTAGTGGTCTTTTTATCCTAATCTCAAAAAATTTTGAGAAAAACTCAAAACTAAGTTTTTAGGTACCTATTTAATTTTTTTCTTCTACAAAAATGATTTCATTATGTTTTGTTTAAATGTCAAACGCTTTAATTGAGGCGTTGGTTAGATGTTTATTATATCTAAGAATAAAAAAAAATTATAAAAATAGCAACAAAAAGTAAAAAAAAATATTTCTATATTTTCACTTAAGCATCATATAAAAAACTTACATATGCCATACATATTTTATTTTTATAAGATGTTGACTTTTTTATTTTATAATATTGGAATTCACCTTTTTATCTAGATGGATATACGCCATCTTGAATATAATTTGAAAAGTGTTCTCTTAAAAGGTTTGTTTTTTAATATTTCTTCTTTGTGGAGGCACATATGAATCGCATTCGGAATCTTCCCTTGCTTGGTTTTTTGATGCTTTGAGTAGTTTTTTTATTTGGATAGTACTTATCGTCACTGTCCGTTTTAAATTCTTTCGAATACATAAAACAACAATACAACACCAAAAAAACTGTCACAAAAATAAACAAAAAGATTGGGAAAAACATTTCACGAACCTATACAAAAACAACAACAAGGCAGATTCAGAGGATGAGGATATAAGAGATAACAGAGATGAAAAGGAAGGTGCACCTACTTATCAGGAATTCATGGAGGTACTAAAACAACTAAAAATAAACAAAACGCCAGGGCCAGATGAAATCAACAACGAACTGATCATCAACGGAGGAGAGGAGCTCACGAAGCGAATGCACAAGTTAATGGTTACAATTTGGAAGGACGAAAGCATGCCCATAGAATGGAAAAATGGGCATATCACACCAATCTTTAAGAAAGAAGATCCAACTAAGTGCTGCAACTACAGAGCAATTATGCTACTAAATACAACGTATAAGATATTGACCACAATTATAAGAAACCGACTAAATCAATACACAGAAAAAATTATAGGACCATACCAGCAGGGCTTTAGAAAAGGAAGATCAACAATAGATGCAATACACGTCCTAACACAAACAATTGAAAAAAGCTGTGAACATGACGTAGAATTACACATACTATTCATCGATTTCCAACAGGCCTTCGACAGCATATACAGACAACAATTACTAAAAGAAATGAAAAAAATGGAGATACCGGCAAAATTAATAAGACTAACTAGAATGACAATGAAAGACTCAACAGCAAAAGTTAAAACAAATGAGGGAGATACAAACGACATCAAAATAGAACTTGGGGTAAGACAAGGAGACAGGCTGTCAACGACACTATTCAATATCGCTCTAGAAGGAGTAATTAAGGACACAGGCCTGAAAAATACAATTATTCAAAGCTCAACACAGATCATAGGATATGCGGATGACCTAGGACTGATAGCACGAGATAAAAAAGACTAGAAGAGGCACTTTTAACCCTTGTAAGAGAAGCAGAGACGCGAGGATTAATAATCAATCAGAATAAAACAAAATACCTTATAAGCACAAGAGACAATGTAAACAGAATAACAGAAATAAAGATAGGTGAAAATACATTCCAGAGAGTAGATTGCTTCAAATACCTGGGGGTGATGGTGGACGGCAAAAACGGAAGGAGTATAGAGATCAATGAAAGAATTAAAGCAGGTAATAGAGTATATTGGAAATACCACCGACTACTCAAGGACAAAAACCTGAGCAAAAAAACAAAATCAAAAATATATACAGCAGCAATTAGACCAGTGATAGCCTATGGAGCAGAAGTAATGTGCCTTACGAAAAAAGACGAAGAAAAGTTAAGAATAATTGAGAGAAAAATTTTGAGAAGAATACATGGCCCAGTGATGACAGAAACAGGGGAATATAGAAGGCTCATGAACCATGAAATAATAAATATAACTGAAGGAGAAGATATAGTAAAATTCATTAAAGCACAAAGACTCAGATGATTTGGACACACACAAAGAAGAGGGGTAGAAGAACTGATCAGGAAGATAGTGAACTGGAGACCAGTAACAAATAGACCAAGAGGAAGACCAAAAATAAGATGGGAAGATCAACTGCTAGACGATATATCAAAGATGGAAATTGCAAACTGGAGAGAAAAGATTCAGGACCGGAGTGAGTGGAAGAAGATAGTAGAGAAGGCAAAAAAACATCACAATCTATGAACGATGACCTAAAGGACACTGCGGACTAATCCACCTCGTGAAATGGATTAAAAGAGCTCATAGTATTTGAGCGACCTATACTCTAACAAGAGTGAACGGTCCATATATATTTTTGATATTTTAAATAAGCCTTAAGATATGAACATGGTTTGTTTGGATTATATGTTTAAAAAATTTTTATTAGTAGATATTCCAAAGCTAGTATTTTGCAATAAATTAAGCTAAGCCAAGTTATTTTGTGTGAATTATTGCTCTTATACAGTAAAATTATAAAGGCTCTTAACGATATAATTTATTATTTGCAGTAAACATATTAGGTACCTATCTCAGAGAAAAAAGTGTCAACCGTTTATTTAAAAATTTTAATTAAAAACCAGTGAACTAGTATACATAGCTGTAAAAATGTTCCAACAAAACGTATTCTTACAGCAAAGTGTACGAAAATAATCCATAAGGTGGTGAAGGTGGGGTGGTTTTAAGGGCGAAAATGGTTTTCTGAAATTTCTGGCTAAACATTGCATCGAGTAAAAAAATTCAACGCAAAAGCTGTGGGCATAACAAAATCTACAATTTGTGTAGTGGTCTTTTTATCCTAATCTCAAAAAATTTTGAGAAAAACTCAAAACTAGGTTTTTAGGTACCTATTTAATTTTTTTCTTCTACAAAAATGATTTCATTATGTTTTGTTTAAATGTCAAACCCTTTAATTGAGGCGTTGGTTAGATATTTATTATATCTAAGAATAAAAAAAAATTATAAAAATAGCAACAAAAAGTAAAAAAAAATATTTCTATATTTTCACTTAAGCATCATATAAAAAACTTACATATGCCATACATATTTTATTTTTATAAGATGTTGACTTTTTTATTTTATAATATTGGAATTCACCTTTTTATCTAGATGGATATACGCCATCTTGAATATAATTTGAAAAGTGTTCTCTTAAAAGGTTTGTTTTTTAATATTTCTTCTTTGTGGAGGCACATATGAATCGCATTCGGAATCTTCCCTTGCTTGGTTTTTTGATGCTTTGAGTAGTTTTTTTATTTGTATAGTACTTATTGTCACTGTCCGTTTTAAATTCTTTGCTTGTTTTAGCCAGAACGTTATATTTTGCAGCCAACGCTTTACTTTTTTTAACTTTTTGCATACCTGCAATACTTGGAAAATTAATATTCGTATTTTGAAGATGGCTTTTTTTATTTTCTTCCGCATTTTTCTCAATCGTGGTGAAAATCTAGTTCTTTAAGCGATTTTCCTTTATATTCTAAAGGAGGAGAATCCCTTTCCATTACTATTAAAAATTTTGACAATTTTACGGTTCGATAAATGTCAGCAGGTAATTCATAACATTCATCATGCATTTTTTCGTCATGCCCCATAAACTTGACAAATTCTTTAGGTTTAATTGTGGACATACTTAAAATTTGTGCTACTGTTGCAATATTTTTGCGTAATTTGTTGCTTGATATAGCTGCAGAGTTTGTTAAAATCATTTTGCTTGTCAATTTACGGATCGAAACATCCCCTTTGTCCCATTTTAGCTTACTGCCTGGAACTGCAAACATATAGTTATTAACGTCGGACGACGTCAGACATGTATTTATGTCTATGTTTTATTAAAGTTTTTATGAAACCTTGCAACATTTTTGGAAGTAAAATAACAACAGCTCAAGAACCTTTACCAGAACACACTGGAATTTTGTGTCCTCTCGTAAGTGCCTTTTCTCCTTCAGTTAAAACATTTTCAAAATCACTGAAATCCGTTTATCTTTCGTTACTAGATTGCTAAATTTTTAAATACTGAACATCACCTATTCGTCTTCTGTTAAAAATAATGGCTAATGCTAGAGCATAGTTAACTAAATTTTTATGTTTCAACATTATCAATATTGCTCTCAAACGTCTTCTGACACTTCACACCAATTTTAATACTTTCTTCTCAAAATATTTTAATATCACTTAGTGGTACTAGCTTTGGCAATTTTTGTTCTTGAATATCTTTGTTAGCGAGAGAAGCAATTTCCAAACTCCAACGATTTGTCAGCAACGTTTTCAAATTATGTATTTTTTAGCCCTTGGCCAATTCCTGTATTTGTCTTTCTGTTGTACACGTAAAATCAGCTGATTCTTTTAGTATTAAATGGAGGTGTTCATAGCAACATAGTTTTAGGTACGTACCCAAGTGCAACGCGATAATACGAGTAGGAGAACTGAAGGTCTTTTTAAAACTATTGTATACATATAAAACTAAAGACTAAGTAGTTTCGTGTTGCAACGAAATTGAAAATGCTTATTAATTTTTTATTTACATGTTTACTCTGATTGGAGTACGAAGGGAACCATTTTCGTTGGAACTTTACCTCGCTGAGCAGATGAGACGTGAATTATAAATTGTAAAATTCCCTCATCTCCCTTAGTCTCAGCATCCGTTATGGCTTGCAAATTTTAGGAGCCTCAAAGGTATAACCAGAGAAGGTTCCCATTGTTTTCAATCTGGTAGGATGTGGAGCAACATTTTTGGTGTTGTTTTATGTGCTATTAGTTTGAAAACTTAGTCTTTTGCTAGCAGTTGCCGCTAGGGCATCCCTACCATTTCGTTCGTTGCAATTCGTGACTGCACGCCGGGGTTTGTCCTAGTTGGGTCAGAGAGAGCAGCATATGTGCCTCCTGATGAGAGACTAATAAGTTTCGAAACCTGTAGAGGCGCTTGCAGCGCTCTCTGATTGGACTAGAATATGATGCGCCTGTAGTTTCGCGTTGCAACGAAATTGAAAATGGCTATTCATTTTTGACATATAAAACTCTTGGAGCACTTGAAATCGTCAAAATTTTTGGGTCCTAAAATATGCTTTAAAGCAATCGTATTATTATTTACCATCGTTCTATACTTAATAATAAATATAGAGAGGGTTCGCATTCTTCCACTACATGCATAGTTTATACCCTCTCTCTTATGTTTTTTTAAGTAAGAATTACCAAAATTAACGTAAATGTAAATGCTATACATCTTTCGTTTTGTAGAAGACTCTTTTTCCTTAACATTTAATTTGGGGACAACGTTTTTTGGATCCATTACACATGCTGTAAGGGTTTGCGATTCAGAAACGTAATTATTACTGGAACCACCACGGTTTTTTGCTTGCAAATTCTGTTATGTCGTTTATAATGATACCGTCATTTGCTAATAGTCTAGCTAGAAGGCTTACAAGACATAATCAATAAAGTTACAGAAGTGAGTCAGCGTTATGGACTGAATCCTAATATTAAGAAACCTAAATATATGAGGATCGGGAAAGATAACGCATCAGTTGAAGGGCTAGAAAAAATCGTAAAAAATAAGCACAAACATGCAAATTACCTATAAGGATATTAATCTGGTGGGCAATATCAATGGTAAATAAAATAAATAATAAAATAAGGGTACTTCGATGATATGTATTTCCCGTGTTTTCTTTACATCGCCATCTATCAAGATCTTATTTTCAGTTATTTTGTTCGTTTCATCTCTTCTCAATTTATTTTTGTTAGTTTCTCATTTTATCGTCCTATATTTTTTTTGCTTGAAATATTACTGTTGTCATTTCTATTCAAACATTTTAATGTCAGAATACGGGTTTTTCTTTCAGAGCAGAAGTAGTAAACTTCTGATGTTGGAGAGTGTTTTGTTGTTTCATTTTTGAGATTTTTGAAACTGTTGCTATTACTGCTCAATGATAAATTCCTATACGAAATTTACTTAGATTGACTCCCGTTTGCATGTCACCCACATAAAGATATTTATTTTGATTTTACATAGTTTTTTTTATTTGAGTTAAGCCATTCAGGTTCATTTTAGTGTTTTTCAACTTTCTGTAATTTCGATAGTAGGTATATCAGTGTTTATCCTTTGTCATAACTGCTATTTTTTTTCCTACTGCTGTTACAGAAAAAATCATTTATGTTCTTACTTTTGTAATAAAGTCACATAATATAATGAATTTTTTATTTTTTAGGATTAAATTAATGACTGGTTAGAATTTTCCTATCCTTTCGTCTTCATGATCCTTTGGGGCATAGACTTGTTCAGTTCCATATTATAATAACTACTTAAGTATTACATACGCTCCATGATTACTAATATTCTGTTTGTAATTTTTATTAATTCCTATGCGACCAGCTAACATATTTTTATTCCGGCATGCTCTCTCTCTTATAGAACTTGTTTATACAGGGTGTCCAGAAACTCTACCTACAAACGAAGACAGGCGATTCCTCAGATATTTTCCTAAGACAATTTAACCCAATTCACCTAGTCCGAAAATGTTTCCTAAGGGAGCTAGAGCTCTTGGAAGATGGCATCTAGTAATTAGTTTTTCTTAAATACCTCCAAAACGCTTCTATTTAGAAAAACGAAATTTGGTAAGCCTATTCATCTTCCAGGGATAAATCGATTCCATCCATTGTGAATTTTTAGTACAGGTCATAGGCGTCCATTTTGGGTAGGGCAACGGTTATTTTATAGCATAACTTTTTTGTCTTTAGCGTTTAAGTATTTTTGACACTGGATTTTTAAATTGTGAGGTATTCTAGAATTAAAAGGTACTCTTGCTTTAAGTCGGTAGGACACATCGATTTTTAGAAAAATTTATTTGAAAATTTTTGGTTTTTTGAATTTGAAAAGAATTTAAAAAAACGGTGTATTTTACCAACTTGAAGGAAGAGTAACTTTTAGTACCAGAATACCTCATAATTTAATAATCTAGTGTCAAAAATGCTTAAAAATTAAAGACAAAAAGTTATGCGATAAAATAACCGTTGACCTACCCAAAACGGACGCATATGACCGGTACTAAAAATTTGCAATTAATGAAACCGATTCATCTCTGGGACATAAACAAACGTACCAGTTTTCGATTTCTAAATAGTTTTTTTTTTAATTTTTTTTTTAATTCAAGAAACGAAAAATTTTCAAATCGATTTTTCTAGAAAATGGTATATTCTATGGACTTAAAGCAAGAGTACCTGTTAGTACTAGAATAATTCACAATTTAATAATCCATAGTCAAAAATGCTTAAAAATTAAATAAAAAAGGTACCGGATAAAATAACCGTTGCCGTACCCAAAACGGGCGCCTATGACCGGTATTGGAAATCTACAATGAATGGAATGGATTTATATCTGGATGATAAATATGCGCAATAATTTTCGTTTTTCTAAATAGAAGCGTTCAGGAGCTATTTAAGAAAAACTAATTATAAGACATTAAGACGCCATCTTCAAAGAGCTCTAGCTCCCTTAGGAAGCATTTTCGGACTAAGTGAATTGGGTTAAATTATCTTAAAATTATCTGAGGAATCTCCTTTTTTCGTTTGTCGGTAGAGTTTCTGGACACCCTGTATAAGGGCAACAATTTTAAATCGTAAGCTGCAACTTATATCATAAAGTTTTTAGCTGCCTTGTTACGGTACCGACGGCGCATATTTTTATATTTCACGACCTAATAACCAATGCAAACTGAAAGCGACGTTGCCAAAATCTGAGGCAACAAGGTACCGGTTGTTAAACAAAAAGTAGAATTTATATGCTGAGGCCACAACATACAGCCAGTCACTGCTGCAATGCCGATACTAGCGCCAGTGATATACTGCCGAACTAACGAACCAAAAATTAGTGAAAAGGGGTACGTTGTCACCTCAAAACTATTTTTTGCACATCGACTCATAAGGTGGTTGGGAAGCTGTCCTGAAATTTTCAGCCCAAAACGTTGTCGCCTCACCAAAGTGAGGCGACAACGTCATATATGAGGCGACAACGTCTACCGATTCACCGTTTCTGAGGCGACAAGGTACCCCTTATCAATATATATATATATATATATATATATATATATATATATATATATATATATATATATATATATATCCTCTTAACATTGCGGACTCGGTATTAAGGTTTTGACCATACACAACGGACTCGAGCGATTTACGGCCTCAATATACGGAGTCCGTAATTTTTTTCATGTATTTCTTTTAACTGGTTGTCATTTTCTACCAAAGTTTTGTTGAATGAGAAACTAGAGACCTCTACCTACCAAACAAAAATGTTACAAATCTTGTTGGTGTCTTAGAATTCCTGTAAATCTTAAAACAAAATGAGTCCGTAACGTCGCTTATAGTTCAGCCATTTGCCGTTGGAGGTCGCTTTTATGTGTATATTCAATGTGTATATCCTTCATGTGTTTAACTATCATACGACATTATGGCCTCGACTTAGCTGGCAACACTGTTGCTCGACTATTGAATCATTCTATCCCGCATATTTTACAATCGTCTTGCTTACAGGTGATTTACTGGTATTGTTCATTTTTATGTGTTAGAAAATGTATTGAATTGCATTAGGTATATTTTATTTTATTAATAGTCATACGCGAGGATATTTTGTTTCACAGAAATTTTCCACAATTCTTTAAATTTTCATTAACACATGTATTAAGGTAGGTATGTATATATGTTTGTAATTCAGAATATAACTATCGCTGTTACATAAATAAAAATAAATATTGTTTTCGCCCATTCTAAAAAAATGTGAAAACGTTGAATTTATGCATGTCTGTCTGTCTGTCTATAAACACAACTTCTTCCCGTCATTAGACCAGATAGAAGGATAATAAATGAGGCTAAATGCAATGTTGAATGAAAGCTTATAACCTAAGGATGGTATTAATCAATCAATCAGCCAATCGCGTCCACTGCTGGACGTAGGCCTCCCTCAGTTCTTTACAGTATTCTCTACACTGGGCCTCTTGTAGCCAGTTTCCTGCAATGTCGTCGGTCCATCTAGTCGGTGGTCGTCCTCGGCTTCTTTTATAGTTTCTGTGCCTCCATTCCATGATTCGTTGTGTCCACCGTCCATCTTGTGTTCTAGCTAAGTGCCCTGCCCAGTTCCACTTAAGCGTCGTATCGTTTTCGATGACGTCTTGAACTCCTGATCTTTGCCTGATTTGTTGGTTTGTTATGTGGTCTCGAAGGCTCACGTTTAGCATTGCACGTTCCATGGCTCGTTGTGTGACTCTGATGTTATTTGCTGATTTTTGCGTCAGTGCTAAAGTCTCTGCTTCATAAGTTTGTACTGGCAAAACACATTGGTTATAAACCTTTCGCTTAATACACCTAGGAATTGAGCTTTTTAGAATATGGCTTACTTTGCAAAATGATGCCCATGTAAGGCCTAATCGCCTCTGTGTGGATAGTATTAAATGTGGTAAATTTGCCCTTGCACTTCCGGTTTTATAGTTACAACCGGAAGTACTGTTATAAAGTCACCGAAATAGTCCACGCGATATATTATTCGACGCACCTTAGCAAGATGAGAACAAATTAATATATACTTCCGGTTTCATGCCTGTCCGTCCGTCAGTCCGTCTGTCGGCGAATATAACTCCTCCGTTATTAAAATAAATAGTGACAAATGAGGTGTCGAATGGGAATTTCTAACCCAAAAATTTTATTAGAGGTATATTAGAAATTTGATTTCCGACTTCCGGTTTTACAGTTGAAACCGGAAATATTGTTTTAAAATCGCTGAAATAGTACAAGCGAAATATTAGTTGACAGGCCTTAGCAAGACGAAAACTAATATATACTTCCGGTTTCATGCATGTTTGTCCGTCCGTAAACACAACTTCTTCGTCATTATACTAGGTAGAATGACAAATGAGGTGTCAAAAAAAAGTTTATAACCAAGGAAGGTACTAAAGGGGGTAAAAATTTGACCAAGGATTTCTGGTTTTAGAAATGAATCCGAAAATACTGCTTTAACATCGTCAGAATAGTACAAGCGATATATTATTCGACGCGCCTTAGTAAGACGAGAACAAATATATATTTCCGGTTTCGTGACTGTCTGTCCGCGAATATAACTCTTCCGTTATTAATACCGATAGAATGACAAATGAGATATCGAATGAAAGCTTGTAACCCAAGGGTGGTATTAAAGATGAGAAATTTGACGCCCGACTTTCGGATTTAGAGTTGCAAGCGGAAGTACCATTTTAAAGTCACCTAAATAGTATAAGCGATATATTATTCGGCGTGCCTTAGCAAGATGAAAACAAATGTATATTTTTGATTCTTACATCATTTCCGATTAAATAATTCTAACCGGAAAGTGCCATATTATAGTTGCAGAAATAGTACATTGTGACATAGCAATCGAAGCTTATTGAAAAGTCGAGCATGAATTTTTAGTTCAGGTTTGGAAGTCATTTCAGGTTAAACAGTTATGACCGAAAGTTTAGTAAAAATTACTCAAAATTAGTGAAATCGTATATCAATCGACGGACGCAAAGTTACACGAATAGTTCAAATATCGACTTCCGGTTCTACTTTCGGTCACTTTGGATGAAAACCTAGGATTTACGAATTCCAATTACTTGTTTTGAATAGTAAGAAGAATAATCGCAAAAACACTATTGGACAGATAAATGAGTACTGAGATTAGACACATATGCAGAATAAACAACATCAAAGAATGAGTGCAAAAAAGAAGAAGATAATGGAATAGGCTTACCAGTAAAATGTAAGAAGACAGAATAGTTAGAATAATACGGGATAAATAGCATTTCAAAAAGAAGCACATATCTACAACGAAAGAGACGAGATGATAATATTTCATTTGAGTAGGAGGCACAGCCGAAGAAAATCAGGCATTTTGCCTATTAGGTAAATGACGGATTTGCTTGAAATATGGATTTAGGTTCCTTTTCCCCTTTACTTCAGTTTTGGACGTGAGCCCAGGGTTGCTTTTACTTGAAGGGTGAAAGCCACCCCTTCTCAAAAATGGATAAACTGACTAATTCTAAGCAACTTTTGTTTTATTGGATCTTTTCACGTTTAAGATAATACTTTTTGAGTTATTTGCGAGTGAAACTGTCCATGTTTCAACAAAAAAAAACACAAATTTATAGACCGTTTTTCACAAATAACTCAAAAAGTAAGTATTTTATCCAAAAAAATATTCTTAGCAAAAATGTAGCTTATAAAAACATGAAAAAATAGAATATGAATTAAGTCTGTAAACCCCGTAGAAGCAGAGTTATGAAAAGTAGGTTCTTAGTCGTCAAATTCCAAATTGAACATGTCAACGTTAAATAACCAAAAAATTAAGGACTTTTCAGGGAAAACTCATCAAAACTTTTTAAAAGTGTTTAATAAAAGCTTTGTTTTTGATTTTTATAACATTTTTAGCACCAAAATTAAGCAAGTGACGCGACGCTCAAAATAAAGTTGTTCCCTTTTAGTGGAGTCACTGAAGGTGGATATGAGCTATTACCTCCGATTTCGTTTAACCTCCATCGATTTGTATGAAAATTTGTGAGTAGTTAGAGGATATCTCAAGGAACAAAGGTGACATGGTGCCAACTTGCGCTTTTACCCTGGGGTGGATGTCACCCCTTCTCGGGGGTGAAAATTATTTTATTCAAAATAACCCCATAATTCGATAGAGGAACAAATTCTAAGCAACATTTGTTATATAAAGTTATTAAAATAAATGTAAACTTTTTGAGTTATTAAAGATCATAGATTTTAATTTTTCTTGAGAAAAATACATGTTTTTAACCGATTTTTCATCAATAGCTCAAAAACTATAAGATTTTACAAAAAAGTTATTATTACCAATATTGAAGCTAATAAAAAACGGAATAAACTCCTTACTAGAAAAACCTTTTAGTGTTAACTAAAAGTGAGTTATAGGTGATTGAATGTATATTTTTTTCGGCGAGTAAAAAATCTAAGTGTTCAAGCTGAAATAACGGAAAAATGATGCATTTTATAACATAAACTTATTAAACATTTGTCAAAGTACTTAAAAATATCTATCAAATGATCCCCGAACATGTTGATGGCATTAAAATTTATGCTCCAAATTTTTTTCAAAATTTATCTTTTAAAAATGTTTCCAAAAAATGTTATGTTTTTTTTAATACCTCCGTCCACTTTTACGATATCGTGTTCACCTAAAAACCGTTTGAAAGTTAGTTTGAAGGGCTATTTCACCACGTAAAACTTAATCTTTTATACCTCTTACTTTTTTAAAAATAAAAGGTTAATTCAAGATTTAAACGTTTCTATCTCGGCTATTTTTTACCCTATAGAAATAGTAAAATATTTGACAGAAAAAACTAAAATTTGGTTCTATATAATTTTTTACGTATTTTGATTATTTTTGGAGTTATTATCAAAAGAATATGAAAATTACAATAATTTGAAAAATTATGATTTTTTTAAATTAAATCTTTTTTTCAAAAATATGCATTCTAAACCGGTCAAAATTATTGAAATCATTACTTATTCTAATATAAAGAAGTTCTTGTAAGGATTATTATAAATTTTAATTTTTGTGGAAATGGAATTTTTTTTGTAAATTCCAAGGGGTTCTCTTATTTTCATAATAACTTGCTTAATTTTGACGCTATTAACTTATTCTTAAGCTCATTTGATAGGTATTGCGAAGTACTTTGACAAATATTTAGCAGGTATATTTTATACATTGCATCGTTTTCCCGTTATTTAAGCTTGAATACTTAGATTTGACTACTCGTCGAAACATGTATGATCTTTAAGTTTCACCCACCGGTTCAAAGTGCTTATTTTTGAAAAGAAAGTGGTTACTGATAAAATAAAAAAACAAACTTCGAAATGTTGAAAAAAAAATTAAATGCTTTTTTTAAAAATTATATTAAAAAGTATTAGTCATAAGAAAGGAAAAATTTAGAAAAGTAAATAAAAGTTTTGAGTTTTCTGCATATTTACCCAAAAAGTGCTTCATTTTTTGGTTATTTCACGTTGAAATACTCGATTTGTAATTTGAGTCTACAGACTTCATGAATGTACCGTTTTCTATTTTTTATAAGCTATATATTTGCTAATATTATTTTTTTTACAAATTATTTAGTTGTTGAGTTATTTACGAAAAACCGTCTAAAATCGTGGTTCTTTTCGTTGAAAAATTAACATTTTCACTCACAAATAACTGAAAAGTATTAACTTAGAGCAAAAATTCTATAGCACAAGAGTTGCTTAAAATTTGCTAATTTATCCATTTCCGTATATTTTTTGAACGTACGTTTTTTCGCCTACAAGATTTCAACTCCCAAGTAAAAGCAACCAATGGCACAAGTTCAGAAGTAAAGTTGAGTACTTATAAGAGGAACCTATATCCAAATTTTTGTGAAATTTTATCGCCGTTTTTCACGTTAATTCATCGCCGTATTTCATTTTACTGACCTATATACAGGTTGTCCCGAAAAGATTGGTCATAAATTATACCACACATTCTGGAGTCAAAAATAGTTCGATTAAACCTAACTTACCTTAGTACAAATGTGCTCATAAAAAGTTACAGCCCTTTGAAGTTACAAAATGAAAATCGATTTTTTTCAATATATCGAAAACTGTTAAAGATTTTTTATTGAAAGTGGACATGTATCATTCTTATGGCAGGATCATCTTAAAACAAAATTATAGTGAGATTTGTCCACCCCATAAAAATTTTATGGGGGTTTTGATCCCTTAAACGGCCCCCCAAACTTTTGTGTACGTTCCAATTAATTCATTATTAGTTAAACACAACGTTTTTAAAACGTTTTTTGCCTCTTAGTATTTTTTCGATAAGCGAGTTTTTATCGAGATGCGGCTTCTTTTTAATGTATTTACATAAATATTTTATGGGAGTTTTGTACCTTTAAACCCCCCAAATGTTTGTGTACGTTCCAAATAAACTATTATTGTGGTACCATTAGTTAAACACAGTGTTTTTAAAACTTTTTTGCCCTTAGTCTTTTTTTGATAAGTCACCTTTTATCGAGATGTGGCTTCTTTTTTTAAAATATACCTAAAAATGTAAATTATAAATAGGTTATTAACAAATTTTCAGATTATTAACAGGTCTCTATAATCGTACTTAGACATATACAAATATGTGGTGGATTCGATAAATATTCAAAATATCTCGATAAACACTGGATTATCAAAAAAGTCTTAAGAGGCAAAAATTTTTTAAAAACAGTGTGTTTAACTAATGGTGCCACACTAATAATTGGAACGTACACAAAAGTTTGGGGGGTTTAGGGGAACAAACCCCCCATAAAATTTTTATGGGGTACACAAATTTTACTATATTTTTAATTTAAGATGCTGCTGCCATAAGAATGCCACATGTCCATTTTCAATGAAAAATCTCTAAGAGTTTTCGATATATGAAAAAAAAATTATTTTCATTTTGTAACTTCAAAGGGCTGTAACTTTTTTGTGTGCTTTATTTATATAGGTAAGTGAATTTCAATCAACCTATTTTTGACCCCAGAATCTGTGGTATAATTTATGACCAATCTTTTTGGGACACCCTGTATAAAAAATAAATTTAATAAAAATTCAAGAAATTTGCTTTCTAGGTGTATATTAACTACGAATCTAATTATATTCTATATTACCTAATTATCTAATATAAAGTTAGATTCTATATATTTATGTATTATCGTTGAGAAATTAAACGAATGAACAACGTGAAATATTAAAAAAGTATTACATTGACCCAACCAAAATTATTATATTTCTTTCAATACATATTATCGTGTTCAGATTATTTTTAGAAGTCATTAAAATATTTTACCAGTAAAGTTATAAGCGTTTGTTTAAAAATACAGACTATTAAATTATTATACTTTTGTCGATTTTAAAACCATATGTTCAGATTTCATGTATCCCATTACTTAAACAATCGCGAAATAGGAAATAACTTCGTTGAAATCACAAAGGGGAAACCCCAAATTATCTAAATACGCAGTGAGCGAATTGACAACACTGTTTGAGTCTATAATGTTGTGTATATGAGGCCGCAACACCACAATACTGTTTAAAATTATACTCATGAGGCTGCAAAAGTAAGAAATCGTAATGAGTTTATAATGATAACGGAACCAAAAAGACAAGTATATATTAATTTTCATCTTATCAAAATAGAAATTTGGGCATTAAGAATGTTTTGTCACTAGATTCAATATATTCGATAATTAAAATATTATATACACCTCTAAATAGGAGAGGCTGTACGGTTGCGGTATGGATTGAGTCCTTAAGAATAGTAGGATGTAAATATATATATATATATATATATATATATATATATATATATATATATATATATATATATATATGGCTCACAAATGATAGGAAGCCCGCTACAACCTGCCGATGAATGGAAGCCCGCGGTTTACGGGGTAAGGGGATTGTAGCACTGTCTTATTCCTACAGTCTTACGAAGCCCACTCGTATAAACGCGTTCACAGTGTATATGGATTAGGCATTATACGAAGCCCGACGATGTTGCCATGTTTTAATTTACGTTTAAATAATACGACTGTTCTACGAGATCCTTATATGTGTATATAAGTCGTCATATTGCCTGTTATAAGAAGCCCAATTCTATTCAGCAATCTATACGAAGCATTTTAGAAGAGTCAAGATAGAACGAAAAGATGCATTGTTTCGGAGCAATTCAAACAAGATTATCTTTTTCTAAAACTTTTTTTGTTAGTTTATATACATGTTAAAGTAAAAAAGTTCTACTCACAGATTTTGCCGCTAATTGATTATTATTTGTTTAAACAATAACAATAATTGTTTTGTACAGTGTGTCCAATTAACACGTTGTCGGACACTGCGTCAAATGTATAAGCAAGTGTTGTGACACTATATGTATTTTGCAAAGTAGAATAGGGAAAAATTCAACGTATATAGACGTTGTGTCACATTACATCAATGGAAATTAGACGACTATAGACGTTCTGTTCGTCAACGTGAAAAGTTGTGCATGGTCTAAATTAAAAATAGAACCATCATTTCATTTTTTTTAAGCCGTATACGAGATATTATGTCAAAAAATATGAATTTTACTCAAGAGTAAAGTAGCTTTATTATTCAAAATATTAAAAATTGTTGTAATGAAAAGTTGTTTGGAATTAAGAACTATATTCTAATATTCCACTTTATCTTTCTAATTAAAAAAAAGTTGAATTTTTTTTAATTATGGATATACAACATTATTTTCAGTTATTTCAATTATGATAACTATTTTATTATAGACCAGTAAGGATCTGTGAAAAAACGTCTATTTTTGGATGTGAAAGGTAGCATTCGAATTTTTGCAGATAAAGTAAGGTGATAACTTCGTTAATAATAATTTACTTATGCTCCTTCTCAAATATGGCCGGAACATTAATAAAAAAAAAATAAAATATTTAAAAATTCGAAAAACGTCGATTTTTTTCTGTTTCTTTGCTTATAACTTTAAAACGATTAATTTTGGAACAAAGTCGTAGAGAAATAAAATAAAGATAATTGAATTTTGTATGATATCCGACTGGTCAAAAATGTCTTAACTTATTACCTTTTCTGCAATATAGCAATAAATACAAAATAAGGGGGCAAAATATGCCTGTTGTTATTCAATGTTTTTAACCACTTCGGTGGTACTTAGAACCTTAGTAATTCGCTTAGGAAATTCTTTGTAACATACTTAAACTGTGTACCAAATTTCATTAAAATCGACCTAATAGATTTTGCATAATAAATTTGCAATTTAAATGTTTTTAAAAAAGTTCAAATTTTTTAAAATCTTTCTGAACAAAAAGTAGACCATTTAGAAATTGTCTAATTTTTTTACATATAAAGAGGTGCTTTACCTATCTAATACACTTTACAGAATTAAAATCGGATTATTTAAGGGGCCTCAGCAATGTTTTAAACTTATAAATAATTTTTTGGCTTATAAACAAATAGCTTTGTTTAATAATAAAAAATTAATTTTTAGCAATGCAAATAATTAAAACCGGTATAATTTGATTTATACTTTCAAATTCTGTCAGCAGAATTGCTATTTTATTTTTTAATCAAAAGTTATTCGCGTTCAAAAATTGCACTTTTTCGATTTTTTGAAAGTTCCACTGCGTTTATCTCGAAAACTATGCATCCTACGAAAAAACTTGTAAGAACATTTTTTGCTTAGACTTACCCAAGAAATATAAAAAAGTGTTTTATTTTGCGAAAAATCGATGTTATGTAATTCCTCAAGTTGTTTGTTTATAACAATTTTATTGATATCCGGATCAACTGTTACCCAAAAAAATCGTGTTCCACGGGTCAAAAAATACATAAAAATCTTGGGTAAGTGCATCTAAATAAAGGAGCCCGCAGCACCCCCTCCTGGCCACAGGACTAATTTGTTTATAAGCCAAAAAATTGTTTATAACTTTAAAACATTGCTGAGGCTGCTTAAACAATCCGATTTTAATTCTGTAAAGTGCATTAAATAGGTGGAGTGCTTCTTTATATGTAAAAAAATTGACAAATCTTTGTATACACTAGTTTTTGTTGTGCAAGATTTTAAAAAATTTTAATTTTTTAAAAAAAGTTTAGATTGCAAAATTATTATTCAAAATCTAGTAAGTCAATTTTAATGAAATTTGGTGTACGGTTTTAGCACATTACAAAAATTTTCTAAGCGAATTAGGAAGGTTCCAAGTGTAACCTAAGTGATGGAAAATAATTGAATAATAACAGGCTTGTTTTGCCCCCTTATTTTATATTTATTACTATTTTGCAGCAAGGGTGATTAATTAAGAGACTTTTAACCAATCGCATCTGATAGAAAATTTAATTACCTTTGTTTTATTCCTATACGACTTTGTTCCAGAATGAATCGTTTTAAAGTTATAAGCAAAAAAATTAGAAAAAAAAAACGAAATTTTTTGAAATTTTTAAATATTTTATTTTTTTTATTAATGTTCCGGGCATATTTGAGACGGAGCATTAATCAATTATTAATAACGAAGTTATCACCTAACTTTATCCGCAAAAATCTGAATGCCACCTCTCACATCCATCTAAAAACAGATCCTTACTGGTCTATTATTAATTATACGAAAAAAAAGTTATCCTTTGTAAAAAGTTCTGCATGGCCAAAGACCTTAAATACAACCATCTTATATCAATTTTGATTAATTTTATACGAGGTATGTCAAAAAAGATAAATTTCGATCAAGAATAAAGTACCTTTATAGTTCAGAATATTTCAATGAGAAGGATGGAATATTGGAAGATGGTTTTTAGTGTTGTTCTGAAGCTATTTTCTTGTGGCATTTTTATAATTATTTTGATTGGGAAATAAGCCACAATTAAATTGAAAAAATAATTTTATTAACGTTTCGACGCCCAAATCGGATGTCATTGTCAAAATACAAAATATTACCGAGTAAATATTAGTAATATTTTATATTTTGACAACGACATCCGATTTGGGCGTCCAAACGCGAACAAAATTATTTTTTCAATTTAATTGTGGCTTATTTCCCAACCAAAGATAGATTCCCAACCTAGCGACCCGGCATTGGTCGCTAGGTAGATTGTTACGCGAGTGGTCGCGCGTGAGATTTTCTCTCACATATCCAAATTTTACCTTTTTTTACAAAATAAAGTTTTTAAAACAGTTTTTAAACTTTTTTTATTAACTAATAATAAGAAAAAAAAATGTAACATAATATAGATAATAATATAATAAAATAAAAAGAAATAATCGGAATTAAACCAATATTAATCAATCTCCGTATCTTGATAATTTACGGCACAGCACACAAATATAACAAGAATGCTCTGGAAAAATTGATTGATGACAATTACAATTTTTTTTACATTATTTTAGGTTTTAAGTGCCAAAATAAAATTAATTTTTATGTACAGTTCGTAACGCGGGTGGTCGCTTGATGAGAGAATGTCTCACTTGAAGCGCGCTGACTCAACAATTGGGTGATATTAGGTCAACTGAGTCACTATCTAAGCGGACGATTCTATTAGATTGTCGAGGGAGGATAGTTAGGAGACTAGAAGGAACTACAGATCTTATAATTTCCCAGAAAAAAAATTCTGTGCAATTTTCTGAAACCGTGAGAGAAAATCTCATATAGCGACCACTGGCGGGTTAATTATGGTTTTTAGTTCTAAACAACTTTACATAAGCACAATTTTCAATATTGTGAAAAATAAGGGTATATTATTTAAGTACTCTTGGGAAAATTCATATTTTTTTATATACCTCGTATAAAATTGACAAAATTTGATATTAGACGGTTGTATTTTAGGTTTTAGACCCTCTAGAACATTTTATAAAGAATAACTGTTTTTCGTAAAATGAATAATAAAAGAGTTTTCCACCTACCTCTACCGAAATTATACTTTTCCGGACCTGATTGTAGGGAGCAAAGTTGTACTTTTCCTCCCTAGGGAAGAAAAGTAAAAGTGACATCATGGTATTTCATTCATAAAAATATAACTTATTGACGCCCTGTACAATATCTATTTTCTATTACGTAAGTTTGTATACATTTTAACGTTTATTTATAAAACACTCTGTATTTCACAGAATGGTAAAAAACTGTAAATTGTTATTTTGATTTAACAATGTTTACATTTTTATTTTGACTTATATTTGACAGTTGACAGTTATATTGTACGTACTTATTAGTTTTAGTTCTAATAAATTTTGTTGGTTAGTTACACAAATAAATTAAGTAAAAATGAAAAAATGACTTGTTATTTGAGGAAGGTGGAAAAACCATATGTATAACATGGGAGTAAAGTGCCTTTTCCTCCCTTGAATGATTACTGCCCTCCGCTACGCGTCGGGCAGTAAACTTCATTCTCGGGAGGAAAAGAAGCAATTTCCTCCCTTGTTATACAAATATCTATATGTATCATAATTGAAATAAACAACTAAAAATAATGTTGATTAGAAAAATTTTCAAAATTTTTTTTTTTCCATTAGAAGGATGAAATTGCATATCAGAATATAGTTCTTAATTCCAAACAATCATGTTAAATTATATAATTTAAAATAATTTTAAAATATCGTTGAATTTTGTTTCTATTTTGTTTTTGATTATGCTGAATCCGAATATGGCATTACAATTTGAAAATACTTATAAAGAAGCTCTTCTACACTATGTCTGCGTAGCAAGAAACCATATTTGAAACATTTTATTACAAATTTTACGAAAAAAAGTTTATTCTTCATAAATTGCTCTGCTAAAATCTAAAACCCAATCATCAGATATCAAGTTTTATCAATTTTATACGAGGTATGTCAAAAATACGAATTTTGTTAAAGAGTAAAGTACCATTATATTCCAGAATATCAAAATATGGGTATTATAAAAAGTTGTTGGGAATTAAAAACTATGTTTTATTATAATTACATCATTATAATTGAAAAAAAAATTCAATGTTTTCTCAAATTACGGATACCCATCATCATTATTTTATTTCAATTATTTCAACTGTTTTATTATTAATTTTACGAAAAAAAGTTATTCTTCATAAAATACTCTATTCTGGTCTAAAGTCCAAAAAACAACCATCAGATATCAAACAAATATGACTTTTGCTTAACAGTTCAGTATGGTTTGTTCAACAGAAAATTGTTGAGTTCAATTAGTGCAGTCGTAAATATTATTAAATTTATCTGACCTGGCCCATTGTTAAGACCCACCCGGAGCGATAAGCAACCGAGGTAGACAGAGTTGGTCTTTTGACAATTAACACTGACTAGACGGTAATCCCATAATAAAGCAAAGAAATTGTACCAGAAAACATATTTAAATTTTACCTGAAACCGGACCTTTTATACTATTATCGGTTATTCCAGGATGTTTATAGTGGTAACTAATTGAACTCGACCATTTACTGTTAAACATACCATACCTTTATAGTTCACAATATCTCATTTAGAAGAATGTAATTAAACAGTGAAACATATTTTGTAATTCCAACCAACTTTTTTTAATAACAATTTTCGATATTGTGAAATCTAAAGGTACTTTACTCTTGAGTGAAATTCATATTTTTTTACATACCTCGTATGTCAAAATGTAAAATCGTATGTAAAACCTCGTATGTAAAATTAATAAAATTTGATATTTGATGGTTGCATCTGAGATCATATACGATGCAGAGTATTTTATAAAGAATAACTTTTTTCGTAAAACTGGTAATAAAAAAGTTATTAATAGGTTCGAAGTTACGCAGACATAATGTTTAAGAGCTAAAAATATTTTTTTGTTGAAAATTTATTATTGTTCAAGCTTATTATTAAATTTATTTTAGGTAAGTTTTAGAGAAAACATTTTTGATCACTTTTTATAAACAATTTTTTAGTTGGTAATTTTCGGTTTTTGTATTAGGTACATTTTTGTTATCTTTCTTAATTTTTGTCAAAAAGGAATAGTTTCATTCATAGTTTCATAGTTTCATTTCTAAAATAAAATTATTGAGTAAATTTTAAAAATACATCAAATGCTTTAAAAAATCACCTATAAAATTGTAAAAAATCTTTTCAAACTTGAGTAATACCGTTTTAAAGTGCTGGTAATTCTGTAAACTACGTTTTTCCTTAAAACTTACGTAAAAGTTTTCAAAAATTGCATTTTTGCGTCATATCATTTGAATTAAATTTTTGGCATTTTTTTGAATGAAACATTGTTTAGTTAGATGTTTGAAAGGTAAGTTGTGCAAATTTGAGAGCTTTATAAGAAAAATTTTATTAGTTACACATTTTTAAATAATGTTTAAACAAAATTCAGCCCACACCGTACTTATGCCCATACATTTTATTTCTTTTTATTATAACCATAAGATAGCTTAATTGTTCTTCTTTCCAATTAAGCTATTCTTTCTTGTTCCTTCTCTTAATTTCCTTCTTTCTTGTCCAATTTGTAAAATTTTATTTGATCCATTAATTAGAGAAATACACTGAAATAACTCAGCCGTGCACTTCGCTAGTTTACAGTGCGCCAATGTTTGTGAGAAGGGTGACTTTAGCGTTATAAATAAAAAATTATAGAAGCTACAGATTTAATTTTATAAAAATTTTAATCTTATATTTAGGTTTTTTTCAATAGTCTGAATTTTTCAATTCAAGTCAGTTTTTTTCTAAAATTTATATTTTCGGGGTTATTTAAAGAAACATCTAATTTCGCAGTTCATTTGTTTAATAAAAAATTAAGTGCCCACTTCTAGAGTAGAACTTTTTAATATGTTGTTTATTAAACATTTCTTAGGGCCATTGGTACATAATTCGCAAATATTTTAAGGCTATCCCCACTCTTTCTGTCTTTACACGGCAAATTACGTGTAGTAAAATTGTCACTGGTATGGATATGTAAACTTTACTTGACAACTTCATCATTAACTGTAAAGATGGCTTTTGAATGTTCTTGGATAACTTTTACTAGTATAATTAATTGCCTTAATTGTTAATTCAGTTAATTAATATGATTATTTCATATTTCCGACCAATAGAAAGCTACAGAAATACAAATTAAATTGATCATTTTTGATAATATCCCATCGTCAAGTATATTAGGTCAGATGCCCTTCGTTGCTGTGAAAAAATACATTCAGTGACATTAATGACAATTACTGTTTTAAAACTTATAAAAGTGATGACTTTCAATCGTCAAATATTTATAACAACTGTGTGTTTAATTGTACTAATCTGTACTTACATAAATAAATTACAATAAAATTTTGGTTTTAAACAGTTTTATTCATGAAATAATCGCAGCAAATTGCAGCTCGATCTCTGAAATTATTATCGAATTGTTTCCCTCGTGCCACTTGACGTAATTTCACTCCCCTTCGGGTCGTGAAATTAATACTGTCAAAGTGTCACTCGGGAAAAATTCGATAATTTCAGAGCTCTTGTGCAATTACTACTGATAATTTTTTCACTACCTATGTATTCAGTAATAATTTATCTACTGTACAACAAAAGCTAATAATCAATCGAGAAAAGAGGAAAAGTGATAAAGTGATTTTTTAATAATATATTGTTACTATGAAACGCTTACAATTTTGAACATCTGTAACAACACAATACTTGGATCACTGAATATATCCTGGTGTATTCTCTGCTTTGGATCTTCCATAAATAATAAACAATAAATAACTTTTTATTAAGTTCACGTCTTAAATCAATTATTTATTAAACACATTATCAATATTATTTAATCAACAACTGAAAATATTCCCAATGCCAGGTCAAATATTTAAAATTGTCACTGTCTGACTGACAATATGCTGGCAATATTCTATTTACTACTGACAAAGATTTGGAAAATATTACCACGGACATTCTGTTCATTTTTTTTCAAATCCTGAAAAAAAAACAATAAATATTTTTGAAAAATTTAAACGCAAAATGAAAGACTAAATTATTACCGAGGGCCGAAAGTCTCTTACAATAAATAAAAAGTTTATTTTGAATGAGATATTTTGAAATTAAAAGTCACACTAAATTTTCTTTTAGTTTTTAGCCCTGTAACTTATTAAAATAAACATTATAGAAGTTCTCAGGGACTTTCGGCCCTCGCTAATAACGTAATCTCTTATTCTGAGTTTAAAATTTTCAAAAATAATTATTAGTTTTCTCAGAATTCGAAAAAAAAAATAAATTCCATTTGAGTAGCATTTCAGCAGAAACTACGTGCCCATTCCCTTAATGAAATTAAAAAACATCTATATTGTTTGATTTTTTCCGAAGGGAAAATCTATATGCATTATTGTATTAAATATTTTGTATTTGTATTAAATGAGGCGCTCAGAGCAACAGTGGCACAGTCCACAAATTGAGCATTTTTAGATTAATACATCAATAAAAGCAGAAAAATTGGATATATGGTTCAACAGTGGTCTACACAATCTAGCTCTATATTTGGCAATATGGCACTACATAATGTATTGTTGCCTTGACAAATACTAAAAATACGAATGAAACAGTGGCCTAACCCTCAATTGTGTGACTCAGACCCATCAAACAAGTGTTCATCGTATCAGAATCAGAATAATACGCATAATTCATAAGAATGACTATTTTTAATTTTATAAAGTAATATTTAATAATAATAACTTTAACTCCGTCCTTGACTGAGTGGTAAGATCGCCTACCTTTGGATCGAAAAATCCGAATGGTTGTGAGTTCGAATCTCACCAGGGTCAGACATGTTTCATTTATTATAAATTAATAAATGAAAATAGTTTCTGTCCTTGCGGGATCGGTACTCACCGGAGGAACCGCAGACGTTCGGATACAGTTAGCGTCTCTTTGCAAAGACAATGACGTCAACTTTGCAAAGTAACAAGACACTTACTCAACACACACACACACACTACACATTACACTAGGTACCTAACTGTTAAAAATTACCGTACCTACCATGCCAATGGCCATTAGTTGTCGAGGCATTAACCTTTTTTAAATAAAAAAAAACAATAATTTAATTTGTCATATTAATTTCCTATTTGGTAGCAAATTTTGTGGCTTATTACAAACTAAAATAGTAAATTAGTAATACAAAGTATTAATTTGTATTAATTGTATCAATTAAAATAAATAATTCTTTTGCGATTCAATTTTTAAATCTTTTTTCTGTCGGTATCTTACTGTGTACAGGTAATGCTAAGAATTACCATAATCTGTTCTCGGGAGTCTTAGTACACAAGATTAATGACGATGAACGACCCAAAAATACAAAAAATGTGCATTGCCAGGTAATAATAAAAATGTTTACAAGCTAATAGTACTTTGAGGAATATGCAAAAACGTTGCCAAACTTCAGGGCTTCTTATAATCGGTAGCTCAATGTGGGCTTCCTAACGCTGCTGAACTTCTACAGAGTATATACTTCTTTTCGCAGCGCAAACTGGTGGTAGATACCATGAACTACGAGTGTATGTTTTGATAATAATTCCAGGCATAAGCAGCCCGGGCTTCGTATTGTTAATCATGATTTAGAGCTACCTATGGTACATTTCTAAAATTTGTCCGAATATATATGAAGCCCAAGCATATTCACATGTTCTGAGCTTGGTTAAAATATCGAGAGATGGTGTAAAGTACGTTTTTTGGGGAAATAACATTAAAGAATTACGAAGCCCGAATCCGGGCTTCGTAAGGAGGTGTCGGGCTTCGTATGACCGGTGCGATATAGCGTTTTTGGCTTCCTAAAGTCGGAATCCATATATATATATATATATATATATATATATATATATATATATATATATATATATATATATATATATATATATATATATATTGATGCACGTTAAGTTGTGACTTCCGGTATACAGAAGAGGCTGTCCGACTTCCACCTTTTCTACTAGGAATTATTTTTTAAAAATTGTGTATTTGGTAAAAGGGGGGCTTATAAAATGGGTCTACCTATTGAGGGGAAAGGATTTACCAAAATAAATTTTGTATATATATACGTATATACCGAAGCGTACAGCATACGTTATGGCTTCCATATATAGGGTAGTTCAAGGTGCGTTGTCACTTCCAGCGGTGTTGTCATATTTTGGAAGTCACAACGACTCGTCTGCTGATTTACCTCTTACTTTAAGCGTAATGTGTGATCTTTTGAAACTTTTACTGTGAATACAGTTGTGAATGCAGTTCTATGTTTTAAAGTTGTCTATTTAAATTAAAAGATTGATATTCTTTTGATTAAACAGGTTTACAAAAAAAATACATTTCGGAATATTTGACGAAACCATATGACTAGGGGGTTTTTGGGGTCGCTGGTCACGAATCCGGGGTCCGCTGACCTCTATCACGTCAGGTAATGGTAATCTCAAGGTCAAATCAAGATAAACCGACAGTCGCTCTGAAAAAGTATATTAGGGGGTTTTTGTGGTCGCTGATGACGAATTTGTGTCCGCTGACCTCTATCACGTCTAGCTCAAGGTCATTTCGAGGTCAAATCAAGATAAATCGACACGATCGCTCTGAAAAAGTATATTAGGGGGTTTTTGGGGTCGCTGATCACAAAACTGGGGTCCGTTGAGCTCAACCGCGACAGGTAAAGGTCATTTCAAGGTCAAATCAGTTTTGTGGACTTGTCCTGATTTGGCCTTGAAATGACCATTACCTTACGTGGTAGAGCTCAACGGACCGCAGTTTTCATGATCAGTGACTCCAAAACCCCTATATTTTCAGAGCGATTGTGTCGATTTATGTTGATTTGACCTTGAACTAGACGTGATAGAGGTCAGCGGACTAATGATTCGTCATCAGCGACACCAAAAACGCCCTAATATACTTTCTCAGAGCGACTGTCGATTTATCTTGATTTTACCTTGAAATGACCTTTACCTGGCGTGAAAGAGGTGAGCGGACCCCGGATTCGTGATCAGCCACCCCAAAAACCCCCTTGTAACATGGTTTCGTCAAATAGTCCGAAATTTAGTTTTTTTTGTAAACCTGTATTATTTATGATATGATTGATATTTATTTTACAAATACTAATATTTTATTATTGCTGCAAAATGGATTTTTTGGAATTAATTAAAAAAGTGTTATTAGTAAGTAATTTATTTATGAAAATTATATCAAAAATTTTAATAAATAAATTTGAACTTATAGGAAATTTTAATATTTATTATTTTTCTTGATTAAATTTTGAATTTTAGATTTTATTACAGGCACCGTCCTTTTAATTTTTGATGTACCAATAATAATGTGTAATAAGAAAATTAAATGGCTAAATACACCAGGTGGGGTTGAGCTGCTAAAAAGCTATCTAGATCCATCTTTTTAGAGCAGATTAGTCCCAGTCTGCTACTCGATACTATTGACTGTGCTTCTCCAGTTCTTTCTATCCTCTGTCTTTTTCTGCTAGTCTCTAATTCCTGCCCTATATAAATTTTCCTTTACTTCCTGTAACCATTTATTCTAGTTCCTCCGCGTCTCCTTCTAACTCCGGGTTTCCATTGTAAAATTGAGTTTATAGTTGTTACGCTACCTGCTCTCCATATATGCCCCAACCATCTAACACTGTGCTGAAATCTGAAAATCTGGAATAATATCTACCCGGGTCGAAACATTTTTTTTAATATATGAAAATAGTTATTTATGAAACAGTTCGGGAAGTATGCTTTTTACGAATGCACGTGATGTTTAGAGCACAAGCGACAACGGAGCGAGTGCTATACATCGCTTAAGTTCGCAAAAAGTACTTCACGCACAGTTTCATACAATATTTTATCTACGATAAACAAATAAAAAAACTGTAACTCTTCATCACTGGAATTCATTCCTATTCTACAATTTTTAGAACTCATTTAAACATTCTAATTTCTTTCAAACCACAAAACTGTCAAATTTTTTTTTGTAATTTATTGCTCATTATGTCATCACCATGACAACGCGAAAGTTAAGGATATTTGATTATATGAAAGTGTGTCAAAAACAGTGCGAAAAAGTAAATCCCGTTTAAAATACATTGTTACTTCACGCACACGTTATCCATTAAATAGATCGATGCAGATCGGCCTTATATCGGATCCTCTAATATTAGTCCGTTCGCTGACGGTAAAATATTGCAAAACCCATAAATTTTAAAAAACCGCTTAGATCAGGGGTGGGCAATTACTTTTAAGCGCGGGCCAAAATGAAAGTTTCAAAATGTCTCTCGGGCCGGAGGACTATACCGGATATGTACGCTGTGCCCACGCGAATTTTTTTGGTGTAGTTTATTCCCTGCCCAAGAAATAAATACTATAAGTATTATTTTAAAGCATTTGGACAAAGAAATTTGACTGTTAATAATTAGAAAATGGTAATAATAAATTGTCCTACTTGGGAATACATGCGAAAAACTTGTGCCCAGTAAAATATGTCACGTAATTAAAAAAAAAATGGTCATTATATTAAATCATAAGAAGATCCAGAAAAAGAACCAGATAAAAAATGAAGATATTGAGCAAGTGGACAAAATGAAATACTTACTTAGGAGTCTGGATTACGGAAGATTTAAATTCGAAATCATAAATTCGATCAAGAATAGAACAATTGAGGGTAGACTTTTTGAAGATGAGGACATTTCTGAGTCACCAAAGACTCAATCTGCAAATCTGATATTAGTTGATAAAATGTTGTATATCCACTCTATTCTTTTTTATGGTGCCGAAGCTTGGATTGTTAATGTTGACTTAATGAGAAAGCCGGAAGCTTTTGAGATGTGGCTTTTTGGGAGAATTTAGAAAATACCATGGACCGATCATATACGAACAAAATGATGTTGCACGAAATGGAAAGAGACAGAGAACTTTTGACCTCCATTAAAAGGAGACAGACAGCATATTTAGACGACAAATATTCTGACTGAAAACATTTGAGACTGGACCGGGTTAAACACACAGACGCTTTTAAGAAAAGCAGAAAATAGAGACGAATTTGCAATGGTGTTTTAGCCAACCTTCATTAGTGGAGTCGGCGTTAGAAGAATAATAATAAATTAATGGTAATTAAATAAATCAGTTATTGAAAGATTTTATTTTCTTATTTATTTATATTTTAACGATACAAATTAATTTATATTGATACATATTTTGTAAATATACCTAATATTAAATAAAATTATAAAAAAAAAAGACAAACATTAAACGTTAAAATTAATAGAATACTCATTATAAGTATAACTTCTATAATAGTTAATGCGAAACGTGAAATCGCGAATGTTTATGTGATATTATTTCTTCAAAATTGGGATCCAAATCACTTGTAGCAATCCTTAATACCGAGTGTAGATTTTCGTCAGTAATTTGTGATCGATATTTATTTTTCGTGGAAACCATCAACGAAAAAGTTCTTTCACAAATATATGTCGAACCAAATAAAACTAGGTATTTTTGAACATAGTTTAAAAAATGTTTAAAATGTTCTGTATTCTTTTAATAAATTATTTGCCTGTAAGTCAATTAATTCTAGCTGAATTTCAACAGGAGCTTCTTGCACATCGAAATTGAAAGGTTGACTAATTAATGACAAAGGTTTTTCAATAGCTTTGAAATCTTAAAATCTTCTTTGGAATTCAGTATGCAGGTCTTGTGTTACTGAACTATATTTAAGAAAATCAGAATTTTTCAATAATTCTCGTCGTGTTTGTAATGATGGGAAGTGGTTTAATATTTTTTTATTAAAGTTCTCAGCAAATAAGTTTAGTTTTATCATAAATGCTTTGACATAATTTGAGTGCATATTGAAAGCGAACTGGTTTTTCCCTTGTAAATTTACATTAAGTTCATTTAAATATTTTACAATATCTACAGAAAACGACAAATCGTTTAGCCATGCCTCATTTTGCAATTCAGGAAAATCATGTAGTTTTTCTTTTATCGACAAGAAGGATACTATTTCATCAAGCAAATATTGAAATCTGTCCAAAACTTTACCGATGCTAAGCCATCTCACCTCAGTGTAGTAAGGAATTTCGTAAAAGTCACTTTCAATTTCTTTCAAAAATTCAACAAACTGTCGATGATTTAAGGCACGTTCCTGGATAAAATTTACAACTTTTGTCACAACAGTAACGACGTGATTCAATTTTAAAACTTTTCTACATAACACTTCTTGATGAATAATGCAGTGTAAAAATAATATGTCTTGTTCTGGCTGCAACTGTTTTACTTTGTCGCTGATTCGTTTTAGTAAGCCCACATTTTTCCCTGTTAAACTAGGAGAGCCATCCGTAGTGATGCTTACTATTTTGTTCCAAGGTAAATTTACTTTAACTAAACACTCTTCAACAGCGTTAAAGAAGTCTTCACCGGTAGTTGTATCTTTCATTGGATGCACACTAAGAAGTTCCTCGCGAATTTCACATTTTTTGTTAATGCCCCGAATAAATATTAATAATTGACTTGTGTCAGTAATATCGCAGGACTCATCCAACGCCATAGAACAATATGTAAAATCAGCAATTATTGTTTTTAGCTGGTCGAGTAAATTTCCTGAAATATTTTCGATCCGTCGTACTATTGTTCTCCTTGACAGGCTTAAATTTTCAAAAATATGTTTTTTTTTCAGGACAACATATCTCCGACACTTCTACCATGCACTGTTTAACAAATTTTGCTTCAGAAAAAGGTTTACATAACTTAGCAATTTTGTGTGCAATAACATAACTTGCTTGTGTGGTAGATTTCTCGATGTTACTTTGTTTGCTAAAAATATTTTGTTGTTTATTTAAGTTTTTTGCTAAGTTGTCTGCAGCATTTTTAAGTTCTTCTAAAGAAAACGATGCATATTTTGGATGTTTTGATGTAAAATGCCTCTTTAAATTATATTCCTTGAAAACAGCAATGGTTTAATGGCAAACTAAACAAATTGCTTTCTTACCAATGTTCGTAAAAAGGTATTTTTCTGTCCATGCTTCATTAAAATTTCTGCATTCCAAATCAACTTTTCTTTTTTTAGATTGTATCATTTTGCAAATGCTTACAAATAAATATTTTAATACAATAAAATAAAAACAATGTTTTCAAATTTTACTTACAAAATGTCCTCCACTTTTTCAATTTATTATATATTTGCAAAATAACACACACTGTATCAAAAGAAATATGAGGAGTAATAGGAAATACGACCAGTGCTAAATCAAAATAAACTTATACGCGTCTTTCGAAGTAGTTGTAAAACTTCGGCAAAAATCGGTAACAATGAATTTTATGCTGAAGTAGGTATTCCAAACAACCATACTTAATTCAGATTTAATAAATAAAGAATCATATTATTGGGACCAAAGTGCTGAGGTATTTAGATCATAAACTGTCAGTGATATGGTTGAAATAGATACCCAAACACCGAGTGCTTGTCTTGAGACCTTGAGAGTTAAATACGATTATTAATACCGAATAAACAATTATGAATCTCCGGGGATTTCCCTATATTTTAAAAGAAATTTAAAGTAAATAGTTACAATTAAACAGTTTTTAAAAATATAGTTAGCTAAGGCTGTTCGTAATTATAATACTCTCTATTATTTATATATTTAATAATTTATGTGAACACTATGCAAACTATTACTGTTGATTTCAACAAAATCACATAAAAGGGATTAAAAAGATTAGGTACTTGCGGGGTTTTTCAACGGGCCGGACAAAGTAAGCGAAAGGGCCGGACCCGGCCCGCGGGCCGGCTTTTGCCCACCCCTGTGCTATAGCCTTATTCTTTAACTATATCGCTGTAATAACATTGTTTCTAGACAGGTAAATTATCATTGTATACTGGGCGTACCAATCAAACTGGTTTTTTTTTTCAATTTTCACAACACCCTGTGGAATATTCTAGCCTTTATACAATATTGAAATTAAAACCCAACTATAGCCCCAGGTTTTCTTAACGTTCTGTTTGTTATTCATTCGCTTATGTTGGATAATAAAAAAGTTAGGGACTTTAACAACTAAACATGTTCTTTATCAATACATGGTGTTTCTAAATAAGTGCGACAAACTTTAAGGGGTAATTCTGCATGAAAAAATAATGATCGTTTACTTGATAAAGCTATGTCCGCAAATGCTTGCAAATATAAAATTCTTTTGCCAAACGATCATTATTTTTTCATGCAGAAATTACCCCTTAAAGTTTGTCGCACTTATATTTAGAAACACCTGTATCGATAAAGAACATGGCTAGTTGTTAAAGTCCTTAACTTTTTATTATCCAACGTAAGCGAATGAATAAAAAAACAGAATGTTAATAAAACCTGGAGCTATAGTTAGGCTTTGATTTAAATATTTTATAAAGGCTAGAATATTCCACAGGGTGTTGTGAAAATTGAGAAAAAAAACCCAGTTTGATTGGTACACCCGGTATACAATGAAAATTTACCTGTCTATCAACAATATTATCATAGCTATTTTGTTAAAGAATAAGGCTATAACATATTAAAAAAAATTACTTAAATCGGACAACAGGTTTGGGAGATACGAGACATCAAAAATTACCCATTTTTTTGGGGTGCCCGTTTTTCGTGCCGGTGAGTGTAGATTAAATTAGAAGTTCATTGTAAAAAAGGAAGTAAACAAAAACACGAGAAAAATGAATTTATATAAGTAAATAGGTAAGTAAATATTATAGATTAAAATAAGTACAGAAAATATATAATTATAGAGATATATAATCACTTATTGTACCTTCATTTAAGGCTAACTTTAAAAGTAAAGCAGATCTGCTATTATTCATGTTTAAAAACAAAAGGCACACAAAACACTAAGTACGATTAGGACCGCGAATCTACAACAGATAAATGTCTGGAAACCGTTACACAGGGTTGCCAAAAAACGGAAGTCACACCGAGCGGTGTGGTATACGGAAGACGCTACGCGTTGTGTACATAGCCTGTATAGTAGCACGGGAGCGACACTAGCGCTGGTGATATACCGTCGAACTAAAATCTGATCTTATGAGTATGTTAGATACGATATGACTTCCAGCGAAATTTTTAATATAAGCCTTCTGATACCATCTAGTAGCCAAATTCGTAAAAATATAGGCAAAACGTTGCGACTTCCGAAATCGGAAGTCATAACGGTATATATGAAGTAACAACGTATTACGAGAATCTACTTTGGAAGTCACATGGATACATGTATCAATATATATATATATATATATATATATATATATATATATATATATATATATATATATATATATATATATATATATATATATATATATATATATATATATATAGATTTGGATAGTTGACGTGACCTCCAACTACACTAGCGCCATCTACGTTGAGCTTTTCAGATTAGCTGCCATTAACGTAATCTTTTCTCAGTTGGGCTTTCACATAATAATGAAAGGCAACAACACCGTAATCTTTTTCCAGGGTATGCGTAAATGTCAACCCGTCTTTTCAAATAAAATGGCCGGGTAGATTTACAAAAGTTTTTATTTATTTATTAATTAAGTCTTTATTTGGCTCCAAATGTTTATTACTTGTGAAAAAATATTTTTTCTACAAAAGTTTTCTTGCATTTCATTATTTTGTGTAAATTCTTCAGGTAGATCGCACCCTCTAGGTAGACCGCATACTATAGTAGCACCTTTTGTTTTAATGTAGACAATTTAAATTTAACTTTACTTTAATAAAAACTCAAAAAAGAATATTAGAAATATATGGGTAAATATGAATAGTACATTCAAGAACAGTGGCGAGCCCAACGGACCCGAGTTGCCTGGTTATATAAGTAAAATTTATTGTCCGGATGAGGGTTAAAATAGGGATTAAATGAGGAGTAATTGTCCAGAAGCATCGGTATCGCGTTTATTCTTACAATGATGGCTTTTATTTTTATCCCTGTTGGTTCGAATTTCATTATCTTAATTTAATCCCCCCATTTTCAATCCTTCTTATAGTTGCGTCATTCTTTATCTAAACATTTTTAAATATTTAAAATAGTAATTAAATAAAGAGTAACTGTCCGGAGCATCGGTATGGCGTTTATTCTTATAATGATGGCTTTTAGTTTTATCCTTATCGGTACTAATTTCATTGTTATAATTTAATCCCCCAATTTTCAACTCTATCTATAGTTGCATCATTCTTGATCTAAAAACTTTTCTGTACAAAAAAACTATTTTTTAAATTCTAGTATGTCGTTTATTCTTACAGTGATGGCTTTTACGTTCATCCCCATTGGTCCGAATTATATTATGCTAGTTTAGTTCCCCCATTTTCAAACCTATTTACAGTTGCGTCATTATTCATCAAACAAGGTCTAAAATTGTGCGTATTTCAATAACGACGCAACTATCCCGTAGTGGCTCAGCAAATAGTTAGTTCTGTCGCTTTTGTAACATCTGTATACACTATTTTAGAAGATAATTACGCAATAAACAGGATTTGACACAATTTGAAGTTACGTCATTCTTATTCCGGACCGTCGAAAAAACAAATGTCGCTTAATAGAGGTGTTCAAAAACCACTTTATTTTGTACTTTTTTACAAAGAACATATTATTTTTATACATAGATTTGGACCCTATACCCTATTCCACGAACATACGCCTGTTTTGGATTACTTCGACAACGAATATTTTACTGTGCAAAATAAGAAGAACGAAAGTAAACTGCAAATTACATTGTTTTTTATTGGAATAATTAATTATTAGCGCCATTTACTTTCGTTCTTCTTATGTTGCACAGTAAAATATTCGTTGTCGAAGTAATCCAAAACAGGCCTATGTTCGTGGAATGGCCATTGACTGCAAGATGGCACTGTAATCCCGATTTTGAATTTTTTGGCACTTAATCCGTTATTACATAATGCGGTCCACATATACAGGGTGTCCCGAAAAGATTGGTCATACATTATACCACACATTCTGGGGTCAAAAATAGTTCTATTGAACCTAACTTACCTTAGTACAAATATGCTCATAAAAAAAGTTACAGCCCTTTGAAGTTACAAAATGAAAATCGATTTTTTTCAATATATCGAAAACTATTAGAAATTTTTTATTGAAAATGGACATGTATCATTCTCATGGCAGGAACATCTTAAAACAAAATTATAGTGAAATTTGTCCACCCCATAAAAAATTAATGGGGATTTTGTTCCTTTAAACCCCCCCAAACTTTTGTGTACGTTCCAATTAATTCATTATTGTGGTACCATTAGTTAAACACAACATTTTTAAAACTTTTTTGCCTCTTAGTATTTTTTCGATAAGTCAGTTTTTATCGAGATGCGGCTTCTTTCTCATTATATTTACGTAAAAATTTTATGGGGGTTTTGATCCTTTAAACCCCCCAAATGTTTGTCTACGTTCCAATTAAACTATTATTGTGGTACCATTAGTTAAACACAGTGTTTTTAAAACTTTTGCCTCTTAGTCTTTTTTCCATAAGTCATATTTTATCGAGATGTAGCTTCTTTTTCAAAATATTCCTAAAAATGTAAATTATAAATAAATTATCAGATTATTAACAGGTCTCTATAATCGTACTTAACCATATACAAATATGTGGTGGATTCGACAAATATTTAAAATATCTCGATAAACAGTGGCTTATCGAAAAAGTAATAAGAGGCAAAAAAGTTTTAAAAACATTGTGTTTAACTAATGGTGCCACAATTATAAATTAATTGGAACGTACAGAAAAGTTTGGGGGGTTTGAGGGAACAAAACCCCCATAAAATTTTTATGAGGTGTACAAATTTCACTTAAATTTTTTTTTTAAATGTTGCTGCCATAAAAATGCCACATGTCCATTTTCAGTAAAAAATCTCTGAGAGTTTTCGATATATGAAAAAAAAATCGATTTTCATTTTGTAACTTCAAAGGGCTGTAACTTTTTTTGTGTGCACTATTGTATATAGGTAAGTGAGGTTCAATCAACTTATTTTTTACCCAAGAATCTGTGGTATAATTTATGAACAATCTTTTCGGGACACCCTGTATATTTGTCTCATTATTTAAAAGAAATCATATTTAATTATTATGATTTGATTATGATAAATTTGTTTCCGCAAAACCACATCAGATGCGGTTAGTTCATGTGAAGAAATGTCGTTGTGCATTGCACTTTCGGGATTTTTATATTTTGATGATTTATAATGATGATGTTTTGATTAAATAATTTCCGTTTTGGTGGCTTGTAAAAAAAACTATCAGATAACAAAGCAAAATGTAATTTTTTTAATTTAAGAACATACTATATACATAATATAATCCGGTCAATTTAGACATAAAAATAGTGGTCAAACAACAAAAATTTACGGAAAGCCAGATATTGATAGAGAGCTGGGATTTACCATCACAAATAAAGTTTTAAATTCACCATCGATCCTATGTGTGCGAAAAAAAGTTATTCGAGGTCAAAAGTAGAAATTTGAGATGTTTTGGATTTTTCTAGAAAACGGTGAGGTTTATCAAAATAAATCTCAAACCAAAGTGGTAGATCTTAAAATTATCTACAAAAATAGTCTGCATAATTTTTTTCTAAGAATTACCATTCCTGAGATATCGCGATTCTAATAGTCACATTCTACATGACATGCACATACACTGCGAGGCATAAGTTAAGGATATAGAAAATGTATGCTCATTTTCATAGGTGATTTTTTTGTGAACGGATTAACGGATTTCGCCATTTTTTTTTATTATTTTAGACTTTAGACATTTCTTTAGTATTTACATAAGGTACATGCAGCCAATATGGCCAAGCAGACAATATGGCCACTTCCTTATAACTCGGTAACTACCTTGAATTTGAAGTAGGTGGCGCAATAGATATAAACAGTATGTTCGCCAGATACGACAGCCGCTAGAGTAATCAGTCTTAAGCCGACATTGTGAGTGTGTGATACATTACAGAAGAAAATAATGCCTCGTAAGTGCGTCATTATGAACGTGAAACTTATTATATATCTCTTTTTACAGTAACAATCACGTAAGTATTTTTTAAGTAGATATTACGTTTAGAATGTGCAAAGGTACGATGATAAATGAGTGCAGTTATTTTTTGGATAAGTTTATGATAGTGCCTTATATTTGAAAAAACAGTTGATTTGGTTCATGTGAGCAATATGGCCATTATCGATAGACAGCAATATGGCCATGGCCATATTGCTATGCATACATTTTCCTAATAGCGTATGTATCATACCAGTTTTTTTGTAATGTTTTCTCTATTGTTTAAGGAATAACGATGGGTCGTATTCGCTCTAGAGGCATAAGAGGGCAATGGAGTGAAAAAGACTTAACCCAAGCACTTCAAGCTGTGAACGCGGGTATGTCAGTAAATAGGGCCAGTACAACTTATAATCTACCAAGGAGAACCCTTAGGCGCTATGTCGAGCAAGGTAATACAGGAAAAGCCGCCATGGGTCGTAAACCCATCTTAACTCAAGAACAAGAAGCTGAATTAAGTCGAAGAATCATTCGGTTATCCGAAGTAGGTTACCCGCTAACTGCAAGTGTAATTCGTCGATGTGTTTACCGGTATACCAAGTTGAATAATATTCCAAATCCTTTTAGAGAAGAAAAAAAAAAGGCTGGGCGATATTGTCTAAAGGGATTTATGGAAAGAAACCCTCAAATTCTAGTTAGAAAAGCACAAAATCTAAAACCGGCAAGAGCCCAAAAACTAAACATATTCATTGTGAAATATTTTTCCACGCATCCAGACGAACGTTCAATTAGTAAGATGCGTTTTGGAGGCATATTTTCAGCTGTTTGGGATAAAACAATGACAATATCAAATATTAAAGCAGGCTTCAGAGCAACAGGGATATATCCTCTAAATCGTGAAGCAATTCCAGAGATTACATTTGCTCCAAGCACTGCAAGTCAAAATCAGGACCAAGAAACTCAACAGCAACAGCAAATGTCTCAAGAAACAGTTCCATCTAATACATCTGGTTTATTAGAGAATAAGGAAAATAATGTCGATCGCTCAATTTCTTTAGAAGCTGGTCCATCCACATCTGGTGTAAGATCACAAAAGAAAAACGGTACTAGAGCCAGAACCCATGATGACAGCAGCAGTGATTCAGACAGTCATTTTAGTGTACACGATGAATCTAGTAACTCTTATTCTGACGAAGAAATTGTACAAGATCCTGCCTTGAACGAGAACAATTCGTTTACTGAGATGCTACCAACTCCAGATATAGTACTAACCAAAGCTAAGAAACCCAGAAAACCTGCTCTGAACAGTAGAGCCCAAGTTGTCACAAGAAACTTGTTCACTAAAGAAAACAAAATTCTTAAGGATATTTCAGTATCAAGTACGAATATAAAAAAAAAATCAAAAATATCTAGAGCACCAAAACCACAATGTAAAATTTTAAATGAGTCTTGGTATTGTAAACTCTGCAGGGAAGATAGACAAGCAGATATGCGCTTATGTGTTAAATGCAAGGCTTACGTCCATGAGGAGTGCATGGGACTCACTAAAGACGATGTCATAGAAATTTTCATGTGTCCAGATTGTGGATAAAAATTTCATTTTTATGAATAAAAAATTTGTTTTTGCAGTTACCCTATATTGACCTGTCATAATAAATTAATTTTTGAGCTTATGTTATTATTTTGACCTTTTATTTCAATTATTCCCGAATAACATTCTTTTGTAATTCTGTACATAATGAATATTTTGTATGGCCTTATTGCCGTACACCTGGTTGGCAATATGGCCAACTCATATTATATCTTATATTACTCATATTTTTGTAACGGTTCTTACGGTTGACTTTTAATTACTTAGAATATCTGTCTAATAATGTAGTTTATTATATTTATTATATAAGCATATCAAAAGTTTTGAAAAACTGAAAACATTATTATGTAAAAAAATAAAACGTACTAGCATGGCCATATTGGCTGCATGTACCATAGTTGTACAAAGATTTACTCAAACTTCTTTTTTGTACTTATACCGGGTGGAAGAAAAGAAATGCTTTTCTTTAGTTAAGTTTGAAACACCCTGTAAGGAGGACGAGGTACAAGTCTGAGTATAAATCGGAATCGTGTTGTAGTCTTATATTTTGTGAGCAATTTGTTTTTTGAATCTCCCTGATATGTTCAGAAACAAAGAAAATAGGTGGTTTTACTCCTTAGCAACATGTGTTTTAACTGAAACAAAACTAAATTAACAATAAAAATAAACTTTAACAAAACTTTAAAAACAGAAAGGCACATAACGTAAAGAGTTCTTATCGACACCTAAAATAGTTATTTGTCGACCAGATAAGCGGTATGCACAGGACAACAAAAGAGAGACAAGATTGTTTAATGTAGGCTCTGTGATGTTTTGGGGTGGAATTTCCCTGAAAGTAATACGGACTTGGTGTCTACCTGAAGGCTCTTTAAATAGACGAAGGTACATTACACATATTTTTTTCTTTGCACACTCTCTTCCTTTCGCACTATATATAGGAAATAATTTCATCTTAGTGGTATGATAAGACATGACCTCCTCACGTATCGCAGTCGTCAGTTAAAAACATATTAAAGAGTAAAACCGTCTAGTTTCTTTATTATTAAAGATATCAGAGAAACTAAAAAATAAAAGGTTCACAGAATACGAGACTACAACATAGTATCATAGTCCGTTCTTTAACGGTAAAATATTGCAAAATCTCTAAATTTTAAAGAACCGCTTGGATTGACAAAAAATTTGGCATATATATAGCTAACAAGTCAAAGAAAAAAAGTGATATTTTGCCGATATGTGCTTTTGCCCTGGGAGTGGTTTTCACCCCCTCTTGAGGGTGAAAAAATATTCGTCCCAAGAAAGTCAGGAAATGGATAAACTGGCTAATTTTAAGTAACTTTTGTTCCATAGAGTTTTTTCACTAAGTCAATACTTTTCGAGTTATTTGGCAGTGAATATGTTCATTTTTTCAACAAAATAACCACGCTTTTAGACGGTTTTTCGCAAATAACTCAAATAGTAAGTATTTTGTCGAAAAAATATTCTTAGCAAAAATATAGCCTGTAAAAATTTTTAGAAAATGTTGTATATATCACGTCTCTATACCTAGTACAAGCAGAGTTATAGCTAATGAAAAATAGGTTCATATTCGTCAAATTCCAAATGGAATATTTTAACGCGAAATAACCAAAAACTAAGCACATTTCGGGGAAAACTCACTACAACTTATTTAAAGTGTTTAAAAAAACTTAATTTTTGTTTTATAAAAAAATTTCTAGCATCAAAATTAAACAAGTTACGCTCAAAATAAAGTTAGTCCCTTTTGGTTTTGGTAAAAAAAATGAGAAAATCACCCCCTAATTAGTATCTTACATGAACTTAATCGTTTTGACTTCACAAGTTTCTTGACTCGTGTATATATTGTTCATATGATCTGTAAGTTTCATCAGTTCAAATTCCTTATTATAGAAAGGGTTGTAGTTGAAAGGGGTTGAACGAGTCACTGATAACGAATGTATTCAAATTTAGAAACACCAAATCTTAATCAATTTTTGTTTAACAGAAAAACAAAAAAATACATGATATTCAGAAAAGCAAATCTGACTTTTTTTGTTTTTCGACATTGTTGGTATCTCTAATAATTTTTAAGTTATTTTGAAAAAAAGCATATTTTTCAAAATTTAAATTTTTAAAAATTTTACTTTGAACCCAAATTTTTTCAAAAATAAGCACTTTGAATCAATTAAACTTAGAGATCATATAAACACAACATAATTAAAATAATTTGTGGAGCGGTAACGATTAATTTCATTTAAGTTGCTAATTAAGGGGTGGTCTTCCCGATTTTTTTTGCAAAAACAAAAGGGACCAATTTTATTTTGAGCGTAACTTGCTTAAATTTAATGCTAGAAACTTTTTGTAAAAACAAAAATAAAGCTTTTTTTAAACACTAAAAAAGTTATAATGGGTTTTACCCAAAAAGTCCTTAATTTTTTGGATCTTTCACGTCGAAATATTCTACTTGAAATTTGGTGAATATGAATCTATTTTTCATTAGCTATAACTCTGGTTCTACGAAATCCAGAGAACTAACGCGTACACCATTTTTTTACTTTTTTATAAGCCATATTTTTGCTAAGAACGTTTTTTTCCATGTTTTCCACAAAATACTTACTTTTTGAGTTATTGGCGAAAAACCGCCTAAAAATGTGGTTATTTTGTTGAAAAATGAACATATTCACTCGCAAATAACTCGAAAAGGGTTGACTTGGCGAAAAAGCTCTATAGAACAAGAGTTGGTTAAAATTAGTAAGTTTACCCATTTTCGGACTTATTTTGGACATATATCTTTTCACCCGCAAGAGGAGATGAAAGTCACCCCCAGGGCAAAAGCACACATCGGCACAATATCGCTTTTTTTATTAGACACGTAAGCTATACGTATGCAAAATTTCATGTCAATCCAAGCGGTTCTTTAAAATTTAGAGCAAAACCGTTAAAGAATGGACCATCAATGCATAACTACCTTTTTACCTTTTCCTCCCTACAGTGAGTCTCAAAATTTTGTTTCGGTTAAAACACATGTTAACACGTTGACGGACAGTGCTTCAAATGTATAAGCAAGTGTTGTGACACTATATGTATTTTGCCAAATAGAATAGAGAAAATGCAACATCTATAGACGCTGTGTCATTACATTAATCGAAATTAAATTTTTATAGGCGTTCTGTCCGTCAACGTGTTAAACTACAAAACCGTTGTACAGTTTTCCTTTAGCCCACCTTAATTTGAAAGAAGAAGATATGGAAGAAGAATTGAAATTGTTGCCATAGCTACTTAATGTTTTTTTATGTAGATCAAGTTTGTTTTATATAGTGGTTTTGTAAATTGCATTTTCCTAATACATACATATTTAATTAATACATTTAAACTAGTATAAAATTATTTCAACCACTGGGAACACAAAAAAGAGAACCACCCCTATATACAGTCCAGCTCCAGCCCCAAGTTTATTCAACCGTCCATTTTATTTGTTTCTAAAGATATCAGGCACATTCAAAAAACAAAATATTCACAAAACAAGAATATAATACGATTCTGATAATTGTACGATTCTGATTATTGTACCTCTAGACAAGGACGGATCTGTTTTGAGGTGGATGTGAGAGGTGACTTTCGGATTTTTGGAGATAAAGTTAGGTGACAACTTCAATAATTATAATTGACTTTGCTCCTTCTCAAATATGCGCGGAACATTAATAAAAAATTTAAATATTAAAAATTTCGAAAAATATCGATTTTTTTCTATTTTCATTACATATAACTATATAACGATTCATTTTGGAACAAAGTCGTAGGAAAAGAAAATAAAGACAACTGAATTTTGTATAATATACGACTGGTTTAAAATGTCTTAGATTATTACCCTTCCTGCAAGATAGCAATAAATAGAAAATAAGGGGGCAAAAAGACTGTTTTTATTCAATGTTTTTCAACCACTTTGGTTGCACTTAGAACCTTCATAATTTAGAAATTAGAATTAATTATTAGAATTAGATAATTAGAAAATTCTTACAGCATACTTAAACCGTCCACCAAATTTCATTAAAATCGACTTAATAGATTTTGCATAATAATTTTGCAATCTAATTTTTTTTTTAAAAGTTAAAAATTTTTAAAAACTTTCTGAACAAAAAGTAGACTATTTGGAAGTTCGCTAATTTTTTTTTACATATAAAGAGGTTCCCTACCTATCTAATACAGTTTACATAATTAAAACCGGATTATTTAAGCGGTCTCAGCACTGTTTTAAAGCTATAAACAATATTTTGGCTTATAAACAAATTTACTGAGGACGTTTAGTTGGAATAAATTATTTTTCTTGAGAATGGGAGACTCTGGAGATAAATCCCGAAACAGATCGATTTTTATTTTTAAATTCCTTGACATATCTCAGGCTTTTAACAAGGTATGGCACATAGAGCTACAAATAAAATTAAAGAAGCTCCTACCCTATCCTCACTTCCAGCTCTTAAAATCCTACATAGAAAATAGACAATTCCTTGTGAAGCACGTTTAGTCCTGTCGCCAGGGGGGGGGGTACAACGGCCTCCTGTATTCAGATGGACTTACCCAAGTTTTTTTTATGTATTTTGACCTGTGGAACACGAATTTTTTGGGTAACAGTTGATCCGGATGTCGATAAGATTGTTATAAACCAAGAAGTTGAGGAATCACATAACAGCGAATTCTCGCAAAACAAAACATTTTTTTGTATTTTTTGGGCCATTCTAACCAAAAAATGTTCCCACAAATTTTTTCGTAGGATGCATACTTTTCGAGATAAACGCGGTTGAACTTTCAAAAAATCGAAAAATTGCAATTTTTGAACCCGAATAACTTTTGATTAAAAAATAAAATAGCAATTCTGCTTACCGCATTTGAAAGTTCAAGTCAAATTATATCGGTTTTAATTATTTGTATTGTTAAAAATCTATTATTTTATTGTTAAAAAAAGCTATAAACACCTAGTGCTTGAGTGATGTTTTTAATGATTTCTCATTTAAAATCGAACGAGTAGGTAGAAGAGGTAAAAGTGCAAGCGAGGCTATTTCTACGAAGCGTGCATTAAAACGCATGTATTAGGCACGGGAAACACTATGTGTTTATAGCTTTTTTAACAATCAAAAAATAAATTTTTAGCAATGCAAATATTCAAAACAGATATAATTTGACTCAAACTTTTAAAGGCGGTAAGCAGAATAGCTATTTTATTTCTTATTCAAAGGTTATTCGAGTTCAAAAATTGCAATTTTTCGATTTTTTGAAAGTTCAACCGCGTTTATCTCGAAAACTATGCATCCTACGAAAAAACTTGTAGGAACATTTTTTGGTGAGAATGACCCAAAAAATACAAAAAAATGTTTTGTTTTGCGAGAAATCGCTGTTATGTAATTCCTCAACTTCTTTGTTCATAACAATCTTATCGACATCCGGATCAACTGTTACCCAACAAATTCGTGTTCTACGGGCCAAAATACATAAAAAAAGCTTGGGTAAGTCCATCTGAATTAAGAAGGCCGTTATACCCCCCCTGGTGACAGGACTAGTTAACGAGCACACTAATATATATCCTATTCATAAGGCATCCCACAAGGCAGCGTTCTCGGCCCAATTCTATATCTTTTATACACAGCGGATATTCCAACATCTGGTACAACTACAGTTGCAACGTATGCAGATGACACTGCTATCCTGGCATTCCACACAGATCCAACAACAGCATCAAGGAATCTTCAATCAAACCTAAATAGGATTCAGCAATGGATGAATGTATGGCGCATCAAATCTAATGGAACTAAATCATTGCATGTAACATTCACGCTACCCAGAGAAACATGCCCCCCTGTATATATTGATAATTGTCTAATTCCTCAATCCGAGGACGCTAAATATCTTGGCATGTACTTGGACCGCCGTTTAACTTGGAAAAAACATATTTTTACCAAACGAAAACAGCTTGGACATAAATTGAGAAATATGTATTGGCTCATTGGACGCAATTCCAAACTATCTTTGGATAACAAAATTTTACTCTACAAGTCCATTCTCAAGCCCATATGGACTTATGGGATTCAGATATGGGGCACTGCTAGCGTCTCCAATACAAACATCTTACAGAGATTTCAAAACAAGGTGCTGCGTGCCATAGTCAATGCGCCATGCTATGTATCCAACGAGGTGATTCAACACGACATCCCCCTAGAATCCGTGAAAGAAGCCATACAACGCTTTAGTGTTAAATACTGTGAACGAGTGTTAGTGTATTCTAATGCGTTTGCCAGACAATTAAATGTGCGGGACGTCTTTGAAGTGCGTAGACTAAAACGGCAACTGCCGTCTGACTTGACCAACTGAATGTAATCAAAAGTGTATTCAGACTGATAAAATTTTAGTTTTAGAATTGTAAAGAGGTTACTTACTGGAGTAACTCTCTACATGTCTGTATTTTTTACCATAACAAATGCTTAATGCCCAATGGGCAGATTGTTGTACTCAATGGAGTTAATAAAAAAAATTTTAAATTATAATTTTTTGGCATAAATATCATACTAGTGATGTCATCCATCTGGGTGTGATGACGTAGTCTAAATATTGGAACTAATTTAATTAAAAAAAATTTTTAATTCAAACCCTGTATAAAAAGTTACGTTAATGTTTATATTAGTGAATACAAAATTGAATAGCCTTTCGATTGAGCTATCACAGGGCACCTACTCTCATTTAAAAAAAATCATCGATTACGTCATCACGCCCAGATGGATCGCGTCACTAGTATCATATATATACCAAAAAATTATAATTTAAAAATAAAAATCGACCTGTTTCGGGATTTATCTCCAGAGACCCCTATTCTCGAGAAAATGAATTTATGCCAACTCAAACGTTCTCACTGTATTTGTTTATAAGCCAAAAAATTGTTTATAAATTTAAAACAGTGATGAGGCCGCTTAAATAATCCGATTTTAATTCTGTAAAGTGTATAACATAGGTAGAGAACTTATTTATATGTAAAAAATAAGCAAACTTCTAAATGGTCTACTTTTTCTTCAGAAAGTTTTTAAAAAATTTGAACTTAAAAAAAATAGATTGCAAAATTATTCTGCAAAATCTATCAGGTCGATTTTAATGAAATTTGGTGAACGATTTAAGTATGTTGTAAGAATTTTCTAAGCGAATTACGAAAGTTCTAAGTGCAACCAAAGTGGTTGAAAAACATTGAATAAAAATAGGCTTACTTTGCCCTCTTATTTTGTATTCATTGCTAGTTTGCAGAAAGGTTAATAATTTAATAAATTTTTAACCAGTCGTTTATTATACAAAATGCAATTATCTTTATTTTATTTATCTACGACTTTGTTCCAAAATGAATCGTTTTAAAGTTATAAGCACAGAAAATAGAAAAAAATCGATGTTTTTCGAAATTTTTAAATACTTTAATTTTTTTATTAATGTTCCGGGCATATTTGAGAAGGAGCATAAGTCAATTATTATTGTTAAAGTTGTTACCTAACTTTATCTGCAAAAATCCGAATGCCATCCCGCACATCCAAAAATACACCTTTTTTCACAGATCCGCCCTGGTCTACTCGTCCTTCCTACAGGGTGTTTCAAACTTAACATAAGAAAAACATTTCTTCTCTTCCATCCGGTATAAGTACAAAAAAAGACGTTTGAGTAAATCTTTGCAAAACTATGTAAATACTAAAGAAATATCTAAAACAATAAAAAAAATTAGCAGAATCCGTTAAATCGTTCACGAAAAAATCAACTATGAAAATGAGCATAAATTTTCTATATCCCTAACTTATGACTCGCAGTGTATGAGCCACTTCTATACGTATCAGGCAATTAAGACAAGTATAAGTGCTACAAGTAAACTGAAAACATTTATTCAAAAGATAATCAGTTCCTATCTGAATTTTCTCTATTCATGCGGCCTTGAAAAACATATGGCTATTCCTTGCCCGCAGGTCTTGTTGTCCGTCTGCGAATCAACAACCATTTTTGGCTAACATTAATAATAATACTCCAGGCTGTGGGTGAAAAATAAGTCGATTTCAAGATATATTTCAGGAATTTTTGAAACCTATCAGGTGTTGTAAAGGACGATGCCAGGAATAACTTCTACTAAAATGTGACCAAAAATATTGTGAGCTTTTTTTATTGCGATTTTCGTTTGTTAAATTTGCAATTTTTAAAGATTTTTAATCTTGCAGCTTAGAATATTGATTTTAGAGAAAAACTTTTTAGTAGAAAGTTGTAGTAAATTAAAAAACCTACAATTTGAGCTACGGTAAGTTTAATTTTGTTTATTGGTTATTGCAAAACAGCCTGCGAAAATTCCAAAATGTCCGTTTTTACAATTGCGTTATTTATTGTACAAATAATTTTTTTCATTTTGTAAAGCTTTAAAATGAAGATCTTTCAATTCCAAACATAAAAAAAATTGTAAGGCCGGATTAACGAATTTGTTGCTTAGATATTATAAATTGTTTATCCCAAGAGGTCAAATGTCGAAGGCTATAACTTTTTGAAAAAAAATCGTAGAGAGTTGGTGAAAACATACAATCTCCTTCTAAGGAGTTATATCTTCATATTCTGATGTAAATAAATGGGTAAAACATTTTTAAACCTCTAATTTTTGGGTTTGAAAATAAGGGGGCAATTTCGTTATAAACATTTAGAGCTGGAGCGGCCCTGTACATCCTATGAGTTTTAACTTACAGATTATTGTTGCTGAAGACGAAACGAAGATCTTTAAAAAAATAAAAAATTTCTACGATTAACTGAAGCCGAGCTAAATGTTGGATTTGAAAATAAGGGGAAAATTTCGTTATAAACATTTAGAGCTGAAGCGGCCCTGTACATTCTATGAGTTTATAACTTATAGATTATTGTTGCTGAAGACGAAACGAAGATTTATAAAAAAATAAAAATTTTCTACAACCAACTGAAGCCGAGATAATTGTTTCTTTTTTCTTAAATCGTAGTGCCTTTATTTATAAAAATTAAGAAATTATTTTAGAGTCATTGACTAAAGAAAGACTTATATTATCTTAAAATAAAAATTATTATAAAATATAGTTACATTTAATTATTAAAAATTATTTTTAAAATTGGTGCTTTTGCGATCGGCCCAGTTTTGAAAATCGCCCGGCACGCTTCAAATCCGCGCACTCGGAAATTTTTTACGTAACTTGTATTAAATTTTGACCGAAAACAATTTAATAATATTACCATTATAATATACAGTCTATTTACCACTGTATTTTTTTCTTGATAAACTTTTATATGTGAAATCTCAGTTCTGAAGAAATAATATTACAAAAATGATACATATATATGAAATATATAACTATATTATAAATTTTTTCATTGTTATATAAATATAATAATAATAGTGTTACTTCTTATTATATAATATAAAACTTTTTCTTCTTGTAGTGACTATCCGTTTTGGATGTTGGCGACCATCATGGCAATATGTACTTGCACACTAAATCGGTACTGCTGCTCTAAAAAGATTTGTAGTTGTTGTGTTGAACGACGTACGTAAATTTTCTAGCAAGGTAATCCTTCGCCTTCCTGGTTCTCAGTTTCCAAATGGGGTTTGCCAATTTGCCATGATGGTCGCCAACATCCAAAACGGATATTCACTACAAGAAGAAAAAGTTTTATATTGTATAATAAGAAGTAATATTATTATTATCATTATTATATTTATATAACAATGAAAAAACTAAAAATATGGTAGTTAAATATTTCATATGTATCATTTTTGTAATATTATTTCTTCAGAAATGAGATTTCACATATAAAAGTTTATCAAGAAAAACAAATACAGTGGTAAATAGACTGTATATTATAATGGTATTATTATTTGTCAAACATTTTGCACGAGAGATTGAAGCTTATACCGAAACGTTTCTAGGAGAATATCAGGCAGGATTCAGGCGTGGACGTTCAACCATTAACCAGATCTTTACACTACGACAGATCCTGGAAAAAGCGCAAGAGTTTAACATATATATGTACCATATTTTTGTCGATTTTAAAGCTGCTTATGACAGTGTATTAAGACCAAGTCTCTACAACGCTATGAATGAGTTAGGAATTCCAAAAAAAAACTCATATGCATGATAAAAGTGACAATGGCGAAGATGATATCAGCAGTAAAAATTCAAAACGACTCGTCAACCCCATTTGAAATACATAGGGGGTTAAGGCAGGGAGATGCGCTGGCGTGTCAACTTTTTAATGTAGCATTAGAAAAAGTCGTACGAGACGCTAATATAGATAGCAGGGGAACAATATTCAATAGATCTGTCCAAATTCTAGCATATGCAGACGACGTGGACATTATAACAGGAACCAGAGCGAGAACTGCGGAAATCCTAACCGAGCTAGTAGCAGCAGCAGAACAAATGGGGTTACATATAAATCGAAATAAAACAAAATTCATGGCGACTAACACAAACACAAGAGCTGGAAATATTGACGCAGATCTAATCATCAATGACCAAAACTTCGAAGCGGTCAAAGAGTTCATATATCTAGGGACATCGGTTAACCCCAATAATAACACATCAGAGGAAATAAAAAGACAAATAATAATTGCAAACAGGTGTTATCATAGTCTATCAAAGTACTTAGCTAACAAACGCCTGTCTCAAAAAACTCGTATAAGGCTGTATAGAACATTGATAGTCCCCGTTCTCACATATGGATCAGAGGCATGGACGCTAACTAAAACAGATGAATCCGCTCTGTCGATTTTTGAAAGAAAGGTGCTACGTAAGATATTCGGAGCGGTCTGTGAGAACGGAATATGGAGGCGTAGATATAACTTTGAACTGCAGAATATCTACAAGCATACGTTTGGTGGAAAAGATATTATCACTATAATTAAGCGAAACCGCCTGCAGTGGGCAGGACATGTAGCCCGGGCCCCTGAATCGAACATGATAAAAAAGATTCTAACAGCGCAACCCGTGGGAATGAGAAGACGGGGTAGACCAAAGCTGAGGTGGATGGACGGGGTAACACAGGATGCCGAGAAGATCGGAGTCGGCAACTGGAAAATGCAAGCAAGGGACAGAACAGAATGGCGTAGAAAGCTTGAGAAGGTCGAGGCCCTCTAAGGGCTGTAGCACCAAGATGATGATGATGATTATAATATACAGTCTAATATTAGTATTAGTATAACAGTTATAATATTATTAAATTGTTTTCGGACAAAATTTAATACAAGTTACGTAAAAATTTTCCGATCGCGCGAATTTGAAGCGAGCCGGGCGATTTGCAAAATTCGGCCGCTCGCAAAAGCACTGATTTTAAAAATAATTTTTAATAATTAAATGTAACTGTATTTAGAATAATATTTATTTTAAGATAAGATAAGTCTTTCTTTAGTCAATGACTGTAAAATAATTTCTTAATTGTTATAAATAAAGGCACTACGATTTAAGAAAAAACAAACAATTATCTCGGCTTCAGTTGGTTGTAAATTTTTTTATTTTTTTATAAGTCTTCGTTTCGGCAACAATAATCTGTAAGTTAGAAACTCATAGGATGTACAGGGTCGCTTCAGCTCTAAATGTTTATAACGGAATTTGCCCCCTTATTTTCAAACCCAACATTTAGCTCGGCTTCAGTTGGTCGTAGAAATTTTTTATTTTTTTGGTAAATCTTCCTTTCGTATTCAGCAACAATAATCTGTACGTTAATAAGTCATAAGATGTACAGGGCCGGTTCAGCTCTAAATGTTTATAACGAAATTGCCCCCTTATTTTCAGATCCAAAAATTGGAGGTTTAAAAATGTTTTACACATTTATTTATATCAGAATATGAAAATATAACTCTTTAGAAGGAGATTTGATGTTTTACCAACTCTCTACGATTTTTTTTTCAAAAAGTTATAGCCTTCGACATTTGACCTCTTGGAAAAACAATTTATAATATCCTAGCAACCAATTCGTTACTCCGGCCTTACAATTCTTTTCATGTTTGTAATTGAAAGATCTTCATTCTAAAGCTATAAAAAAATAAAAAAAATTGTTTGTACAATAAATAACGCAATTGTAAAAAACGGCCATCTTGGACTTTTCGCAGGCTGTTTTGCAATAACCAATCAACGAAATTGAACTTACCATTGCTCAAATTGTAGGTTTGTTAATTTACTACAACTTTCTATTAAAATGTTTTTCTCTAAAATCAATTTCCTAAGCTGCAAAATTAAAAATCTTTAAAAATTGCAAATTTAACAAATGGAAATCGCAATAAAAAAAAAGCTCATAATATTTTTGGTCATATTTTAGTAGAAGTTATTCTTGGCATCGTCCTTTACAACACCTGATAGGTTTCAAAAATTCCTGAATTATATCACATTTTTTCACCCACAGCCTGTGGTATAAAGCTAGTTTCATTTTCATGTTAAGTGAAAGATTAAAAGCTGCGAATATTGCAGTGAAACAAGCTATAAATGACGCAGATGTCCTCATAATTAAAACGGCTATTGAAAAATTTAATGCAACAGCACAACAATAATTATTGTCGTTGTTGAAGACGTTGATTTGTTGGTACCTACTACTTACTGCAAGGACTCCAATGGATAAAATTGTTTATTTTCTGAAACCTGAAAGAGCTCAACAGCGTACAGAAATATATTCATCAAAAAGTTTATCTGCTTATCCCAAATGCCAAATATTTTCTTTTTACATGCGATAACCAGCTTCATGACTTCGTCAGCAGTCAGCAGGAAGGGTCAATATGTCAGTATTTAAATTATTCGAAAAACAAACAATAATTACTGAAGGAATTCGCTCTCTCCTCGTTTATAGAGCTCCAATAAAATTACTTTCGTAAAAATAATAGTACAAATTTGGAAAAGTAATTTGGAAAATTACTTTTCCAAAAACCGATACTTAAATTTTGTCAGAAATACCCGAAACAGGAAACAAGTACAACTATTATGTCTTCCTTCAACATCGGCACCTACTATTCAACACTTGTATCGAGTATAAAACCAAGTTCAAATATGGCTAGGCGATCAACTGAATCCAGAACACTGGGGTTGAAAATTGATAGATAATACTCTGGAACTGATTAAAAGTTACTCCCACCTGCTCCAGAAAAACTTCTCAACACTATTTTTTGAATAAAACAAAGATTGAACGAAAGAGTTTTCAATGAGAACGGAAAGAGAATGGTGGACTTCTGCACAACAAACGAACTAAGAATAACCAACACATTTTTTGATCATAATATTCAACACAAATGCACGTTTGAAAATACAAGAGGACATAGATAAATGATAGATTATGTGGTCACAAACAGAAATATTCATCACAAACAGATAGTGGATGTGAGAAATTTGACGTCACTCAATGTGGGAAGCGGTCACTATTTGGTACCTACTTGGTAAAATTAGATTTAACGAAAGATGGAAAGAGAAGATGAAACAAACGAATTTAGAGAAAATAATAAAAATAGAAAATTTAAGAGATGACTCCACAAAATCATTATATCAAAAAAGGCTAGAACATAAAATAAAACTGGAGAGTATCGAAAATGAAAGCAATGTAGAACCTAGCTGGAGAAAACTTAAGAAAAATATTCTGGACGCTGCCCAAAAAGCCCTTGGACCGAAAATAATAAACAAAAACCATTAGTTGATGGTCCCAGTTCTGATCACTCTCTAGTACTACTCATAATCAGTGAGCATATAATACTAAGAGAAAATAACCCAACATTAACCAATAACATAACGGGCTGGGCTAGCTTTATACAGGAGTTAACTGAGAGCCTGGAATAATACCAAACAAATTATAAAAAAACCAAAGGACAAAATTGTCCCAAAGAAATTCGAGAACTGGTGCAAAGAAAAGGGAAATCCAGGAAGACATAACAAAAAAGCAGAACTGCAGAAAATAAAAATGTATTAAGCAACCTCACCCAACAGTTGAGAAGGGAAATAGATTTAATCAAAAATGAATCAGTAAACCAAGACATATTTTAAAAAAATATTAAACAAAGGGGCACAACCACCATTACAACAACAGAGGCAGCAGCAGGCACAGCAGGAGGTATAACAACAAGAGATGGGGAAAGATAGAGAAGAAAATGAATTAACTAGAGCCCCAACGCTAGAGGAGGTCCAAACGGCAATCCATATACAAAAAAGCCATAAAGCACCGGGAATAGATAAAATACCGGCAGAACTACTCAAGTAAGGAGGAAGGAATTTGACACAACAGATGTACCAGCTAATACGAGATATATGGATAGAAGAAGAAACCCCTTAACAATGGAAGAAAAGTATAATCTGCCCTATTCATAAAAAATGAGACAAACTGTTTTGTCAGAATTATAGAGGCATCTCTTTACTTTGTTCGGGATACAAAATATTCACAAATATCCTTAATCGAAGACTTCAACCTTTCACGGAAAAAATCTCATCGGGGATTGATTTGAACAATACTGATCAAGACATAATAAAGCCTACTACTCCTAAAGAGGTAACCAACGTAATCAAAAACAATATCAATCCCAAAAAGGCTCCAGGATGGATTTAAATTGATAACACGAGAAATACTACAACAATTACCCAGAAAAGCCATTGTAAAAGTCAAAAATCTTATAAATGCAGTATACCCTATTTCACGAATTTACGACTGTGTTGGATTATTTCGACAACGAATATTTTATTGTTCAAAATATGAGGAACAAAAATAAATTGCAAATTACGTTGCTGTTTATTGGAATAATTATTAGAGCCATTTACTTTCGTACTGCTTATGTTGCACACTGAAATATTCGTTGTCGCGATAATCCAAAACAGTCGTATGTTATTGGAATGAACCATATTCAGGTTGCATTATGTACCAATAACGTTTAAAACATCTGAATTAATCATGATTCCCAAACCACAGAAACCAATCAATAATATAGAATCATACAGACCAACATCTCTGCTACCCAGGCGCGGATCTAGAAATTCATAATGGGGGGGGGGGGGGCAGCTACCAATTATATTCAAATTATTTGAGAGGATATTGTTAGAACGAATGCAACCTATACTCGACCACAGGAAAATTGTTCTTGCCCACCAATTTGGATTTCGCAATAAACAATAGACCAAATTCATCGAATAACAGATATTATAGAGAGATTTGTAGAGGAGAATAAAATATGCTCATCTATTTTTCTAGACATAGCAAAAGCATTTGACAAAGTGTGGCACAAAGGCTAGTTACTAAAATTAAAAGATATCTTCCCATCCAATCTGTACATCTAATAAAATCATATTTGGAAGATAGAACTTTTAGAGTTAAACATGAAGGCGAATATTCAGCATTACGACCAATTAAAGCAGGACTCCCATAGGGCAGTATTCTGGGACCCATACTATATTTATTATATACTTGTGACATACCTGTTACAGAAAATATTAAACTGGCAACATTTGAAGCTGACACTGCAATACTATCAGTCGGTGAAATATTCGAAGGAACAACTACTAGACACCTCCAAAATGCAGCGAACAAAATAAACACTTGGAATAATAAATGGCGCATAAAAATTAATGAAGAGAAATCTACCCATATCGATTTCACTTAAAAAAGAATAAATAGTCACCCAGTTAGAAAAAACAATAAAATCGTTCCGTATAAGGAAACAGTTAAATATCTGGGGCTACATTTGGATAGCAAATTAAAGTGGAAGGAACATATCAGAAAGAGAAAACTGAAGAACTGAATCTGAAGTACAAGAAGTCATATTGGTTATTAGGTAGAAGCTCACAACTTACAATCAAAAACAAAGTATTAGTTTACAAACAAATGCTCCAACCAGTGTGGTCCTATGGTTTACAGTTATGGGGCTGTATTAGTGAGAATAACTATGCTTGCCTTCAAAGAGTCCAAAACCGAATACTAAGAAACATAGTCAACGCTCCATGGTATATCCGCAACAAAGACCTACATCGGGAACTTCATATAGCAACAATCAAAGAAGAAATAAAGAAGATTGCCAAGTGTCACGAAAAACGACTCCACAACCATACAAACAGGAAAGTGTTAGAACTTTTAGATAATCAAGACCTAATCCGCAGGCTCAAACGCACCAAACCTTTTGAACTTTTTTGTGATAGTGACAAATCTATAAACTTCAGTGTCAGTTTAAATTCGGGCAGTGAATCTAGCCACAACAGTGATGCCTGCAAAAATAATTATTAAATTCTAAGGTGAATCGTTGAAAATACCTAGGACAGTAGTACAGTAGTAAATTAAGTTAAATGTAAAATGTTGGTTAGTATTAGGATTAGGTGCATTGTTAATTTAATAAATAATAAAAAACGCTGGACGGATTGGCCGCCCGAGAATTTTATCGTACCGATCTATTATCGTTATCGTACTAGATACTGACATTCTATAAAAATAACAAAGTTAATCGTTATTTTGATATTTTAGAAACACCTTGTATACTTGAAAATATTTTATGGTTCTACGCACCATTAATTCCTGCATTTGATAAAATGTTCGATGCCATATTTCTGGGACACACTATAGAATATTGCATAAATCAATAGAATATTAGTCATACTTTCATTTCAAATTAGTTCATTTTTCTGAGAAATTAATAGTTTACAATATTTGCATTTTACTGCATGGATTTTAATGAAATTTTGGGAGTAGCCCAATCTCCTAATTCAAAGTCTATCCTATATACTATATACTATGGCGCTTTTATCGTGGGGGCGGTTCCCACCACTTCTCGGGGATAGATCATTTTTATTTTCGAATTGCATGTAGCAAAAGGAAGAATTTTAAGAAAATTTAAAAATGCGCTCTATAATTTTGATCTTATTTTTTTCAAAAACCTTTCATTTTAAACCCGTCCAACTTTTTGAAAGTAGAAATAAGACTATATTAAAAGGTATTGCAAAAGAAAAACAATGCATTTAAATTCTGGTGGATGAGGGGTTAAATTTATGTACTTCTCATTTTTAATTAAAGTACATTAGTCATACATTTTTTTGCACCATATCTCGCTTAGTTTTAATGTAACCGATATTTAACGGTGCTCGTTTAAAAGGCCTTTTCGAACACTACAAAAGCATGAGCACTTTGAGCATGCACCAAAAAACAAACTCTTTTTATCTACCATATCTCTTTTTGTATTATATGTAAATAGAAAATTTATGAAGGAACGAGTAATTACAGAGTAATTTCCACATACTAATATATTTTTCAAATTGGGCTCTTTATTATATTAAGAATATCTCGAAAAAATATTCAAAATTACAGCCGCAATCTTGGAACGCGTTTTGGCTACCTGTTGATCGCTACTGTATCACCTTAAGATATTCACAAAAAACCGTCCGAAAACGTGTCATTTTTAAATGAAAATGGCCAATTTTCAACTACGCATAACTCAAAAAGTATTGAGATCTCAAAAAAAAAGTAGGTATAGATCAGTTATTGCTTAAAAATAGGTTCTCTAGACACTTTCATGCTTATTTTGACCAACAAATTTTCCACCCCCTTGAAGGGGTGGGAATTGCCCCAAGATAAAAGCTCCATAGTATATAGGGTAGATTTTGTTTGTTGAGCTATTCCCTACTTACTGTGAAAATATCAAGTACATCGATGTAGTAGGATGGAATTCGGAGCCAAATGCTCTCATTGACTGCCCTATAACAATGCTCTTCTATGTTCGCGTGAGAGAGGACACACACAAGATTCTAGCAAAATTTCCATTTTCTGTCTGTATTTTTGGCATTCTTTCAAAATATGTAAAAATATACAGGGCGTATCTAAAAGATTAAGATTTTTTTTCATTTCCGGTTCAACCGGAAGCCATATTGTGAATACAATTTATTATGATAATAGATAATAAAGTACTATAATATGTATGTCTGCCAAATTTCAAATTTTACTTTCTATTACAGAGGAAGTTACGGGCACTCGAATTTTTTTTTTTTTTTTATAAAAATTCATAACTCCCCTCCTATGAGGAGTTAAGGAATCTGACTAATGCTATTCAATTTACCGATAGGATAATAAAAATATATAAGAAAAAAAACAAATTCCTTGAAGCCATTTTTGAGAAAATCTAGTTCAAATTTATGTCAAATTTTGACCCCTTAAATATAGGCAACCCATAACTTTTTCTGAAAAACGATAATATTCTTGTTATAGCCCCATCTTCAGGCTATAAAAATATTTTTTAAATTAAATTTATCTTAAACAAGTTTTTAGATTGGTAGGGAAATGTGTCAGGTGGGCGGTCAACCATGCTGGCCGCCATTTTGGATTTGAAAATGTCAAATTCCGTATTTCTATTTACCTATCGATGAGATAACTTTAAGTTAAATTTCATTCGTTTCGGTCAAAATTTGCAAAAATGGGCCCCAAATAACCCCCCTATTTCGGCCCCCCTTTGAGAGGTTTTTTTCAAAAGCTTAGTTTCTCGAGAAAATTCTCTTAAACTTACTAATACCGAATTTCATCGAAATCGCTCAAGTACTTTTTGCTGGGCGGTGGCGACATACGTACATACGTACGTACATACTTCCGACATGGTTTTTTATTTGCTTTTTAGACTCAGGGGGACTCAAAACGTCGAAAAAAGTGAAATCTGAAAAATTTTTTTGCACGATCCTATAACTTTATCTATTATACTCATACTACGTATGTAGTACGATAAAGTAAAAATGCGCCGAGTACAACTACCTCACAGGTGTGGAAACGTGTGCATATTGTATAATGTGACTTTTAGAATCGCGATATATCAGAAATGGCAACTCTTGGGAAAAAAATCACAAGAGAACATTTTTGTAAATTATTTTAAGATTTACAAACTTTGGTTAAAGGTTTTTTTTGATAAAGTTTTCGTTTCCGTTTTCGAGAAGAATCTTGAAAACCTCAAATTTTGACCTTTTACCCCGAATAACTTTTGTCGCATTCATAGGATCGATGGGGATTTTTAAAACATTATTTTTAATGGTAAACCCCAGCTCTCCACCAATATTTGGCTTGTCGGGAATTTTTGTTATTTTAAATCTCTATATTGACCGGAGTACTAATAATTTTCGTATTATGTTTTTGTGGAATTTAGCTACAATTATTGGTGTAATGAAAATTACATTTTTAATTAAATGATGTTCTGACGTTTCGATTTTAACTCTGTAACTCGTTCTCCAAAAAGAAAAAAAAAATATTCTAAAAAAATTGTGGGAACAGTTATATCCTTTTTTTACGTTATGTATTTCTTCTTAAACAATGAAATTTTGGTCTCGATTTTATGGACTATAGCAACCTATGGTTGAAAAAAATTGTTTGAAAATTATGCTAAACAGTAGGTACCCTGGGCACCAGATACTCCGGAGATCACTTACGACGTCATATTGGTTTTCACCGACCCCAAAAAACCCAGCGAAACAAAATTGAACTCATTTCCGCCGATTATTGACGAGTTCTGATTTGTTTTATTGTCTGTTTAAAATGCTCTTTAAGAATGCATTTATTGTATGCACAAATGCAGCTTTTCAATATTATCTCATGGCTATGGGTCAGAAAATTTTTCTGGCTCATTCACGAATCAAATGCAAAAAGAATTATTAAGATCCGTCTAGATAATTGAAGGGTCCGGTCGTAAAACTTGTTAAGTGACAAAATAAAAAAACTGATTTATCACATTTTGAATCTAAAAACTAACAAAATAATTTTGTTTGAAATCAGCCGTCGAATAAAATATTTTAGAAATATAATGCTCTCATATTAAAATAAAAAGACATTGTTTTTTATCAAATTAAATTTTTTTTCAAATTTTAACAAGAAGAAGTTTAGAAAAAAATGCTACTTAACAAGTTTTTTATGCGTCTTAGTTAAGGAAATAAAAATCTGTTAAGAAACTATAAAGACACTTAACAGGTTATTAATCACTGGGTCAAGTTAGCATAAAATTGTTTAGTTGATAACTTTATTTGAGCAAACTTTATAAGAAAACAAGAGATGAACAGAATTTAAACAACAAATGAACATAAAAAATAATTTTAAACTGTTAAATCTTGGGATTTCAGTGAATAGTAGAAATAATGATGTACTGGTGGAATCCATTGGAGGCATGATATCACATGGCCTAGTTTTGACTCTTCTATGGGCAACGCTTCTGGATACTTTTGAGTCAAGTTTGTATTAAAATCTTCTTCCAGTGAGAGACTAGGTCTACCCCTTTTTCTTTTAAGACTAATGGATTATGGAATTCCATTTTGTGTGTCATAAGAAAGCACGACATAAGGATTATTAATATTAAACTCCAGCTTCACGGAGTTGCTTATTCCAAAATTCGATTTGCTGAAATTTTCTCTTAATTCAGAAAAATTTAAAAAATTTTCTCGCTTAAGAGACGTTACAATAAATGGCCTTTTCTTGTTGGCTCCTTTCAGAACTTCTTCCCATTCACTAGGAGAGTACACGGCATTCTTAGTTTTTGCGAATTTTTCTACTAATGCAAAATCCCTATCACTAGGTAGCATAGTGTGCCCTACTTGTGGAAAAACGTGAATTATTTTTTTAAACCTTTTAGATGCCAGGAGTTGTAGCCAAAATCCTACGATAGTCCAATTCTTGTTCTGACCACAGAAGTTATCAGATACAGCATAAAGTGTGTCACCACGAACATCAAACTTATCAAAATATTTCTTTAAGCAACTAGCAATTTCATCGGATCCTCGTTTAGCAATGGATTCGTTCCAAAGAAAAAAGTAGCCATCTTCTGGCTTGTTGCAGCAATGGACACTAAAATTATAACACCAAAGTTTTTTTTATAAAAACATGGACCGGTGGTTAATTTAGGTGTAGGAAGATGTAACAAATATACTACTTTGCAGTAGTATTTGGTTGAACTAAAATGATAAGATGAAATGAATGAAGGAAGGGTGATGAACTGATAATGGAAGTATGGAGAGACAGAGGCAAACTGAATAGAGTTGGCTAGCTATAGATGCAAGAGAGCAACTTGACACTCAAGGATGGATACGGCTCGTTTGCATGCCTGTCGAAGAACAGTAGCTCAACCTAAAGAGAGATGATGACTAGAAAAAGGGAAATCTTTTAAGATAAAAATATATGTTCAGAAAATAAATTAGATAAATATAATAATATAATAAAAATAGAAGAATATAGGAGATAAATAAAATAGACTGAATTATGGGCGCCAGAAGTTGGAATGGACCAAACTTCCAGGTATCTTACACTGCTGTTAAATAGTAAATATATTAAATTCAAAAATGGGAAAAAAAATAATGGATATACAAAACAAATAAATGTTTATTAAATATAACTACGTAGATTTTTGACAACCTCTGAGTTAGAAAAATACAAACTATGTAACTCTAAAATGACAATGGGAAATAATTACCTATAGTAATATAAATATAATCTATAGTTACATTAGTAATGGAGTAGCTCTTATATGGAGCATACCCCCAACTTACATATACTAGGTTAAATAACAACCTTCACCAAATAATTGTACGATTGCAATACGTACAGCAACGTTAAACCCTATAGAACTAATGAACCAGAATATAATTAAGGGAGGATTATTCACAATGAATAATTTCCGTAACTCTCAAAGAGTTAAATAGGCACTAGCCTCATTAAGGTGAACCTACGGTCTACTTGATATATAAAAATCAGTTGCTTCGACACGTAGTCACTAAAAAATATAACAAGTAAAATGGATAGCTATTCAAAGGGAATAGCGTCCAAAGATATAATTAGAAATTGATTAAATGAATTTAAGTAAAGTTAAGCAAATAAGTTAAATAATTATGATTGACTAAAGAAAGATTAAAGTTATATGAATAAGTTAATAAATTAAGCAAATTAAGAGGACAAAGTATATAAATTTAAATTGATAAGTGGAGACAAGCAAGGTTAGTACTAAAAATATAAAGTTAATTAAGTAAATAAATGGTACAAGTAAATTTCAGGTAATATATAAAGGTAAAGAGAATCTCATATGGGGAAAAGATGATCTGAGCTCAAACCTCTTTGACCAGAGAGTTTACTGGTTTGGGGAACACTATCAACTATTATAGATATATAAAAACAATATGCAACTTAAATATTGAAACAAAATATGTGCGATAAACTATAAAACTTAATCATCAAAATAAATGTCCCGAGTCTTATACAAAAAATGAATGTGGTGTAATAGTGGAAGTGACAATCACTAGCAGATACCAAGTGTCCCAAAACAAACCCTATATGGTCCCCGAGAGTGTCCTTGCTACGGATTCCAAAATCCCTGGTAGGCGAATTAGCACAGGGATGGTGCTAGCTTGTACCAATTAATATACCGATGCCCTTCTGGGGTGCAGAGGGCAGGATACAAAGTAGGTATGTGGGAGGTTCTCCAGGCTGGTCTCCAAATGACCTGGCTTGGCGTAGAACGGTTGCTCCCAGTTGTGAGGGGAGCTGACGGACTGGTTACAGTTTAAGATTTCCCCCAAGTGGCTAAAAACAACCATGTCCCGTTTTAGTTTCAATGTCAGAATCTAAGGAAAGGTCAAAGAGCCAAAGGAAAAGAAATGAGATATCTTTTTTTTTTCAGAATGAACAACAAAAAGATCATTAGCAAAAACAATGATGGATTTGACCTTGATTCACATTACACACATTAATTTGGGATTTAACTTTAAATTCAATATTTAATACAGAATATGATTTTTATCTGAAAAATATGTCTATAAAGGGTATTTTTTTATTATTAAAAATGGTATGGGATAATGTAATGTGTTGTAAATTTTAAGAAAAATACTGGCTTTTGGAACGAATTTAAGGTGGCTAGAATACACACAATCTAATAGAATAGAGAATAATGAATGTAATCTGTAAAATTTGAATTCAATATTATGAGGTTGACATAACCACACAAATCAAATGATATAATTTACAGGATATGTGACAAGATAATCTTCATCTGAGTGTATATTTTCGAACTATGGATATAATTAAAGATACTAAATTCAAAGAACAACTCCGATTCATACATTTACAGAAATAAATTCAATAGGAATTTAATATGACATGATAGCGGCCATATTCGTTCCTTTTTCTCAAACTTTTTTTTAGAGTAAAAAAATTTACCGGATGACATGACTTCCAATTCCTCCGGGATCTCCCAAAACTTAGTCTCCTAGCTTCTCCAAAGCACCACCAATAATTTGCCACTAAATATCACTTATAAAAGCTTGAAACTATTGTATTAAAATTTCCGTCCTTTTCAATCAGTCATCCGCCACTTTTCCGTTCTAGCGTACCAAGCGAAGTCAATTATTTCCCGTCGTTAGACGAGGAGCCTCACAGAACGAAACTCACATGACAGCGAATGGTGTCTAATACCAACTGAAGTACTTGTGCCAACTAATAGTTAAGTATGACGTCAGTCAAAGATTTATTTTAGTTAGATCTTATTATTTTTAAGTATAATTTAATGACAACCCGTTATTAAAATTTAAATAAAATAACTATAAAGATAATTAAAGTTAACGGACTGTTATATTCCCCTTCTACTCGGAGAAAAAAAAATTTTAAGCAAAAAATTTTTTTTTTTAATTCAAAATATTAATAACCAAGTGGTAATAATCTATCATTCTACGTTGACCCGCAAGATTACAAGTAACCACAAATTAAGGATCAGGGAAAGAAGGATGATCACTACACCAAAACTATGAATCGGAAAAGATGACTCGAAGTCATATTAAAATGTCATCGACATTTTGTCTGCAAACCAAAACATAAGCTAAATAATGTACTAAAGTTCATAATGACAAATAAATGTCGAATTGGCACTAAGTCCAAAATTGAACTATCCATGGACATCAAATTTAAAAAGGGTATATCCAAGGACGAACAACCAGGCAAAGGTATGAGCCAATTCGCACCATAAACCAAATAAATATACTAAAGTAAGACAAAAGAAATCAACAACTGAAATAAGTGAAGAATGGAACACTTCATCCAAAATTGAACTACCAATGGACACCAGATTCGTAATAGCATATCCAGAGAAGAACAATCAGGAATATTTATGGAACAATTCTCACCAGTGCCAAATAATACAAATAGTAAGCATATCAAAGTTATCCAAAAACTCATTAATCAAAATAAATGTGGAATCGGACACTTAATCCAAAGTCGGACTATCAATGGACACCAGATTCATAAAGCATATCCACAGAAGGACGACCAGGAAGATTTATGGACCAATTCACACCAATACTAAATCACATAAATTAATTAGGCCTATGTACCCACAACCGGTAATACGAGCCTATACAACCAAATAAACAAAATAAGTGAGGACTCGGACGCTTTATCCAAAATCGGACTATCAATGGACACCAGATTTATAGGAGCATATCCAAAGAAGAACGATCAGGAAGATTTGTGTACCAATTCTCACTAATACTAAATAAACTAAATTAGGTCCATCGACTCAAGTAAGTCGTTGACTAACTAAAATTGGTCCGTGCTGTTGTTCACTAGCTATAGCTATAGCTGATAACGTACCAATTGTAATAAAAGAAAATCTAAAAGGTGAACTGACAAGGTCTATGACACCATGATAAATGATAGAAAAAAAATATGACAAGAACGAGCAACCAATTTGGAATAAAACTGTAGATTCATACGTTCTCGCATACATAGAATTATCCAGGAAATATTCCTGAATCTCAACAACAAACTAATGCCTCAGGAAAGAAGAGGAAATCTACTAAAATAAGCAATTCATTTGTCCAAACACCTCAAATACTAAAAGGAACCTACTACCTATGAAGTACGGGACATAATGTAAACTAAATATTCCCTATCAAATGCTAAAAAATGTAACTGGAATGATTGGAATAATTACACAAGGATGGTCAGGACATGTGGCCAACATTTCCCGACCAGAAATATTTTGATGAATAAACATCTGCGTACTCTGCTATGAAAACATAGGTTACGAAATCGGATAGCAGTGATCAGTTGCTGAATTTCGAACCCACGCATTCACTAGGTTACCTAGGAACCCAAATTACAGAGCATTGGCAGACTAGTTCTTAAGAAGAAATCCATACATACATCAGAATTCCAAACTAATTCCAGAATCATACTGTGTAGGGCATAAGGATATAAATTATTATAAAGTATTTAGGATATCTGTGACAAATGTTGATAAAGTAAACCAATATAAAATTAAGAACCACCCCATCTTTCCAATATGGCAAATCTAATAACAAGATAATAAAAGATACATATAAAAAAATAGTGTGTAGTCAAATATCAAAAATACAACACACAACCTGAGATAAGTAGTGTATAATATTCTTAGTTCCATAGTTCCATACCAAATATCAATATTAAACCAACGTACTTGCATGAGCTTACATATTCAAATATATAAATATACAATAATCAACAACCCTTCTATGCTAAGGGGTAGGTGCACAATCTAAAAATTACAAGTAGGATTTTATTAACTGGGTAATCCTACTAACAGTATTAATAATTAATAATGTTGATGCATAATAATTAAAACGCAACATTAATAATGAAAAAAAAATGATAAGCTCATACATAAGCGTACTAAAAAAAATAATTAACCTAATGATTCATAAATTGGAAGTCATCTAACAACCATGCCAAAAGATAAAAATGGAGATATGTACCTGCTCTATCTGGTGAATAAAATATTAAACTAAAATACTGAATCTTAATAAGGATCGAGCTAAAGACAAATAGAGGAAGAAGTTAGCTCAAACAACCCTATAAAGTTAATCTTCTTCCGAAGATGATGAATCAACCTCATCCATGGTGTTATCAGGCAGTAAATCCTTTATGTGAAATTGTCCAATTCGTTTGTTAGTCGAATTGTCCTTCAATTCATACACTAAAGGAGATATTACCTTCACAACCGTACAGGGAATATATTTCTGGCAAAATTTTGCCGAAATAGCATCACCCTTATTAGACTTTACAAAGTTTCGCTTCAACACTCTATCTCCAACGAAGAATCGCAGATCTCTTTTCCTCAAGTTATACTGCTGCTGGTTCCTTAGATAGGAAGTTTTTAACTTCTTCCGAATGTCAGAAAAAATTTGAGGTAGAGTCTGGAGATCTTCTAAGCGATGAAGGTTATCGGATATCTGAGGGAGATTTGTGGAAGTGTCGGAAATTGTACCAAAATAGTCACCAGATAAAGCAACATTTCTACCAAAATTGAGATATGCAGGAGAACATTGGGTAACCTCATGGACAGAGGTCCTTATGGCTTGAGCTATGGAATGGATATATTGATCCCAAGCTCTGTGATCTGGGAATGTATAGGACCTTAGGGCGGTGACGATACTGCGATTCACTCTCTCAGTATGATTGGCTTGAGGATGGTAGGCAGCATTATAAAAGGTCTTCTGGACCTTATATTTAGCTAAAAGATCTTTAAAAGCCTTCGACACAAACTGAGGACCATTGTCACATGACACAATTTGGGGAACACCAAACAACAAAAAGACTTGTTCCTCTAAATATTTCAGAATGGCTGGAGTTGTGGCCTGACGAAGAGGACAAACTACAGGAAATTTGGTGAAATAATCCACAACTACCAAGCAGTAAGTATTACCCTTATAACTACGAGGATAGGGTCCAATGAGATCCAACGAGATCATCTGCCAAGGAAAATTAATGTTCCTAAAGGAACCCATGAGTCCAGCTTGTGGTAAATTACTGGGTTTACAAGTCGCACAAACTAAACACTTAGAAATATACTTTTTGATAGACTTGCGCATGCCAGGCCAATAATATAATTCGGCAATACGATGAAAAGTTTTATAAAAACCAAAATGTCCAGCAGTAACTTCATCATGAAACATACGTAATATGTTCTCCCTATTTGGCGTAGGTACAACTATTTTCCAATCTGACATATTGGATAAGGCCTCTATAGGACTTAAGATATGTTTGTACAGTATATTGTTCTCTACCTTAAAATCAGGATAATTTTGTGGGTCTTGAGTAACCCTATCAATCATATTCTGATACCACTCGTCAGGAGTTAAGGTGGACAAATCTAAGACATTAAGATCATGGACACGGGAAAGAGCATCAGCAACCACTACACCGTTGGCCTTTCGATGAACAATCTTATATGAATAGGCAGCCAGTTTGCATATCCATCGGGAAAGTCTCTGAGATGGGTTTTTCATACTATGAAGCCATACCAAGGAACTGTGGTCCGTAATTATGGTGAAATTACGGCCCTCTAAATAATAACGAAATGCTTCCAACCCATGTATGATAGCTAAGAGTTCTTTCTCAGTGGTGGAATAGTTTTTCTGGGCCTTATTCAATTTCTTACTCGTGTAAGCTATGGGATGTTCCGAGCCATCTTTCAACTGGAACAATACGCCACCAGAAGCAGTATTAGAGCAATCAGTCATCAAATAAAAATGCTCATTAAAATTAGGTGACATCATGACTGGTGCGCTAGTTAAAGCCTCTTTAACGCGCCTAAAAGCTTCATCAGCCTCAGGAGTCCAGGTAATGGTCTGCCCCTTTTTCCTGTTCTTCAAAAGATCCGTAAGAGGTGACAACAAGGTAGAGTATGAAGGTACAAACCGGCGATAATATCCACACATTCCCAATATCCTACGGACTTGGGTGGTGGTCTTAGGTATAGGAAAATTCTTAATAGCAACTATTTTCTCAGGATCAGTCCTTAGACCCTGATTATCAACAACATAACCCAAAAACTTAAGACTAGGGCGACAAAACTGACACTTATCCAGATTAATTGTTAGATTAGCTTCCTTAAGACGTAAAAACAATTTATCTAAAATTTCCATATGAAGGGAAAAATCAGGAGTGACTACTAAAATATCGTCCAAATAATAGAAAACATAGGGCTCTAACTGTGGACCAATGACTAAATCCATCAGACGACACATTGTCTGAGGAGCAGAAACAAGACCGAAAGGCATGGTGACAAACTGGAATAATCCTTTACCACTGACAGCAAAAGCAGTATATTTCTTGCTCTCTTCACTCAGTGGGATCTGTAAAAAGGCCTTAGACAAATCAATCGAAGAGATGTATTTGGCATTCTGAAGTTTGCTCAAAATCACGTCGATTCGGGGAATTGGATAAGCATCCCTGTTAGTGGTGATACTGCTTAGTTTTCGACCATCAAAGCAGATCCTGAAGGATCCATCCTTCTTCTTTGTTAACCAGAGTGGGGAACAATAGGACGACGTTGAATGTTCTATGATATTTAAAGCAAGCATCGAATCGACTTCTTTTTCTAAATCTGCCTGCCAGGCTTGAGGTATGGGATACTGATATAATCTGAAAGGAGTAGGATTTCCCACCTCAATAGTATGAGATATTAATGAAGTACGACCTAGTTTGTCATTTGAAGAAATAGTAGTAAACTGAGAGATCATATTCTCCAATTGCCTTTGTTCAGAAATAGATAAACTGGAAAAATCATGAATAGCACTAAGGGTAGACAGATTAAATTCAGATATGGAAAAAGAAAAATCAGAACAACTTAAGGTGCTATTAAAAGCATTGAAGAAGTCCATACCTAAAATTATAGAATTCTGTACAGAAGGAATAACATAAAATGTAATTTTCCTACATAAATTTGCCACTGTGATTTCAATTTGGAGTTTGCCTGTAATAGATTGGACTGTACCATCTGCAGTAGATACTTGCAAAGATGAAATGGGCATAATGGGAATATTAGCATTTTTCAATAAATTTAATGAATGTGCTCCTATCAATGAAATATTAGAGCCACTATCTAATAAAGCTAAACACGATTGTCCTAAAATTTGAATAGGTAGATATGGCCTATTATCATTTTGTTTCCTAACTAATAAAGAGTTAATATCTAAATCTAAAATATTTGGTTGGATACAACCATTATATGGAACTACTTCACCATCAAAATTATTATTATACTTAACACTACCAATTAAAGAATGTGTGGCTTTGCAACCCTGTGAATCATGTGCGTTCAACGTATCATGACTAAAACTTAATTTCTGGACTGATTTTGATTTGTGGTGTGTGCTTGTTTCCTAAACGATGCCTTCTTCCCTTTCCGATTGGAAGATGGGTTTGAGTTGCTTGGTGTGCTTGGGCCAGCTGTCTCGTTTTCTGATGGGGTTTGATTCCCTGATTGGGTGTTGGACGGAGAAACGCTCAGGGGACGGACCTCCGACATTTCGTTTCCCGAACACTTGACACAATTTCTTTTGAAGGTATTTTCCCTACCACAACCGTGGCAGAAAATACGAGTTTGTGGGATACCACAATTATTGAACTTATGATTAGACTGATGACAATTCCAGCAAACAACGGAACTAAAAACAGAAACATTACGTTCAGGGCCCTTATTTTGCCAAGAACGTTGTCTAAAGGAAGTTGGCTGAGAAGAAGAATTAGAAGAGGGTCGAGATGTGGATGGAGGCTGAGAAGACCAGGATAACGTTTCCTCCAAACGTTTGCACTTTACAGTGAGGTCATCAATACTCTGGATGTCCATAAGAGCTAACTGCTGATGATAAAAGGGCAGTAAACATTTTAAGATGATTTTTATTTTGGACAAATCAGATAACGGAGTATCTAAACGGCTACACATGCCTAATATAGTATTAATGAACATAGTGACAGACTCTCCTGGTTTCTGCTTACGGTTTTTGATTTCATCCAAGAGATCATCCTGGTATGAGTAAGGAAGAAAATCTGACTTCAACTTGCGAACCAGATCAGACCAACAAGATAAATTACCTCTATTATTCATGAACCAGGTAAAAGCAGGACCGGTAAACAATTCAGCTGAAGCAGCAAACAAATTTTCTTCAGAGACACCTCTAGATACTCGAAGACATTCGACCTTTTCTAAAAATGTAATCACATCATTGTGCTGTTTTTCACCGGAAAATGAAACACCCCATTTGTGTACTTGCACAGGTTTGGAGTATGTGAAACTAGGAACGACACTGACTGGAGCATTAGGAGTAGATGTGGCTATGGGGTTAACCTTAGAATCAAGCTCACCCTCCAAGGTAAGGATTTTAAGAGAAACAGACCTTTTAAAAGGTTCCTGCTCTTCTGTAGTACACTGTAACAAGTGTACTCGGCCAGAAATATGAGCTAGACGAGATATTAATCTAACATATTCATTGTCCTGTACAGATCCCCTAAACTTCTCTATTTTCTTCGACAAGCTATCCAACGTTTCGGATATTTCTTTCCGTTGGTCCTCAAAAGGGATATGTACAGCCGAAAGTTGGGTGAAACTCCTATTGCCTTCTTCTTGCTTCAAAGCACCCCGCAGAAGATTGCGTTTCCTATCGACAGTTGCCGACTCCTCTGGTACTACGTCCCTAATTTTCAACTCATAGTCCAATTCGTCCACCAGAAGATGTTCAACTTTAAAAGCACACATGATGAAAGCAAAAATTATTGACAAGCAATCCAAAGGTCAGAAATATGAAATATACTTAAGTTTGTACGCAAAATATATAAGTACGGAGAAAATATTAGCAACACACCAACAAAATCAAAAATGGCCAGCAAAATATATGTATCAAATAAATAAAGTAAATAAGGTATAATCAAGTAAATATAGTACCTAAATATTGGAAAAAAAAATTAATTATTATACTTGTACTAGAAAAAAAAATATGTAAGTATTAACGATTACTGTACGTACAAATACAACACTGGCTGAAAGAGTAAAATAATATAATCTAATATATGCTAGTTACTTATACTTCGTTTCAAATTCAACCCAGAATGTAAGCTGTATGACAAAACTATAAACGAGGTTTCAAAATCTCAACTAATTAATAGATACAGCAGTGACAGTGTACCTGTTTAGTATTAGTAAATAGTTAAAGACAAAATAAATCAGAACAGAATGTATAAAAAGATATCAGAAGGGAATAATATAAATAAAAGAAAAAAAATGAACTAAAAGAACTACTGTCTTAGAACCTCTAAAAGGTTGGCCCCACGTTGGGCGCCTATGTAACAAATATACTACTTTGCAGTAGTATTTGGTTGAACTAAAATGATAAGATGAAATGAATGAAGGAAGGGTGATGAACTGATAATGGAAGTATGGAGAGACAGAGGCAAACTGAATAGAGTTGGCTAGCTATAGATGCAAGAGAGCAACTTGACACTCAAGGATGGATACGGCTCGTTTGCATGCCTGTCGAAGAACAGTAGCTCAACCTAAAGAGAGATGATGACTAGAAAAAGGGAAATCTTTTAAGATAAAAATATATGTTCAGAAAATAAATTAGATAAATATAATAATATAATAAAAATAGAAGAATATAGGAGATAAATAAAATAGACTGAATTATGGGCGCCAGAAGTTGGAATGGACCAAACTTCCAGGTATCTTACACTGCTGTTAAATAGTAAATATATTAAATTCAAAAATGGGAAAAAAAATAATGGATATACAAAACAAATAAATATTTATTAAATATAACTACGTAGATTTTTGACAACCTCTGAGTTAGAAAAATACAAACTATGTAACTCTAAAATGACAATGGGAAATAATTACCTATAGTAATATAAATATAATCTATAGTTACATTAGTAATGGAGTAGCTCTTATATGGAGCATACCCCCAACTTACATATACTAGGTTAAATAACAACCTTCACCAAATAATTGTACGATTGCAATACGTACAGCAACGTTAAACCCTATAGAACTAATGAACCAGAATATAATTAAGGGAGGATTATTCACAATGAATAATTTCCGTAACTCTCAAAGAGTTAAATAGGCACTAGCCTCATTAAGGTGAACCTACGGTCTACTTGATATATAAAAATCAGTTGCTTCGACACGTAGTCACTAAAAAATATAACAAGTAAAATGGATAGCTATTCAAAGGGAATAGCGTCCAAAGATATAATTAGAAATTGATTAAATGAATTTAAGTAAAGTTAAGCAAATAAGTTAAATAATTATGATTGACTAAAGAAAGATTAAAGTTATATGAATAAGTTAATAAATTAAGCAAATTAAGAGGACAAAGTATAAATATTTAAATTGATAAGTGGAGACAAGCAAGGTTAGTACTAAAAATATAAAGTTAATTAAGTAAATAAATGGTACAAGTAAATTTCAGGTAATATATAAAGGTAAAGAGAATCTCATATGGGGAAAAGATGATCTGAGCTCAAACCTCTTTGACCAGAGAGTTTACTGGTTTGGGGAACACTATCAACTATTATAGATATATAAAAACAATATGCAACTTAAATATTGAAACAAAATATGTGCGATAAACTATAAAACTTAATCATCAAAATAAATGTCCCGAGTCTTATACAAAAAATGAATGTGGTGTAATAGTGGAAGTGACAATCACTAGCAGATACCAAGTGTCCCAAAACAAACCCTATATGGTCCCCGAGAGTGTCCTTGCTACGGATTCCAAAATCCCTGGTAGGCGAATTAGCACAGGGATGGTGCTAGCTTGTACCAATTAATATACCGATGCCCTTCTGGGGTGCAGAGGGCAGGATACAAAGTAGGTATGTGGGAGGTTCTCCAGGCTGGTCTCCAAATGACCTGGCTTGGCGTAGAACGGTTGCTCCCAGTTGTGAGGGGAGCTGACGGACTGGTTACAGTTTAAGATTTCCCCCAAGTGGCTAAAAACAACCATGTCCCGTTTTAGTTTCAATGTCAGAATCTAAGGAAAGGTCAAAGAGCCAAAGGAAAAGAAATGAGATATCTTTTTTTTTCAGAATGAACAACAAAAAGATCATTAGCAAAAACAATGATGGATTTGACCTTGATTCACATTACACACATTAATTTGGGATTTAACTTTAAATTCAATATTTAATACAGAATATGATTTTTATCTGAAAAATATGTCTATAAAGGGTATTTTTTTATTATTAAAAATGGTATGGGATAATGTAATGTGTTGTAAATTTTAAGAAAAATACTGGCTTTTGGAACGAATTTAAGGTGGCTAGAATACACACAATCTAATAGAATAGAGAATAATGAATGTAATCTGTAAAATTTGAATTCAATATTATGAGGTTGACATAACCACACAAATCAAATGATATAATTTACAGGATATGTGACAAGATAATCTTCATCTGAGTGTATATTTTCGAACTATGGATATAATTAAAGATACTAAATTCAAAGAACAACTCCGATTCATACATTTACAGAAATAAATTCAATAGGAATTTAATATGACATGATAGCGGCCATATTCGTTCCTTTTTCTCAAACTTTTTTTTAGAGTAAAAAAATTTACCGGATGACATGACTTCCAATTCCTCCGGGATCTCCCAAAACTTAGTCTCCTAGCTTCTCCAAAGCACCACCAATAATTTGCCACTAAATATCACTTATAAAAGCTTGAAACTATTGTATTAAAATTTCCGTCCTTTTCAATCAGTCATCCGCCACTTTTCCGTTCTAGCGTACCAAGCGAAGTCAATTATTTCCCGTCGTTAGACGAGGAGCCTCACAGAACGAAACTCACATGACAGCGAATGGTGTCTAATACCAACTGAAGTACTTGTGCCAACTAATAGTTAAGTATGACGTCAGTCAAAGATTTATTTTAGTTAGATCTTATTATTTTTAAGTATAATTTAATGACAACCCGTTATTAAAATTTAAATAAAATAACTATAAAGATAATTAAAGTTAACGGACTGTTATAAAGAGCTTGTTGCAGGTCAAACGTTATCACATGTACGTCATTTTCCTTAGACTCTTCCACTGCTTTTTCAAGAACGTATCTTGCAGCTTTTGCTTTTCTTAAGTGTAACTCTTTAGAAGTTTCTAGTTCCTTAAGTTGTTCATTATCACCAATTTCTTTAGAATGGTTTATATTAATTTGGAACTCATCGCACTTTGCACAAGTGTCAGATTTAGGAGTTTTAAAAGAAATATTATAGTCCTTTGTTAAAAAATCTTCTGAACTTGTCTGAAGAAACAAATTCAAGTTTTTGTGCTTGACGACTTTCTACGTACTTTTCATATTATAATATTTCAATATTGTAATCAAGGCTCATATACTCTTTAACTGTGTTGTCAGGTCGGCTGTAATGGCTTTCATATCGAGGTAAAGAGTCAATGGGTGCGTTCGGACGACCACAGCGGCTGGACAGCTGAGCCAGCAGTAGCTGTCAGACGTCACCGCTGGAAGCCAGCCGCTGAGAGATTTACTAAGCTTTCCCTATCACGGCTGGATACAACCACTCAGCCGATTTCTGCTGACCGCCAGCCGCTATGGTCGTCCGAACGCACCCTATGAAACGATGAACTGCGTCAATGTCGTTTTGCAAATACTTTCTTTTTTGGTTTCCGTGTCTACCTCTGCGGTCTTTTTCAGGAACAATAACACCCTTCTTAAACTTACTCACAATATATTCCACTCGATCTCTACCGATTCCATGCAAAGAAATAAATGGATTTTTGCAAATTTTTAAACTTTTGTTGTTTGATTGAATAGAGTAGTCAAAAAAAGAAGTCCTCCTCGTATCCCTTTTTCTGGTCTTTCGTTTTATATTGTTTCTACGCATACATCCGAATAGATAAGTATTTTGTAAATCACAGCTTGAGAGCTGCCAGAACTTAGAAAATATTTTGGAGCGCTCATCTGCTGATATTATCTCAAAACATTTTCTTTTACATGTACATGGAGGCCCGACAGCTTTCTTGCTTACTTCACCACCACTTCCTCTGTATTTTTTATATTTCTCTCCAGAATCTTTTAATAGTTTTGTTTTATTTTGTCTGTTTATTTGTCTCTTTCGTTTTCTTCCCTTCTTTACATTAATATTCTAAAAAAATATAAATTTAGTATGTTAAATAATGTCAAGTACTAAGTAATATGACTAGCTATTTCTGCAAGTAAAACATGTTATATGTATCATATCACTTAACAGATTTTACTAATATAATAAATAAATATCACTAATAGCAAGTAAAACGTGGTATCTGCCATCACTTAACATATTTTACATGCAGTGTTAGAATCTTAACCTAAAAACTTACTTGTTCTAAATCGGAACTTTCGATTGAACTTTCTTAGTCACTATAGATTGAATCCGAATCTGAGCCCTCAAAGGGCTCTTCTGCTGAAGAAGCATCACTATTTTTCGACATTTTTAAGCATAAAATATAATAAAACAGGCAACTTGTTAAGTACACTTATAGCGTGCTCACTGCAGTTCACAGGTTTTTACATGCAAAAAACATAATATTAGACCATTAACAGATTTTGACGATGTGAGGTAGTGACATCTATGAGTCAAATTTTGAAATTTTGAAAATTGAAATCTGTAATATGGTTACTTAACAAATTTTTCATGCAAAAACATTTAAATTTTAGGCAATGTTACTTAACATGTTTTACGACCGGACCCTTCAATTATGTGATATGTTTGACATAAAATTAATTCAAGAATTTTTTGTAATAGAGCAACAATGTAAACTTAGATCTCCGACGTAGATAACTAGTGTAACCAACTCCAATTCAGTAGATTTCGGGACAAGGCTGAAAAAAATACCCAAAATCCGGGACTTTTCGATGAAAATCGGGACATATTTTTTAAATATAGAACATGATATAATCATTTCATTAATTATTTAACATTTTTATGTTAACAATGATATTTTTTATTGAGAGTTCTAATAGTAAGTACATTTTTATTAGTTTTTGACGTTTCGACTTTCAATCCGGAAATAGTTTTCAAAAAAGGAAAATTTCACGTGTGTACAAATGTTGACCATTGTTTCTTATTGTATGCTAATCTGCTTGCTTCTGCTATTGTTTTCCCCTTCCTTTGGATGATTTTAGCGACTACTGTATCCCAATCTTCTCTAGGTCTTCCTCTACTTATTTTCTCTTGTATCTTCACCGGTATGTTGTCTTTCATTCTTTTCATGTGTCCCCACCAACTTAGTTGTTTTTCGACGAAGTAGTTTTCAATCCTAATAGTAAATTATTAATATTGAAAATATTAAAAATATTACTAAAAGATTTTTAAATTGAAAACTTATTGGTACACTTTTCTGGTGACACCTCCTAGACTTCTACAATTTGCAAGTCAAATGGATGCTGCAGTGAAGACGAGATGGAAGGAATTCTACACTATGCAACTCACATCCCCGGTCTGCAGCTGGTAAAGTTCCAACGGAAAAATGCACCTAGTTACTCTACGGGGTAATACGACTATAATTATAATATACGACTTAGTTGTTTTTCTTCAATATATTCAAGTACAGATTTCGCCTTAAGATCTGTGCGTATGTCTGTACTTCTTTTTCTGTCTCTCATTGTCACTCCTCTAACTCTTCGTAAATACTTCATTTCTAGGGCTTGTATCTTGCTTTATAGTTTTCTAGTTAGTATCCATGATTCACAGCCGTATGTAAGCACTGGTCTATATCTTCTTCTTCTTCTTCAGCCTGTGTTCGTCCACTGCTGGACATAGGGCTCTTCCATTTGCTTCCATCGATTTCTACTCTTGGCAATTATCATCCACTGCTTGCTCGCGACTTGTTTGATATCATCTGCCCACCTCTTCTGCGGTCTGCCTACTCCTCGCCTGTTCTCTCTTGGTCTCCAGTTTGTTAGTCTCTGTGTCCATTTTTCGGGATTATCTCGGGCAAATGTCCGACCCATTGCCACTTGAGCCTTGCTATTCGCGGTGTGCAAGTACTTGGAAAGGGAAACGAGAAACGACCCTGCGCGAGTCGCGGAGAAATATTGCAACTATCTTAAATAATTCATATTGTCAATTAAAATTGTCAAATTGACGTATATTTCATACCTTCTGTCAATGAAGCAGAAAAATTATATATTGCTCCACAATATTGATATGATATGCAATTATTATATAAAGTAAATTTAATTAATTGTATTTTGCTTGCAGTACTGCATTTTAATAACTAATTTTATTTACTACATACAATTGTTGATGTTTTCATAACATAACCTGAATCTTATTTTTTCTTCTTATTATTTTTTTTGGACTATGGCCTTGACAATTATCCAGTAACCAGGACTAATATAATTGGCCAATATAATTAAAAGTGCGAATAATAGTACAGAGCGTAGAAATAGGGGTCGCTTTGCCGAACTTGCACGGTCCCAATACGTTCTGCGACATCAGTAATCTTTGTTATTTCACGAATGTCGATATTTCGAATTTTGTCTCTCAAACTAATCCCTAGCATGGCCCTCTCCGTCGCTCTTTGAGTTGTACTGAGCTGTTCTAAGGTTTTCTTTGTAAAGGCCATGGTCTCCAGTCCATATGTAGTTACAGGCAAGATACATTTGTCATAAACTCTACCTTTTAGACACATTGGTATATCTCTATTCTTCAAGATAAAGCTTAGCTTGCCGAAAGCTACCCAAGACAATTGTATGCGTCCTTTTATTTCGGCTATTTGGTTTTCTTTGCCGATTTTGATGGTATGTCCAAGATATATATATATATATATATATATATATATATATATATATATATATATATATAGTGGTCTACATTTTCAAGACTGACGTTGTCAATAACAAGACTAGTTTGTACATTACTCATTATTTTTGTTTTCTGAAGATTCATTTTGAGACCTATTTTATTTGACTGCTGGTTTAGTTCCTTCATCATTTGCTCCAGTTCCTTGACATCTGTACTGAATAATACTATGTCGTCCGCAAACCTCAAATGACTCCAACGTACACCATCAATGTTTAGACCTTTTTCCTCCCAGTCGAGCTGTTTGAATACATTTTCCAATGCTAAGGTAAAAAGTTTTGGTGAAATAGTATCACCTTGTCTAATACCTTTACCAAGGCGTATTTTTTCGGTTTTTTGGTCTTCATTGATTTTGATGTGGAATGTGGCCTGTTCATAAATGTTTTTAATGAGTGTAGTGTACCGTGAGTCTATTCGAGCATCCCTGAGGGCTGATAAAAGGGGCCAGGTTTCAATACTATCGAAAGCCTTGTGAAAGTCAATAAATGCCATATGTAAGGGAACATTATATTCTGTGGTTTTTTCTATCAGTGTTCTGATGGTTTGTAAGTGATCGTTAGTACCAAACCCTTTTCGAAATCCCGCCTGTTCAACCGGTTGATATAAATCAAGTTTTTGTGTTATGCGGTTGGTTATTATTCTTGTTAGCAATTCGTATAAATGTGACAACAAACTTATAGGCCTGTAGTTTTCAATATTAGTAGTGTCTCCTTTCTTGTGTAAAAGTATTATTTCGGCGTTTTCCCACAGATTGGGTATTCTTTTCTCTATTAGATATGGTCTATTGGTCTATATATGGTGTTAAATACAGTTAGTTTGGTTTTTCTTGTGATTTCTTTTTTGTTTAAGAAGCTATTTTTTATTGCATGAAATAGTTTTGATGTTTTACTTATCCTCTCTTCAACATCTTTGTCCTGCCTTCCATTATTTTCGATTGTAACGCCCATGTATTGGAAATGGTTTACTTGTTCTATTGCCTTCTCATTAATTTGCATATTTATTACGACTGGTTCTTGCGATATTACCACGGACTTCGTCTTATGTGTATTTATCTTCATACCCTGTTTACACAATGCGTGATTCCATGCTTGCAGGTTATTTTGCAGGTCTTCTTTTTTTTCTGAGATAACTACTACATCATCTGCGAATGCACATTCCGAAATGGTTACGCTATGGAGATTCCTGTACCCTACATGCAATTTCTTTAGTTGTGGTGTGCACTCTATTATGATTTCGTCCATAAAAATGTTGAAAAGGGTTGGGCTCATGACACCTCCTTGCCTTAGTCTTTCAGTTGTTTCGAATTCTGTTGATTTCATGTTTTTATGTATTATGTAGTTCCTATTTCTCTTATAAAGACTTTTGATGATTTCCACTAGTTTATCGTCAACCCCTCTTCTTATCAAGCTGTCCCACACAGTTTGTCGTTTCACCCTGTCGAATGCCTTTTCCAGGTATATGAAGGCCATATATGCTTTCTTTTTAGACAGTAACCGTTTTTTTAATTATTTGTTTTACCGTGAAAATATGGTCTTGTACCCCTCGTCCCTTTCTAAAGCCACTCTGTGCTTCATTTAAAGTAGTTTCTGTAATGTTTCTCAGCTTTTTTTCTAGTACTGTTTCATAGACTTTGACAGAAGAACATAACAGTGTAATTCCTCGATAGTTGTTACAATCTTTGTGGTCTCCTTTCTTATATATCGGTACTATTACTCCTATCTCCCAGTCCTTCGGTATTGTTTCTTTTTTGCTTGCTTCTTTGAATATTTCAGCTAGTTGTTTTACGCCTTTCATTCCCATGTACTTCAGCATTTCCGGTGGTATATGGTCGTGTCCAGGTGCCTTTCCGTTTTTAAGTTTGCCTATTGCTTCTATTGTATCTTCGATTGTTATCCCGATGCTTGTTCTCTGTTCTTCACTACCTGTCGCGTTACTGTTTTCTTTATTCCTATCCTCTTTTGTGGTAGTTAATAATTCTTGGAAGTGTTGTCGCCATCTTTCAATAATTTCTTTTTCTTCTGTGATTATTTTTCCATCTTTGTTTTTAATTCTCATATCCTTACTAGGTTTGTCTGTTCTCAGAGATTTTAATGTTCTATAAAAAAGTTTTTGATTTTCTTTGCTATTGTGTTCCAGCTGTTGTCCAAATTGATGCCAACTCTTTTCCTTTTCTGTTTTTATCATATCTCTTACTGCAGTTCTTGCCTCTTTGTATTTGTTGTAATTGCATACTGTTTTGTTTCCTAAATAATTATTCCAAAGTTTTTTCTTAGTTTTCACTTGTTTTATTTCGGCATTCCGCCAGTTTGTTTGTTTCACCTTGTCATTCCATTTACGAATGCCACATACTTTTTTCGCCGCTTCCAGTAATATATTTTTAAATGATTGCCATTTTTGTTCTAGGTTGTTACTATCATTTGCATTTTTCAGAGCTGCTATTTCTAAATCAACCATTTCTTTGTATCTTAGGGCAATCTCTTTGTTTCTGAGCTTGTAAATTCTGATTGATTCGTATTCAATTTTTCTTTTGTTTTCTTTTGTATGTTCCTGGGGTTTTTTGTCTTTATTCTTTATTCTAGCTTCCAACAAATAATGGTCACTACTTATTTCTGGTCCTCTTCTGACTCTAACGTCTTGAATTACCTTTCGATTGTCGCGTTCTGCTAGTATGTAATCAATTATTGACTTTTCTGATTCTCCTGGTCCTTGCCTAGTAAATTTATGTATGTCTTTGTGTTGGTAGTGTGTGTTTGTTACTATTAAATTATTTAGTACGCAGAATTCTATTAACCGTTTTCCATTATCATTTCTCATTTCTTCACCGTACCTTCCAATTACATCCGTTACTGTCTCATCTTTGATTTCTACTCTTCCGTTGAAGTCTCCAATGACGTAAATCCGCCCTTTACTGTTTTCTATTGCTATATTTAGGTCTGTCCAGAATTTTTCTTTGATTTCTTTTTTCTCATTTTCATCGGGTCCATATGCCGTAATTATTGTCTGTGGCTCTCCCTGTTCATCTTTCATCTCAAGAGCGACTATTCTTTCTGACCAGCCTTTCCAGTCCTGTATATTTATTACTTTTTCTTTTTTAATTATAGTACCTACTCCTGCAGCTGCTCTGCTTTCCGGTGGAACCCCGCTATATATAAGCAAATGACCGCCTTCTAGGTATATTTCACCAATTCCTTTCTTTTTTGTTTCTGTAATACCTAATATTTCTATTTTGTTTTTATCGAACTCGTAGCTCAATTCTGTTTCTTTACCATTTAGTCCTCTGATATTCCACGTTGCTAGTCTCCAAATATTTTTCTTATCCTGTTTGCCATTGTCATTACCTATTTCTTGCCTTGTCGTTTCCTTATGGTCCTTACACTTGCTTTTCCTTGCAGTTAATTTGTCCAGTTTTTTGTATTGGCATTATCCCTGTTCAATTCGCTGCTTTTTGTATTCCAAGTCCATTTCTGCCCATTGATTAAAAGTTTTTGGTATCCAATTTTTACTGTTTTCCTTTATACTTGATTATATTTCCCCCTAGTTAATTTAGCTTTGTTTTTCATTATCTCCAATTTTTGTGCAAAATTCTGTACTTTAATCCGGTATGTCTTTTCCTTTATTTCCTTTATTTTTGGGACAGAAATTTTTATCTGTAACTGGTTTTCGAAAAAATGTTTTACATTATCTTCCATTTCCTTTTCTGTAGCATTTGGAATTTCCAGACCGCTTATAATAATATTGTTCTTTCTGTCTTTCCTATCAGCTACTTCTAGCTTTTCTTCTATTTCTTCAATTTTAATCATTTTAACTCGCAATTCTTTAATTTCCTGTTTTATCTTCAAATTTTCCTCTTTTAGCTGTTTTATTTCTTCTCTGTATATTTTATTCATTTCTTTTACCTCGTTAATCAGTTCCTTCGTTTCTTTCATAATTTCAGCTGTAGTCTCGTTTATTAATTCCTTGATAATTTCCTTAAATTGCATAATTTCTTCATTAGTCATGTTCATCCTGATTTATTTGCCCTTATCTCAGCACGCCACTGCTGTAATTTGTGCTGTCTATATAAAAAGGAAAAATTATAAAATCAATTTTGGATTTCAGACATCTTTTCGTCCCATCAATTCAATTTGATGTGAACTCTTAGAGGAATAACGTATTCAAAATTTCAAAATAGAATTTTACCAAAACGTTGAAAATTCGGATGGCCCGGAAGCCTTTTCCGGGACGCCGGGACACGACTTCGTAATTCGGGCCACGTCCCGGATTTTTCGGACTAGTTGGTCACAATAATAATGACGTGCAACGGTATGTATATTGTACGGATTGTACAACAATTTTAAAAATACGTAGCACCTTACTAGGTACTCCAGTTCTTAAAATTATACATAGCTTACAACAGCTTTGAGGTTAAATGTCTCACCTCTAATACCATCTTTGGATTTTAAGATCTCATTCGGCACCTCATTCGTTATCCTATCTGTTTTAATAACGGAGACGTTGTGTTTAGAAAGTCTCTGGGCCAGATGTAAAAATGGATAATTCCAGGTTCTCATATTTTTTCAAAAAATCCAACAACAGTGAATAGCTTTTATAGGGTGAGGCAGATAACTGGCCTATTAAAAATATCTCGAGAACTAAAGGCAACAGAATCATGAAAATTGGAATAAAGGGGTTTTGAAGGATGGTCTATTAAATGAAAATATTTTCATCTCTTTGCAACTTCCGGTTATACCGGAAGTTGCTTATAACTTCGTTTTTTTAAATGGGACATCCTGTATATTTTTACATTTTTGGATTCTCTTCGATGTCTTCTTTCTTAAAATATAAGGTTTTGTAATATTATACAGGGTATTTTAAAAGATAATTACGTTTTTTATTAAGTTCGTAGCAACATTCACACTTCACACCCTGTACAATTGTAGTAGTTTGACATCTAAAACTCTACTTAAATTCAAATGATTTTTAATATACTCTACTATTGTTAAGAATCATTAGTATGTCTAAATTTTTAATTTTAGTATACAGGGTTGGTCGAAACTCGGAATGAGTATTTTCTGAGTTTTCTTAAATGGAACACCCTATATTTTTGTATTGTAGTGAAAGGATATTTTATAGTATTTTTTATTTCTTAAGCATTCCCTATACCTAACTGCTTTAATTTGTGAGTTATTGGTGATTCAAGCTAAACATTAATTGCAAAAAAAATACGTAAAATTTTATTAAGTTGGCCGTGAAAATACTCAATCCCAAATAATTTTTCAGAAATAAATACATATTAATCCAGACTCATCCTTAAAATAACCAATAATGGTTTAGCTATCGAAATACCTACTTAGTTAAGATTGTTGGTGCGATTAACAATTAAGCACAAATTAAAGCAGTTAGGTATAGGGAATGCTTAAGAAATAGAAAAGTACCATAAAATATCATTTCATTACAATACTAAAATACAAGGTGTTCCATTTAAGAAAACTCAGAAAATACTCATTCCGTGTTTCGACCAACCCTGTATACTAAAATTAAAAATTTAGCTATAATAATGATTCTTAACAATAGTAGAGTATATTAAAAATCATTTGAACGTAAGTAGAGTTTTAGATGTCAAACTACTAAAATTCTACAGGGTGTTAATTTTGCTACGAAATTAATAAAAAAACGTAATTATCTTTTAAAATACCTTGTATAATATTACAAAACCTCATATCTTAAGAAAGAAGACATCGAAGAGAATCCAAAAATGTAAAAATGTACAGGGTGTCCTATTTAAAAAAACGAAGTTATAAGCAACTTCCGGTATAACCGGAAGTTGCAAAGAGATGAAAATAATTTCATTTAATAGATCATCCTTCAAAACCCCTTTATTCCAATTTTCATGATTCTGGTGCCTTTAGTTCTCGAGATATTTCTAATAGGCCAGTTATCTGCCTCACCCTGTATAATTTAGAGGAAATTAAATTATGGGTTTTAAATCAATTAAAAAACTCAAAATGCTGTTATTTTATATATTTTACACTCACTACTCCTTAACATGACTATGGATCCATGATAAGAAGCTTGAAACTTTTGTATAGATTCCAGGTAATCCTGCCTGACCACAATCACTAGTTCCACCTGAGATGATGCCTTCTTGGTACCACTGTGTACCATTCTCGATCAACCTAAGCAAAGGACCTCCACTATCAGCTGTAAAGAGAAGAAGGATAAATTAAAAATAATATATTTGATTTTATCAGAATACGTTTTCTTATGTTAAGTAAAAATACATATACGTTTAACGATAAAAATTAAATAATGTCATTCCAATAACTTTTAAATGTCCAACCATACAGCAAACTCCCTATATGCCTATATTCTGATATGACATAATAATCTTTTGACTATTATTGTATAATCAGGTGGCAAAATATTGCATTATTGCCTGCACATTTCTAGCGGTTTAGGGAGGGATATTTATATCTTATCTATAATTATCCCCACCTAACATTACAAAATATTAGGATGGAGCCCCCCTTATCTCTCGGGAGTATGAAAAATAGATTACGACCGATTCTCAGACCTACCGAATATAAAATACAGTGAGGACGTTTGACTTGAAATAAATTCACATTCTCGAGAATAGGCGGCTCTGGAAATAAATCCCGAAACAGGTCGATTTTATTTTTAAATTATAATTTTTTGGCATATGCATCATACTAGTGACGTCATCCATCTGGGCGTGATGACATAATTGATGATTTCTTTAAATCAGAATAGGGATCGTGTCATAGCTTATTCGAAAGGTTATTCAATTCTCTATCCAATAATATAAACAATAACCTAATTATTTATACAGAGTGCCCAATGTTTCTTAATTAAATTAATTTAGACAAAAAAATAATGTGTGTAACTTATTTTATGCATAATACATTTTACTGCCATCAGAGAACAGAAAAAAATGTTGATTTGAAAAATAAACATGGCTTTTCACCTAATAGTCCAAGTAATGAACCTTAAAATTTTTACAGAATGGATCGATTTGCTTGAAAATTTGAGAATAAGTAGTGGATAGTTTAAGTATCAAAATCTATATGATGCCGAAAGGCGCTTTTACGATGGAGGTGGTTGCCTCCCCATCCTAGGGGTGGAAATTTTTTATTATATTTTGACCGCAAAGATTGGTAAAAACGTTCATTCTAAGGAAAAAACGTTATATACATTATTTTGATAAAATTAACAGTTTTTGATTTATTGGCTATCGAAAGTGTTAGTTTTATACCGAAAAAACAATGTTTTTAATCAGTTTTCTGCTAATAATTCCAAAAGTTTTCGTTTTATGAAAACAACTTTATTTAACAAAAATACAGTTTTTGAAAAAATAGATTTGCATGATACTATTGATTGTTTAGATCAGTTCAGATTTATCGACTGGTTTTATAGACAATGAATTCGAGACCTTTCTTGAATTAGGGAGACAGGAAATGGGATCTTGTTGTGGCAAAATGGTAGATGTAATATTTTTACTCACATTAACAAAGTATTCATTTAAATTTTCAGGGTTTGGAAGGGAAAATGTTTGAGTAGTGTGGGGTTTATTTCGAAGATCGTTTATTATGGAACTCCGCCTCCGGTAAGTTCTGGGTGGATTGAGTAGCTCAGTAAATGCCGGTGCCGGTCCCAAGCCCGGATAAAGGAGGAGGGTTGAGGCGATGGGCTAGCAACTCGTCCCTTGTCAAAAGAAATAAATGCTACAAATTTCGACAAAACGCCTCGGAATGCGGACTGATCAAAACAAAGACGACTAATGCAACGGAAAAGGAAAATGATATTGGCTACATGGAATGTGCAAGGACTTAAAACCAAACAAGCAGAAGTATTCAAAGAATTAGCGGAAAGAAAAATAGATGTATGTGTTCTTACCGAAACCAAGAAAAAGGGAAAAGGAAATGAAGAGATAGGAGAGTATATACATATCTTCAGTGGAGTGAGCAAAGATAACAGAGCTAAGAGAGGAGTCTCTATTGCTATTCGAAAAAATCTTAAAAATAATATTAAATCGTGGACTGAATAAATGAACAACTGTTGATGCTGGAAATGACAAAGAATGGGCACAATATCGTAATTGTCGGAGTGTATGCCCCAAATGAAGATGCAGATCCAGAAAGTAAAGACGATTTCTACGACAAGATGAATGAAATAATCTCTCAAGTTAAAGATAGCTGTGAAATCTATGTACTAGGAGATTTAAACGGCAGAGTAGGTAGAGAAGAAAATAATAGAGTCGTAGGAAGATATGGGGAACAAATAACCAATGACAACGGAATGCGTCTTAGATATTTTTGTGAAACAATGTCTCTCAAGATTATGAATGGATTTTTTCAACATAGAGACATCCACAAATTTACATGGATACAACCTACTAGGAATCTGCGCTCGATAATCGACTATGTAATTCAACGTCAAACTTCCCAGCTGAAAACCACTGACGTAAGGGTATACCGTGGATCAGAATGTGGATCCGATCATCGTTTACTTATGGCCAACGTGATAGTTAACTATCGCAAAAACAATCATACTCAGGTACAGAATATAGAAAAGGGACAAGAAGTAAGATCTCATAAATATAACCTAGAAAGCTTGAAAGAAGACTCAACGAAATTTCTATATAAATTACGACTGGCCACAAAATTACAAAATGTGGGACGAGAAAATATAACAGCGGAAGAATTATACCAGCAAATTAAAAAATACATTCATGAGGCTGCAAGTGAAGCTTTGGGGTATAAATACAAACATGAAATAAAAAATACAGAATGGTGGTCGGAGAATATGCAAACGTTAGTAAACAAGAAGAAAACTGCTTATCAGAAATGGATGTCAACAAGAAAGGAGGAAGATCACAAGAGATATGCAGCATTAAATCGAGATGTAAAAAAAAGTAGTGAAAAGTAAAAATGAGATGAGGGACCGAAAATGCGCAGAAGTGGATAGGTATATGGGTGGAACAAGAGTTGGGCAAGCGTGGAAGGTAATAAAGTCTCTCCAGAGGGAAGGAAAGGAAAAATCTAACATAAAGTTAATAGACCTTAAACAGTGGAAACATCATTATGAGATTTTACTGACAGAAGATAGATGTAAATTCCAAGAGATCGAAATGGAAGAATTAGCCGAACATACACAAATAGTTGAGATAACAACCGGAGAGTTAAGCGAAGCCCTCAAAAGATCTAAAAACGGTAAAACAGCAGGACCTGGAGACATCCCAAATGAGGTGGTAAAGTACGGACCAAACATATTACATGAGATGTTGGTTCAACTATTTAATAAATGCTTAAAAGGACAAAATATCCCTAATGATTGGAATGTTGGATACATCAGCTCAGTATTCAAGAAAGGGGATAAACGCATATGCTCTAATTATAGAGGAATAACTGTTACCAGCTCAGTAGGGAGGTTGTACGGTCGAATAATAAAGAAAAGAATAGAATCAGAATACGAAGACATGGAAGGACAAAGTGGATTTCGTGCAGGAAGATCGTGCACTGATAATATATTCGTTCTGCAGCAGGTAATAGAAAAACGGAAGGCAAGGAATCTATCTACCCACCTATTGTTTGTAGATTTGGAGAAGGCATACGATACGGTACCTTTGAAAAAACTGTTTCAAACATTGACGAAGGTAGGTCTCAGTAGAGAGTATGTGGATGCTATCGCAAATATATACAAAAATGCAAGAAGTGTCGTTAAAGAAGGAAACTTTATATCTGAATCATTCCCTATATCAAAGGGGCTTAAACAAGGATGTTGTCTGTCTCCGACTTTATTTAAAATATATATTCAATCATCGCTAGAGCAGTGGAGGAAACAAGTATCCGGAATGGGAATAGACATAGGCAGTGGTAAATGTCTAACAACTTTGTTTTTTGCAGATGATCAGGTAGTCGTAGCGAATGATGAGGAAGACGTGGACTACATGTTTAGAAAACTAAAGAAAGAATATGAAAAATGGGGCCTCAATATGAATATGTCAAAGACAGAGTATCTTAAAATAGGGGATGATGAAGAAGATCCAGAGTTAGAAATTAGAACCACGAAAAGATGTAATGAATATAAATATCTCGGATCTATAATATCTAAAGAAGGCACTACCAAAAGAGACATCGAAAAGAGAACGCAGCAGGGCAAAAAAGCGGTAAACATTCTGAGCTCTCTACTGTGGTCTAAAGATATAAGGCAAGAAACCAAATTGACAATCTATCGTACCTTGGTAGAGCCTATTATGACTTATGTGGCAGAAGTTTGACAGATGACAAAAAAAGATAGGAAAAGAATATAAGTAGTAGAAATGGATTATCTAAGGAGAGCGTGTGGTATATCTAAAAAGATCACATCAGGAATGAAGATATTAGAAGGAGGACACATACTGTATATTCCAGTGTAGATAAAATTGAAACTAGACAACTAGTGTGGGCTGGTCACGTGAAACGAATGAATGAAGATAGATGGCCAAAGAAAGCTTTAAATTACATACCACTCCAAAGAAGAAGAAGGGGAAGACCTTCAGTTGCCTGGGAAGAAAATGTACGGCACATCATGAAAGATAGAGCCATCAAAGAAGACGAATGGATGGACAGAAAACGATGGCGGTCGAAATGCGAGAAGCAGCAGAGGCTGTAGGAACCTCGCTGATAGATAGATAGAGAGTTTATTATGGACCAAGTTTCTTTTGCAACACTTTAGAGCTTCCCAGGCGGTTTTGATAGTAGACTTTTTTAGCTGATTTTATAAGTTTAAGATAGGTTGCCCTGTACTTGGTGATATATTCAGTGATAGAGACGTTGGTAGTAAATTTCCTGATATAGAGTAGAGAACGAATATTCTTGGAAGATATTCGGATACCTTTAGTAGTCCAGGGTTTGCGGTTTAGATCCAATTGAATACTCTTTTTATACATAGATCTTCTTCTTGGGTGTCCTGTAGTTGGGGATACCATTGCTCATTAACGAAGGTGGTTCAAATCACGGGGCAAAATCGTTCCTCTAAGTTGGTACAGTGATTACATTGAATTACCTCTTCCGGCCCTGTGTTCGATGTCGTAATCATATTCCTCTAATGTTTTATCCCTCTCGCCATCTGGCCCTCTTTATTACGGAATTGTATGAGCCATTTTATGTCTTATACAATCTATACGCTCTACTCGAAGAAGAAACTTTCTGCCATTCTAGTATTTATAGAAATGTTTGCAAGCCTTCACTACGCCCAGTCGTTCTTTTCTGGTAATGCAATAGTTTCTTTCTGCTTTCGACAGGACTTTGCCGAAATAAACGAAAAGTTTTTTCTGTCCATTTTGGATTTGTGAGAGAGCAGTTGCTATGGCACTGTTGCTAGTATCGGTATCCAAAACACATTTTCCTGGCTCTCCCGGGTAGGTTAAAATCGGTGCGCTGATCAGAGCAATTTATAATTGTTCTAATGCTTTTGACACCCTTCACTCTGTATACTCTGTGCTCTTCTCAATGCCTCAATGCATGTTTTACTTCTGTTTTTAGCCTCAATTGACATAATATGACCATCTTTTCCTCGGTCGTCCCATCTTCTTCCATTTAGCGAGTTGTCTCTTGTTATTCGTAATATTCTCTTTTCTGTCATTCTTTCTATGTGTTGATTCGATTCTAGTTTTCTTCTTTCATTTTGGTCCACATGCTTATTTATTCTATACCACATCTCGCTCGTATTTCCTCCCTTCTTACTCTGACTCTTAGAGTTTGGTTTGTTATTTTTCGTAAGACTTTCATTTCTTCTGTTTCCAGCAGTCTTTTTATTTTCGCCGTATCTGCTCTTGTTTCCGCTGTGTACGTCGTTATCGGTTTTATTGGTTTTCGTTTCCATTGTGAAGTATTTATTTCTCCAGATTGTGTTGTTGAGTCATCCTGCTGCCCTGTTCGCCATGCTCACTAGTTTTTGTACTTCTTCTTCCATTTTTCAGTAGCTTGGCATATTTATTCCCAAATATTCCTGTTTTATCACTTGTTCTGTTATTTTGTTATTTACGACCAGCTTACATCGTCTCGGTTCCGCTAATATTACTATCGATTTAGTTTTCTCTGCTGATATGAGCGCCGCTGCGCCGTGTCTTCGAATTCTTTAATTAATATTTATAGGTCATCTTAATTTTCGGCTCTTATTATGGCGTCGCGTCGTCGGCGTAGAAGATTATCTTTCTTTCCTTTTCTCCCATTTTATATCCTCTTATTTTTTACCTTTCTCTATGATTTCATCCATTTTCAGATTAAATATTATTGGGCTCAGCGAATCTCCTTGTCTAATGCCAGTTTCATACTTGATAGGTTGCAATAGTTTCCACTTACTTCTTACCATAGCTATGTTATCTTTATATACAGTGATGAGCGGCAAAATAGCACAAAAGATGAAAAACATAATAGATTGCGAAACAAAAGGAGATGAAACAAGTGGAGGTGGAAATGGTCGTTATAAACGTATAAATTAACATTACATTACATAGTTTCCCACTTTTAGACTCTGCGACAGGAATATTTTATAAGATTCTACTGTCACAGTGACACCTGTCATACTCCTTTGGCACGTCTAAAGGTGGGAAACTATGTAATATAATGTTAATGTTTATGTTTATAACGATCATTTCCATCTCCACTAGTTCCATCTCTTTCTGTTTCGCAATGTATTATGTGTTCCATCTTTTGCGCTATTTTGCCGGTTATTCGCGCCCTCATCACTGTATACATTATACAGTATGGTGCAAATGAAAGGAATAAATTCGTTATTTCGTAAACCGGCATTTTCATTTTTAAATTATGATATTTTGACATGTATGCGATACTAGTGACGTCATCCATCTAGGCGTGATGACGTCATCGATGTTTTTTAAATGTGAATAGGACTTGCTAGCTCATTTGAAAGGTCATTTAATTCACTATCCAGTAATGTCAACATTTATATAATTATGTGTACAGCGTGTCAAAAAAAAATTAAATCATTTGACAAAAAAAAAGAATTTATGTAATTTTTTAATTTAAGTGCATTTGACTGTTGACCGAAAACAGAAAATATGTTTATTTCACAAATAAACATTGCTTTTCGATTTAATTCAATTTTCAAGCCGGCTCCCGCCATCCGCCCGCCTCTTGGAAGTTTGAACATTTAATTTAAGCGAAAAGCAATGTTTATTTGTGATATAAATATTTTTTTTATAATTGCTGCCAGCAGTATAAAGTATTTTGTATTGAATAAGTTACATACATTCTTCTTTATTTGCCAAATAATTTAATTTAATATTTTTTGGACTAAATAATTATGCAAATGTTGATATTAAAGTGATAGAGTAGCGATCAACAGGTAGCCAAAACGCGTTCCAAGATTGCGGCTGTAATTTTGAATATTTTTTCGAGATATTTAGCACACGTATTCGTAATATAATAAAGAATAGCGGTACAGAACCCAATTAAAATACAGAAAAATATATTAATATGTGGAAATTATTCTGTAATTAAATACAATATTAAAAAAACGAGCCTGTACCGCCATTAAGAAGAACCCAAAAATACACTTCCTTCAAATAAAATTTTTATCCGATGCCTAGATTTTGTGTCATTTTGGAACTACTAATGAAATAAAAAATTTTAGTAGTTCAAAATGACACAAATCTAGGCATCGGATAAAAAAGTTTATTTGAAGAAAGCGTATTTTTTGTTCTTCTTAATGGCGGTAGAGGCTCGTTTTTTTAATATTGTATTTAATTACAGAGTAATTTCCACATATTAATATATTTTTCAAATTGGGCTCTATACCGCCATTCTTTATTATATTACGAATACGTGTGCCAAATATCTCGAAAAAATATTCAAAATTACAGCCGCAATCTTGGAACGCGTTTTCGCTACCTGTTGATCGCTACTGTTTCCTTTTAATGAGTAGAGAATTAAATAATCTTTCAAATGGGCTAGCACACGACCCCCTAGTCTCATTTAAAAATCATCGATTACGTCATCACGCCCAGATGGATGACGTAACTAGTAACGCATATATGTCAAAATATCATAATTTAAAAATAAAAATCGACCTGTTTCGGGATTTTTTCTTAAAGTCGCCGGTTTACGAAATAACGAATTTATTAATTTAATATGCACTATTCTGAATATATTATATTCTCAATGGCTTTTATTAAATCCAGTGATATTCTCTTTTCATATAATAAATGAATCCCATTGTAACCCTTATAGTAGGGTTATATTTTTTTTTGATACTAAAATTTGATTGATGAAGAGAAAGGAGTAGTGAGAAACGGCTTAACAAGTTAAAATTAGAATGAAGATAACAAATTAATTATGAGGAGGAGGATGAGACGTAAAAGCTCAGGAAGTGGAGATCGGCTTATTTTCGTGCTGTTGTTTAGGGGAGAAAGAGATAGTGATAAAGGAAGAAACCAGAAAAATTAAAAAGTAATGAAATACTTAAAAGAAAAGAACTGACCTATGATCAATAAACCAAAGGTGGGCGCCAGAAGTAAATGCCTTTTAGAGCCTTTACTTCGTTGATAGAACAGTGTGGGAGACTAGAAAAGAGAGAGAGAGAGAGAGAGAGAGAGAGAGAGAAATAAGGAGAAAGATATAAACAAACCAAATAACTTAATCCTGAAATAAAATATTGTATGAACCCATGTAGTTGAGAGATATCAGGTGCAGGTGAAATGATACAAACCCAATAGGTATACCTTATTTTTATTGTGTAAAAAAAATACCTAGATATATGTAAAGTAAGATTTTGGTAACTAATGTATATATATATAATGTAAAATTTCTAGCTAAAAATATAAATAATGTATAATAATGTAAAACATTGGCTTGCAAGATGAATATATAATAGTAAAATTTAATTAATAATATAAATAATGAATATGAGTAATGTTAAAATTTTGGTTGCCAAGATATAAGCAGATAACGTAAAAGTTTCCGACTATTAAATGATTTCTATGAGTTTACGTTTCTTTCAGATACAAACAATAAAGAGACAGAAAAACAATAGTGAGTGCTAGTCAACAGAACCAGATGATATTCTTCATAATACCGTATTAATATACTTGTATATTATCTACCACAATACCTAAGTTATTATGTAATGAACCCTATAGAGACCAATGCTCTAGGTCTATAAGTACTTATGTTCCCTTACATGCATTGAGATTTAGATGAAAAATTGACAAAATATTATTTGTTGTGTAGACACAACCGATAGTAAAAGATATGATAAGGGAAGTTAAAAAATAATCTAATGCTTAACAACAAATGTAGAATAAATATATAATATATTGCGGAACACAATTCGGTCTATAAATGAGAACATTAATTAAGTACACTTATCTTTGTTCCAATCTAGATGAAATTCCTTCAGCTCTAATTCCAAGTGTTGGCTTATGGACGTGCCGGTTTATCAGACGGTAAGCGGCTCTATGAGTATACACATCTTAGGGAAGATTTACGTTCCAGATAATTAATAGGAATGTTATTCTTAGTGCATTTTCCATATAAGTTGTCTTTGTGGGATATTACAAGCTTGGTTCTATTTTATAATTCTCTAGGTACGGCTAAAAAGAGAGGTTCTCATTAGGTATCTAGAAATTTTTTCCTGGATACAAGGTGAGACAGACCGGTTACAAAAGATAACCGAACATATTCTTCCACATAAATGGGAAGGTCATTTATCCAAAATGAAATTACATTATTACCTAAGTAATATATTTCTAAAAGTAACTTTGCTAGATTTGACTTTTTAAGGTATAAAATTATTCATTTTGATATATGTGTTTCCTAAATTTCCAAAAGAAATTTTAAAATAAAATCACTTACCAGACGTTGATTTTAGGTATATTATATTTTTACAGATATATTTAGCTTGCTTTGTAATTGCAATTCCAAAATAGATTTATTGAATATCTCCTATTCTTTTATGTATGACATCTGCCGTTTTTTCTCCAACACATATTTGTCTGTATTTGACCTTCTTAAGTCGTTGGTTAGCTAGCACTAATTCTGTTTTCATTTTCCTACCTCGATCGTAAGGTAACTTTTTGTTATTCGATGTTAATTATTACGGTTGTCGGGAGTGGCTACTCGTAAACGTAGCGGAACGCTACATTCCCCCTCCACTCGATATAATTTTCCTTCAGAAAATTATTCTGGCAAAAACCAAAACGAAGTTTATTCTTGGCAGGGTTAGTACTTTAATATGGGTCAGGAGTAGTAGCTCCTAGCAGTTGTAGCTGTAGTTACAGTCACAACCACTCCACAAAGTTAAAGATAGGATTAGTACATCAACTAACTAATCTAATCTAACCTAAAACATTAATTTTGAATTTGGCTCAAAGTGGGTAAACATCCACATTATACCACATATTTACACAAGGGAAATAAAAGGCAACACTTCTCATGCTTCCGGGCATGGAAGAGTGCGGGCACAAAAGTATGACACACTTGTGTGGATCCAACACAAGAGTGCATCAAGGTAAGTTCCCAAGATTCCGGAACCGGTATGGTTTACGGAGATCGCGAGAAAGGAACTTTTCCTTCCTTAACGTAGACAAGGACTAGTCTGATGATCTGCATCCAGACTTTATTTACGAATGAACCGTATACTAGGTATCTTAAAGTTTACTAATAGTTATTCTTGTTGTACCATTACTTACATCAATTAAACTTATTAAATCGTTCACATTAAAGGCTTAGATTACACGTAACCCCAAATTGTTATCAACGTGAACTAAAGGTACTAGAAAAAAATATTCCTGACTAAAACAAAGTATCCACCCAACTACATAAAGAACCATTAAATTTGGCCTTAGTCACTATCGGACTCACTATCGATTTGGATATTAGCACCTAAGTTAATCCAAAGATGAACATAAAATTTATTGTTGACATATTCAACCGAGAGTAACCAGGATATTCTCCAACCGATTCAAAACATGGTATCAAAGATAACTTAAGGTAAGGAAATAGAGATGTAACATAACTCTCTTAGGTAAGATAAGATAAGATAAGATAAGATAAAGTGAAGTACGATACGCTAAGTTAAATATATTATATATCCAATGTAGACATAAACCAGGTAGTTAAGAATGCACAACAAAACAAAAAATGGACAAACAAAACAGTTCCACAAATGGATAGCCATTATCGTATCCATCCAAATATGGTTCCGTCAGTATAATTCATAATCCATTCCCGAATTGACTTAATATAATCACAGGTAATAGTCATTGAAAGGTAACCTAAAGATAACCTAACTTAATATCTGTATCCGACAAATCTATAGCCTAAGGCTACAGCTGATTTCAGTGTACGATATACCAAAACGTTTGATAATCAGTGTATTTTTATACTAACACATGTATAAGCATCAACGCAAGTAAGTTCTTAACTAAAATTTCTCAAAGGTAAAACTAAAATTTAAGAACCAAAATCAAACAATTTCATCTGAAACCGTATATTTATAGATCAGTTCCTAAAATCAATGACAGAAGAGGTCCGAACTGGACTACTATAGTGGACCAATGCATAAGAAAACGAAAACCAAATATTAGAGTAGTCACTAAACAACAGCTAATGAATGTATTCTTCCAAAATTATTGATATAACAACCATCAACGAAATTAATATTAAAGGTATTGGGTTATCGCCTTGTACAAGAAAAAAATCCATTGTATAACTTGATGAAGACTTAATCTATGCTACAGAACCGAAGATGGTCAACGACCATATTCGCCACATAGCGACTCCAGGTAAAAGTACATCCATCACAAAATATAGCATGGATTACGAAATCCGCTAACGATCTAGTCCGGAATTTGATCAACGAATTCGAACCCACGTATTATGCTTAGATACACCTATATACCCATATACAACAAAATTTACTAATAAAAGTGAAAAGACAATATTTAAAATCAATTTACCTATAACAGTCTAATATTTTGAGAAGTGATAATAATGGAATACCCTGTATAATGCATTTATTACACCAGACAAATGTTATGACATTCCCTGTGCAAACGCTGAGTCCATAATATATGTGAACACTTAACTATCAAGGTAAAATCAAGAGCAGAGGTAAAAATAATAATTACCAAATAGCAAAAATAAGAGTTTTTTTAGGAAACTAGCAAGTTGCAGACTGCGATAAAAGGTTCCAAAATTAATGCAGAACGCAAGTTAATACCTAATCATCCTCTGAGGTCGAGGACTCAGAATCCATGACTGTTTTATCAGGTAGGAGATCTTTGACATGAAAACGACCAATTCGTTTATTGGACGAATTGTCTTTTAGTTCATAGACAAGAGGCGATATGACTTTTAAAACCGTACATGGAATATACTTCTGACAAAATTTCGCCGCTATGGCATCATTTTTACTTGATTTCACAAAATTTCGTTTTAGGACTCGGTCTCCAGGATAAAAACGTAACGGTCTTTTCCTTAAATTATAATATTTCTGGGAACGTAAATAAGAAGATTTCAATCTCTTCCGAATATTGGCAAATATAGGGGGTAGGTTTTGGAGATCCTCTTAGTCGATGAAGATTCTCAGAAACTTGTGGTAAAGTAGTTGCATTATCGGAAATTAAACCAAAATAATCGCCTGAGAGAGGAACATTTCGACCAAAGTTAAGATACGCGGGAGAACATTTAGTGACCTCGTGAGTGGAAGTCCTTATGGCTTGGGCAACAGAATGAATGTATTGATCCCACGACCTATGGTCCTCAAATGTATAAGACCTTAAAGCGGTAACAATACTACGATTTACACGTTCTGAGTGGTTCGCTTGAGGGTGATATGCAGCATTATAGAAAATCTTCTGCACCCTATATTTGGACATAAGAGTCTTGAAAGCGTTCGAGATAAATTGGGGCCCATTGTCACAGGAGACAATTTGAGGAACACCAAATACTAAAAATACTTGTTCTTCCAAATACTTAATAATTGCTGGGACTGTGGCTTTCCGAAGAGGGCAAACCAAAGGAAATTTGGTGAAATAGTCCACTACTACGAGACAATAAGTATTTCCTGTATAGCTACGAGGGTATGGACCAATTAAATCGAGAGAAATCATCTGCCAAGGGAAATTAATATTTCTAAAAGAACCCATAAGACCAGCTTGTGGTAAGTTACTTGGTTTACAAGTAGCACAAACTATGCATTTAGAGATGTACCTTTTAATGGATTTGCGCATGCCAGGCCAATAATATAACTCAGCAATACGGTGGTAAGTTTTATAGAAACCAAAATGGCCAGCAGTAACTTCGTCATGACACATACGCAAAATATTTTCCCTGTTTGGCGTAGGTACAACTATTTTCCATTCGGTCATATTCGATAATACCTCAACAGGACTTAAAATGTGTTTGTACAGCACATTGTTCTCCACCTTAAAATCGGGATATCTTTGTGGGTCTTGAGTAACCTTATCGACCATATTTTGATACCACGCATCAGGAGTTAATGAAGATAGATCTAAAACATTAATATCAAAAACACGGGAAAGAGCATCAGCAACCACTACTCCGGCTGCCTTTCGATGGACAATCTTATACGAATAGGCAGTCAGTTTACATATCCATCGGGAAAGTCTCTGAGAAGGGTTTTTCATGCTGTGAAGCCATACCAAAGAACTATGGTCCGTAATTATCGTGAAATTACGACCCTCTAAATAATAACGAAAAGCTTCTAAACCCTGAATAATAGCTAATAGTTCTTTCTCCGTAGTCGAATAGTTTTTCTGCGCCTTATTCAGTTTCTTACTTGTATAAGCTATTGGGTGTTCAGAGCCATCTTTCACCTGAAATAGCACGCCACCAGAAGCGGTGTTAGAACAATCGGTCATCAGATAAAAATGTTCGTTAAAATTAGGTGAGATCATGACTGGAGCGCTCGTTAGTGCATCTTTAACGCGCCTAAACGCTTCATCGGCCTCAGGAGTCCAAATAATCGTTTGGCCTTTTTTCCTATCCTTCAGAAGATCAGTAAGGGGTGATAGTAAGGTAGAATAAGACGGAACAAACCGACGATAATATCCACACATGCCTAAAATTCTGCGAACTTGGGTGGTAGTTTTTGGGATGGGAAAATCTCTTATAGCGGCGACCTTTTCAGGGTCTGTCCTAAGACCCTGGTTATCAACCATATAGCCTAAAAACTTCAAACTTGGTCGACAAAATTGACATTTATCAAGATTAACCGTTAAATTGGCCTCTTTTAACCGGACAAATAATTTATTCAAAATTTCGATATGAGTAGAAAAATCCGGGGTGACTACCAAGATATCATCAAGATAATAAAACACGTAGGGCTCTAACTGAGGACCTATTACTATATCCATGAGACGACACATAGTTTGGGGAGCAGATACTAACCCAAAAGGCATTGTTACAAATTGAAACAATCCTTTACCATTGACGGCAAAAGCGGTATATTTCCTACTTTCAGTACTAAGAGGTATTTGTAAAAAAGCTTTTGAAAGATCTATAGACGATATGAACTTCGAGTTTTGAAGTTTGCTCAAGATAATATCAATTCGAGGGATCGGGTTAGCATCCCGATTTACTGTGATGCTGTTTAACTTACGTCCATCAAAACAGACCCTAAATGATCCATTCTTTTTTTTCGTGAGCCATAATGGACTACTATAGGAAGAGGTAGACGGTTCGATGATATTAAGTTTAAGCATTTCATCAATCTCTTGGTCTAAATCTTTTTGCCACGCTTGGGGTATCGGATATTGGTATTGCCTAAATGGTGTGGGATTATTCACTTCAATAGAATGGGAAAGCAAGGTAGTACGGCCTAACTTATCCGTAGAGGAGATAGAATTAAACTTGGAGATAGTTTCTTGTAACTGATTTTGTTCCTCATTTGATAAACTAGAAAAATCTTGTACGGCATTCAAGCTCGAAATATTAAATGAAGATATAGACATAGAAAAATCAGAGCAGTTAAGTGTGCTATTAAAAACATTAAGAAAGTCCATTCCAAGGATAACTGAATTTTGCACTGAGGGGATAACATAAAAAGTAACATTTCGGCGTATATTCGCTACAGAGACTTCTGTTACGAATTTTCCCGTGATGGGTTGTACAGTGCCATCAGCAGTCGATACTTGAAGAGAAGAAATCGGGTTAACTTTGACTTTATCGTTGTCTATTAAACGAAGAGATAAAGAACCTAGTAAAGATATGTTTGAACCACTGTCTAGAAGTGCTAAACAAGATTGACCTAATACTTCGATAGGGAGATACGGACGATTATCGTTATGTTTCCTAACTAATAGAGAATTTAAATCTAAGGTTGTTTTATCAATCACTATGGTGTTGCCAGAATATTGAGATATAGGTAGACAGGTATCTCCTTCCTTAATTTTTCTGGAAGAAGGTAAAGGTAACGGAATTAACGCAGTGTTAAGTTCTTGTTCGAGACCAGGAGATGGGAGATTTAATGAAGATACTGAGAAAGAAACACTATCATTATCTGATTCGACATTAAAGGGTGTCTGCTTCAGATAACTTAATCTTGAGATAGGTTGTTGTTTGAAGTTGTTGTCTTTTTGGACGAAATACCTTTCCCTTTTCGACTGGTAGAAGGTACGGGAGGGCTTGACGTGTTGAGTCCTGTATTGTTTATGGAAGTTACGGAATTCCCTGATGGAGAGACCGTCAGAGGAGGGCTCAGGGTACAATCCTCTAAACGACCGTTTCCCTGACAATTCCTACAGTTGGGTTTAGTGGTATTTTCAAGGCCACACCCAAAACAAAAGGGACGCAATCTGGGGTTTGGGCATGCAGAGAAGGCATGTCCCTGAGTATAACAATTCCAACATACGATCGTGGAGGTAACGGTAGATACATTGTGTTTCGGTACTTTATTTTGCCATGATCGATTTCGTGAAAAGGAATTCTGACTAGAAGACGGGAAAGGACGAGACGAAACTACAGTTGAGGGTTGATTAGACCAAGAAAATGTTTCTTCTAACCGCTTACATTTTTCGGTAAGTTCGTCGATACTACGGATTTCTACAAGAGCTAGTTGAGAGTGATATGAGGGTAACAAAGATTTCATGATGATTCTTACCTTTTCGGATTCCGTGAGAGGAATGTCAAGACGACTACACAACCCAAGGATGTTGTTGATAAACATAGTAACGGGTTCATTCTGGAGTTGTTTCCGCTTTTTAATGTCATCCAAAAGATCATCTTGGTAGGAATATGGTAGGAAATCAGCTTTAAGTTTTTGCACCAGATCTTTCCAGCAAGAAAGGTTAGAGCGATTATTCATAAACCAAGTGAACGCAGGACCGGTAAACAACTCAGCGGAGGCTGCAAATAAGTCATCCTCTGGAATACATCTAGAGATTCGCAAACATTCAACTTTCTCTAAGAAAGCGACAACAGTATCACGATCACCTGTACCAGAAAAAGAAATACCCCATTTATGAACTTGGGCAGATTTAGAAAATGGGAAGGGTGACGCATTGTGTATGGGTGCATTTGGAGTGGAGGTAGCAGCTGGGTTTCCCCGAGCATCGAGGTCACCTTCAATATCCAAGATTTTGACTGCGACGGTTTTCTGGTATAATTCCTGTTCATCGGTATCACACTCTAAGCGACTTACTCGTTCAGATAAATGAGCTACTCTAGACGACAATCTAGCAAAGGTAGGATCCAGTATTGTACCCCTGAATATCCCGATTTTCTGGGTAAGGTCTTTCAGTGTGTCCTCAATCTCCTCCTTATGTTTGTCAAAGGGAATACAGGAGGAAGAAATTTGCCGAAAACTCCTATTTTCCTTCTCCTGTCGCAGAGCTCCACGCAATATTTTGCGTTTAGCCTCGACGGTAGGATATTCAGTAACATCAATACTTCGGATTTTAAGCTCGTAATCTAACTCTTTTACCAGTAAATGATCAACTTTAAAAGTGGACATTTTAAAAAAGAAACTTTCAGTATCAAGACAAAACACCCCAATGAAGGTTAGATAGATAAACTCAATAAAAAAAATTTTACAACTGGCACAAAGCCCGCAAATTTAATCGCATACAGTAATCTAAAATTGAGATAGAAATCAGAACCTAATAAACATATACCTATAACCCAAAATATATAATTGTGTGGATACAAGTGCCAGTACAGGATATCATAATAATTATAAGATACCAAAAAATATGTAACGTATAAAAATGTAAAAATTCAGTTTATTAAATATTAACGTCACCTTCAATAAACATTTATATTACCTTTTAACTTATGTTCGTATACCACCCAACAATTAATGCTATATCCTCAATTCTAAAATAATTTCCCTTACACCTGTATACTCTCTCAAAAAAAACAAAATGATACACTGCTACTATCAACTTTTTCTTTTTTTTTTTATTCCAAAACAACAAACAAACTGTAAGTGATAATTCGCAATAACCAAATTGAATGAGAGAATGTAGTGTAACTAACACTAAATCACCACCTAAATGAAAAACAACAGCTCCACGATGGGCTCGCCACTTTGTAACCCTTATAGTAGGGTTATATTTTTTTTTGATACTAAAATTTGATTGATGAAGAGAAAGGAGTAGTGAGAAACGGCTTAACAAGTTAAAATTAGAATGAAGATAACAAATTAATTATGAGGAGGAGGATGAGACGTAAAAGCTCAGGAAGTGGAGATCGGCTTATTTTCGTGCTGTTGTTTAGGGGAGAAAGAGATAGTGATAAAGGAAGAAACCAGAAAAATTAAAAAGTAATGAAATACTTAAAAGAAAAGAACTGACCTATGATCAATAAACCAAAGGTGGGCGCCAGAAGTAAATGCCTTTTAGAGCCTTTACTTCGTTGATAGAACAGTGTGGGAGACTAGAAAAGAGAGAGAGAGAGAGAGAGAGAGAGAGAGAGAGAAATAAGGAGAAAGATATAAACAAACCAAATAACTTAATCCTGAAATAAAATATTGTATGAACCCATGTAGTTGAGAGATATCAGGTGCAGGTGAAATGATACAAACCCAATAGGTATACCTTATTTTTATTGTGTAAAAAAAATACCTAGATATATGTAAAGTAAGATTTTGGTAACTAATGTATATATATATAATGTAAAATTTCTAGCTAAAAATATAAATAATGTATAATAATGTAAAACATTGGCTTGCAAGATGAATATATAATAGTAAAATTTAATTAATAATATAAATAATGAATATGAGTAATGTTAAAATTTTGGTTGCCAAGATATAAGCAGATAACGTAAAAGTTTCCGACTATTAAATGATTTCTATGAGTTTACGTTTCTTTCAGATACAAACAATAAAGAGACAGAAAAACAATAGTGAGTGCTAGTCAACAGAACCAGATGATATTCTTCATAATACCGTATTAATATACTTGTATATTATCTACCACAATACCTAAGTTATTATGTAATGAACCCTATAGAGACCAATGCTCTAGGTCTATAAGTACTTATGTTCCCTTACATGCATTGAGATTTAGATGAAAAATTGACAAAATATTATTTGTTGTGTAGACACAACCGATAGTAAAAGATATGATAAGGGAAGTTAAAAAATAATCTAATGCTTAACAACAAATGTAGAATAAATATATAATATATTGCGGAACACAATTCGGTCTATAAATGAGAACATTAATTAAGTACACTTATCTTTGTTCCAATCTAGATGAAATTCCTTCAGCTCTAATTCCAAGTGTTGGCTTATGGACGTGCCGGTTTATCAGACGGTAAGCGGCTCTATGAGTATACACATCTTAGGGAAGATTTACGTTCCAGATAATTAATAGGAATGTTATTCTTAGTGCATTTTCCATATAAGTTGTCTTTGTGGGATATTACAAGCTTGGTTCTATTTTATAATTCTCTAGGTACGGCTAAAAAGAGAGGTTCTCATTAGGTATCTAGAAATTTTTTCCTGGATACAAGGTGAGACAGACCGGTTACAAAAGATAACCGAACATATTCTTCCACATAAATGGGAAGGTCATTTATCCAAAATGAAATTACATTATTACCTAAGTAATATATTTCTAAAAGTAACTTTGCTAGATTTGACTTTTTAAGGTATAAAATTATTCATTTTGATATATGTGTTTCCTAAATTTCCAAAAGAAATTTTAAAATAAAATCACTTACCAGACGTTCATTTTAGGTATATTATATTTTTACAGATATATTTAGCTTGCTTTGTAATTGCAATTCCAAAATAGATTTATTGAATATCTCCTATTCTTTTATGTATGACATCTGCCGTTTTTTCTCCAACACATATTTGTCTGTATTTGACCTTCTTAAGTCGTTGGTTAGCTAGCACTAATTCTGTTTTCATTTTCCTACCTCGATCGTAAGGTAACTTTTTGTTATTCGATGTTAATTATTACGGTTGTCGGGAGTGGCTACTCGTAAACGTAGCGGAACGCTACACCATCCCGAATTCTCACTCTATCAAATGCTTTCTTCAAATGTATAAGGCACATAATATATGCTGGTTTTTTGTATTCCAGCGACTTTTTTTATTTGTCTTATTACAAAAACACTGTATCCGTGCATAATCGCCTGTCCAAAATCCTTGCTGTTCCTCTTGCAAAGTTATTCGTTCGTGTATTTTTGTCTCTATAATTCTTGATGTCAATTTGAGTGTTGTACTTAAAAGATTTATTGCTCGATAATTATTGGAGGTGTTTCTTTCCCGTGGGAAAGAAACACGGGAAAGAAACGCCTAACTAAATCTCCAAAGAAACATAAGGTGTGGATGACACCAGACATACTAGAACTAATGGATGAAAGACGCAAATTGAAGAATAATTCAGAAAAATACAGAGAGGTTGATAAGAACATAAAGCAAATAATAAAGAAGGCCAAAGAATCATGGATTAAAGAACAATGTGTAGAAATGGAATCAAATAAGTTTGCTTAAGGACAAAGACAGAAATATTATTGTAGACCTAACAGAAAAATTTAATAGATGGAGTGAATACATAAGAGAATTGTTTGAGGACAACAGAAATAACGTTGACAAGGTAAATGGTGAAACGGGACCTGAAATCCTAAAATGTGAAGTAGAAATGGCACTTAGAAATTCCAAAACTGGAAAGGCAAATGGACCCGATGAGGTTCCTACTGAATTACTAAAGCTCTTGAATGATGAATCAATAGGTATAATATTGCACTTATTTAACACAGTATACAATACTGGTATTATACCTCAAGAGTGGATGCTGTCTACATTCGTTACACTGCCAAAGAAATCCAATGCAAAAGAATGTTCAGAACATCGAACAATATCTTTAATGAGCCATCTACTAAAGATATTTCTAAAAATCATCCACAACCGAGTTTATCAAAAGTTGGAGTCAGATATTAGTAATACACAGATGGGGTTCAGAAAAGGACTAGGTACTCGAGAAGCTCTCTTCGGTTTGAATGTTCTTACACAAAGATGCCTAGACGTTAATCAAGAAGTACATGGATGTTTTATCGATTTTGAAAAAGCGTTTGACAGAGTACGCCACGATAGGCTAAGAGATATTCTTGAAAGAAAAGACATAGATAATAAAGATCTGCGAATAATTCTCAACTTATATTGGAATCAGAAAGCTAACATCAAAATAGAAAACGAGATATCAAAACAAATAGAAATACGTAGAGGAGTAAGACAGGGATGCATTTTGTCACCACTGCTATTTAATGTATATAGTGAAAGCATCTGTCAGGAAGCCCTTTTGCAAGCAAATGAAGGAATCGTAATTAATGGAGAGGTTGTAAATAATATTCGATACGTAGACGACACTGTACTAGTTGCAAGAACAGTAGAAGAATTACCACGATTACTTACAAACATAAATATTGCTTGCAACAATTATGGCATAAACATTAATATAAAAAAACCAAGTATGTATATGGTCTTCAGTAAAATCATGACACAACCAGCACATATTAGTATAAACGGCATTCAAATTGAAAAAGTATCAAGTTATAAATACTTGGGAACTTTAATAAACGAAACTGGAGACCAAAACAATGAAATAAAAAGACGTATCGAAATTGCCAGGGCCACCTTCATAAAGATGAGAAAATTCTTCTGCAACAGAGATATAAGCATCGCTCTACGATTAAGAATGCTAAGTGGCTACGTATTTAACACGCTATTATACGGTATAGAGGCCTGGACTCGCAAACAGAACAACATAAAAAATATTGAAAGTTTCGAGATGTGGTGCTACCGTCGAATGCTGAAGATAAGTTGGGTTGATAGAATCACAAATCTTGAAGTAATACGAAGGATAGGAAGAGACCCAGAAATTTTATTAACGATAAAACGAAGAAAACTCGAGTATTTGGGTCACCTGATGAGAGGTCATAAATACGCATTACTTCAAAATATAATGCAAGGAAAAATAGAAGGAAAACGGAATCCAGGCCGTAGAAGAATGTCGTGGATGCGTAATTTGAGAGAGTGGTTTGGCTGCACCTCTAATGAACTTTTTAGGTCAGCTGTAAACAAAGTCAGGGTAGCCTTGATGATTTCCAATCTCCGATAGGAGTGGCACAAGAAGAGGAAGAAGAAGAATTATTGGAGTCTTTCTTATGGCCTTTCTTGAAGAACATCAGCATGATCGCTCTCCTCCATTCAGCTAGTATTCTGTTCGTGGTGATTATTTTATGAATAAGAAGTTGCAGTTGTTGTACAAGGTGATCACCTCCATATTTTAAGAGTTCATTTGTTATTTGATCTTCCACTGCTGACGTTTTATTTTTTGATTTGTTTTGATTTCTGGTTCTTTCTAGTAAAAATTTTTCGTTTTCTTTTTTAAACATTTCTGTCAGGACGGCCACCCATGTATCCTCTCTCTATTTCAACTTGTTCTTCCATTTCGCTTCTTTGTTGTCTTATGAAGCGCCATACTTGTTTCTGTTGTGCATCTCTGGTCCTTTTGTGAATCTTTCCCAGTAATATGTTTTTGTTTTTCTTACCAATTGGTGAGTTTCGGTTCTTACCCTTTTATAGTCTTCATATGATTCATTGGTTTTTTCTGACTTATATTATAGGAAACCTTTCTTTTTTGGTGATATTTTTGTTTAACCTCTAGTGTAAACCATGGTCTTTTCGTTGACCACTTTTTGTTTTTGTTTAATATTTTCGCTCCAAGGGCTTCTCAGGCAGCGTCCAGATATTTTTCTTAAGTTTTCTCCAGCTAGTCTCTACATTTCTTTCATTTTCGTTACTTTCCATTTTTATTTTCTGTTCTAGCCTTTTTTGATACAATAATTTTATGGAGTAATCTCTTAAATTTTTTGGTACTGTCCAATCTTTAATTGCTGTAATCATTTCAAGATCAGCTGTTACATCATTGCTTGATGCAATATGTCCAAATTACTTAATTTCTCGTCGAAACATATGACATTTCTTCGGACTTAACTTCAAGTTCGCTACCCTCAATCGTTGAAGGACTTCTACTTGATTCTCGGCATGTTCATCGAAGGACCTTCCAACATCGATTACATCATCCAAGTAAAGCAGGCATGTTTCCCATGTTAGACTTATTAATACTGTAATTATTTTTGGAAGCCAATGTCTTGCCCATTGCAGTCGTTGTATTCTAATGAAGTCTGACAGGGGTGTTTCCTTATAAGTTTGATAAAGCTCATTGTTGTATCGACTTCTCAATCCGTTTTCCCTTACAGGTCCTCTACAGGTATTTTCCTCAGTACTTTCAAAACTGCCTCTATTAATCTTTCAAATGTGACAGGAGCATTATATTATTATAAACCAAAAGGCATAGCCGTAATCTGCCAAAACCTTGATCCTATCGAAAATGCGGTTTTCCCCGATCGGCTGGCTATATGTCTACTTGCCAATATACCTTCTTTAAATCGAGTGTGGAGAACTACCGAGAACCGGAGAGAGTATCCAATGTATCGTCTATTCTGGGCGAAGGAGAGCTGGCGATAGTCAATACAAAAACGCGTGGAAACGTCTTTCCTCTTTAACAGAACCACTGGTGATGTCCACGGGCTCTTTGACGGTTCAATTAACCGTTGTTTGTCCATATATTTGATGACCTCTTCGGCTTCATCTCTTTTCGCAAATGGAAGTCGTCTGGCCCGTTGCCTGATTACTTAGCGTCTCCAGTTGACCATAATTTAAACGCGTTTTCCCCAAAATTGCTTTTTTTTCAGTGACTGTAGACATTGTAACTCAAAAAATACTTGACCGACCCACCTGTAATTGTGTATATATTTTCTTTAAACGTTCCTTGAGGTAACACTGTCGAGATATTTTCCGTTTTATGCTAAGTTTTGTTTAACAATAATAAATATATGTTTATTTTCACCCTTTTTTGCAAAAGAAAATTCGTTGTTTTGATTTCTGAGTGATATCAAAAAGTCAAAAGTCGATAAAAGTAAAACAACTCAACAGCGCAGCGTTACCTCGAAAAACTCAAAAGCTAATCAAATATTTTTGAACTTTTTGTTTACCATGATACAATGATGAGTTCTGATGTTTACCGCAAAATTATTGTTGTTTGAGTTGTCTATGAAAATTTGCCTCCGTTGGCTTATTTTCCCATAATTTTCCTTGAATTTTTTCTTGAATAATCTATGAATTTGCTAAACTTGCTTATTTAATTTAAAAATAAAATAATTCTACCACTTTCAAAAAAAATGTGGTTAAAATATTGATTTCAACCCCAGCGGCCCCTCCTTAAGGATAGCTATGACACGATTTTGGTAGGCAACAAATGCAAGTGGTATTTGTCTATGTATGTATAGTCCATTAAAATGTTACATTTAGCTTGCATTTCTTAGAGGAGTCAATTTTATTTTTTTAATGTGTAGGGGGGTTCAGTAGAAGCTTAAGTTTAAGTTTTTGGGGTCGCCACCCTTGTCCCCCGGTCGCCATATTGAAAAAAGCGGTGCAAAGGGATTTCGCGCTGTATCTCCTAAACCAGCAATCCCAGAGAACATTTCAACATAAAATGTAGCAAATTAAATTTTCTACAATTTTATATCTATTACTTTTTATCGTCAAGTGATCAACAAAAAAGTTATACACAAAAATATGAGAAAATTTTGTAAGAAGTTTCTTTTTTAAGGTTATAACTTTTTTCCGTTCATTTCACAATAAAATAACATCATAGCGATTTTGTAGAGGATTTTTCAATGAACCATTTTTGCTATAAAGTTGTTTAATTTTATTTATTATCTAGGTTTTACAGCGCTCCAATCTTGACCAGATTCTCGAATACTCATAGGAATACAAAAAAAAAAAAACTTTTCTATCTATAATATTAGTCGAGCGGCAGCAATCGTTATGCCGACTGCGAAAATCAAATTTAAGGTGAATGAACAATTTTGGTCTATTTTTATGTTTTCGAGGTCGCTGAATCCGAATATAAAGTTTATTTTTATCTAGATTTACATGGAACATGTTCAAAAATCAAATTTTATACAAAAATGCCGAAAATCAGTTTTGATGATTTTTCAAATTTACCTCGCTCTATCATTGGTCGCTGTAAATATTTCCTTTTGAAAATTTAACGGTGTCATTTTTGAAGTATGTAAATAACAATGGAATTTGTCCAAAATATTTAAACACATTAAAAAAGGAGCTGTTAGGTTTTAAACATTTTGTCATCATATTTCGTTAGTTTCATGTTTACTTAAAAAAGTTGAGTGACAAATTTTTTAGTTTATAATTTTAACCAACACAACAATAAAATATAATTCATAAAGAAGTTTTTGGGAAAATTTTAAGTCAAAATATACACTAGGAAAAAAGTTATGTTACTTCATAGACAAGCGGCACACCCCAAAAACGCTTTTATCTCGAGGTCCTGACCACGGTGTGGTGAATGGCTAATTTTGATAATACTTTATGATTTTTATATCAAAAATTCGTTTTTTGCTCTTCTCAAGAATTTTTCGGTTGCGTCATTCTTCTTCTGAACCGGCAAACAACTTCTTCGGCTTTTCCTATATATGCTTAGGGTTATAAGCTATATAGTGGGGAGAAAGGTCAAAAACAGATTAGTAATAGCATAGGAATGTTAAAATCATAATAAAATGTATGAATAAAAAATATGTATAGATAGAAAAGTAAGCCTAACTTTTTTTTTATTGTATCCCTATTAGCATTCGAGAATCTGGTCAAGTTTGGAGCGCTGTAAGACCTATATAAATAAATAGAATTAAACAACTTTATGGTGAAAATTGTTCGCTGAAAAAGCCTCTACAAAATTTCTATAATGTTATTTTATTTTAAAATGAACTGAAAAAAAGTTATAACCTCCAAAAGGAAACTTGTTAAAAATTTTATTACATATTTTTGTTTATATCTTTTTTGTTGGTCACTTGATAAAAAGTAATAAAACAAAATTGTAGAAAATTTAATTCTCTACATTTTCATTTTAATTAGATTTTCAGTAGGGTTGGTAGTTTACGAGATATAGTTTGAAACCCCTTTTCACCCCATTTCCAAGATGGCGGCCGAGGGACAAGGGTGGCGACATCAAAAACTTGAACTTAAGCTTCTACTGATGTCCCCTATATATTAAAGAAATAAAATTGACTCCTCTAACAAATGCAAGGTATGGCTTAAAAAATGTAACATTTTAATGGAGTATGTAGTATGAAATTTGACAAAAAAATGTTTCGTCCGGAAAGTAGATGGGTACAGGTCTACCTACATTTGGTAAGCCGTACTATAACAACAAAATAAAAAAAAAATACAATATGATCTAAACAATTAAACCATAATTATTTCAAAATATTGGCTTTACCATTACAAGTGTCTCTTCCCTGTTCACCTCCAGCGCATATCTGTGAGTCATCAAGACGCGTTAACCCATAATATTTATGGTTGCAATACTGGTTTGTAAGGACAGGTACATCAGCTTTGAGCTTGACTTGGGAACAGTTGCAAGTTTCTGTTTGACCCCAGCCAACTACTGTAAGTCGATCGTTAGTTTTTGATTCTTCATATGGCTCAGCGAGACATATAGGTCTAATATAGGCTAGAAAAAAAAATACAAATTGATTTTAATAATAGTCAGGCCCGGCCCCAGGGGTGGGCGAACTGGGCGGCCGCCCGGGGCGGCAAATTTAGGGGCGGCAAATTTTAGAGGACCGCCAATTTTTGAAATTGAAGAAATCGTGGGCTTGGTGCAGCAATTCACGAAGTCAAAATTTACATGTTTTGAGATCTTTATATATTTTACTAAGGCCCGGTCTTTTCACCTCCGACAACTAGTTATTCGGAGGTGAAAAGACCGGGTCTTAGTAAAATATGTAAAGATCTCCAAGCATGTAAATTTTGACTTAGTGAGTTGTTACACCAAGCCCACGAAATAATAAATTATGTTCCTAATATTATAAAAAAATCAATATTATGAACAAGAGCGGCAAAAATGTAACTGTAAAAACGAGAATTTAATAAGTGAAACAATAACAATTGCAAGGTTCATTTGACGGAAAATCCACAACACCCCCTTCTTCTTCATCGCATAAGAATAGTGTGATTAGGATTACCCCTCCACACCCACCCTCTCGGGATTGTTTTTACGGTTCAGGTGCAGTAGCCCCGACTGATAACTGATATCTGTTGATTCGCGCTTTTGGTAACGGTAACCTGTTATCCAGTTTCCATAGATCATAGATGTGCCCTTAACTATTTTGTTGTGTGTTTGTATTTCGTTCAAATGTATAGACTTGTAGATATTTTATTTTTATTGTGTTTAGTTTTTAGATCAAGTTAGATCAATTATTGTTGTACAGTGCAGTTTCTTGTGTGCCAGGATACTATTAATTAAGTGTTTAGTGTTATTAAAAATAATTGTGAAAGTGCAATAATGGATGGTAGAAAACGTATTTCTGGTAGTCAGTACAGGAAAAGGAGAGCAGAGAAGGAGATTGAAAGAAAAAGGCTTAAAACTTTCCTAGGTAAATTTTTAAAACTGTTACACACTGATGCTGATAATATTACTCAACCTAGAGAACATTTAGCTGCTACCGCTCTCTTTGAGTCTGACAACATTTATCCATACCTGGGCCTATCATCTGCATCCACGTCTGCTGCCGCCCTCTCCCAGTCCAAAGACAGTCACTTAGGACTATCATCTGCATCCACGTTTGCTGCCGCCTCCTCCCAGTTCAACGACAGTCACTTAGAACTATCGTCTGCATCTACTTCTGAAGCCGCCCCTCAGTCCAACGATAGTCACTTAGGACTATCATCTGCATCCACGACTGCTGCCGCCCACTCCCAGTCCAACGACAGTCACTTAGGACTATCATCAGCATCTACGTCTGATGCCGCCCACTCTCAGTGCAACGACAGTCATCTAGGACAATCATCAGCATCTACGTCAGCTACTGATGAAACTACTACTGTCACAGGTAACAATGTTATTATTGATTATGATCCAGCAAAGTGGCCCAATAAAATTAATGATTTTATTAGAACAACTTTAGTAACAAGAGGCCCCCCGCCAATATTTCTACTAGGGATACCCCTATTTCTACTTCCCACAGGTTGTGACATAAGGATTCTTCTAGGAGGGTTGTTATGCTGTGATCTTGCTAGATGTCCTGCATATCTTAGTCGTCCTATTCTTATAAGAGATACTACGTCTTTTCCACCAAATATATGTTAATATCTGTGGTATACCTCGTAGTTGTACCTCCTCCTCCAAATACCATTTTCACAGATGCCACCGAATATGCCTCTCAGGATCCTTCGTTCAAATATAAGCAGAAGGTTTTCATCTGCCTTGGAGATGGTCCATGTCTCCGATCCATATGTCAACACTGATTGTATAAGGGTTTTGTATATGGTTATTTTTGTTTTTTGGCTTAAGTTTCTGCTTCTCATATGTCTACTCAGTCCAAAATAGCATTTGTTCGCTAGGATTATCCTTCGCTTGATTTCTTCTGTCATGACGTTTTCCTTGGTGATCAGGGAGCCTAAGTATGTGAGCCTCATGTTTTATATAGGTATATTAAAAAATGGCAGAATCCATAAAATAATACGGGAAATTAAGAATTTAATTTTTCGGGAGAAAAAAAGAGAAATCGGTATATCTACTGAAAAATTATGGGTCTACCAAGGCGGGGGTGAGGGCGGCGGTCGCCGACCTTGCCCAGGGCGGCAAATTCACTAGGGCCGGGCCTGATAATAGTCCAGGAACCGAATCTTTTCACCTCGCAATTTTTACAGAATGGATGGATTTGCTTGAAAACTTGATAATAAATAGTGGATAGTCCAAGAATCAAAATCTATATGATACCGAAAGGAACTTTTTCCATGGGGGTGGTTGCCACCCCATCTCGGGGGTGGGAATTTTTCATTATATTTTGACTGCAAAAATTGTAAGCAAAAAATGTTTTATACATTTTGGAAGTTATACTTATTTAGGCACGAGTGAGAATTTTTACATTCCCTGGCGCATGCGCACACCGACAGTATGGTATTAGTCGCTACATCTTTTAAGTTATGTAGCGCAAATAAGGTATGCGTGAAAACAATATATTATTAGTGTTTTTAGTAAATATATTTATTATAATTTTTATTGTTCTGAAGCTATTTTCTTGTGGCATTTTTACAATTTTAACTATTTAGAATGGGAAATAAGCCACAATATTATTAAAAAATGATTTTTATTAACGTTTCGAGTCCCAAATCGGGTGCCGTTGTCAAAATACAAAATACTATTAATATAAACAAAAATGTTGTTGCTTAGTAAAAAAAAAAATTCTTCTAATAATTTATTTAATTTGACTCATTTATATCGGCAATTCAGATACATATGATACATTTTAAAGTAGAAGACTTTAAAATGATATTGCCAATATTTATGAGTTGCGTTCCTGGGACGACTTTACTGAAAGATAGTTCATTCGATTACATGAAATCAACCCCAACTCAAGAATATCCGTCACAAAAAAAAATAAAAAAAAAAAAAAAAATAGCATGTGATCTGCCTTTAAAAAGACAACCACATGCAACGGTGACATTAAAATTCTCGCGTTAGAGATCTCATTCTGGTTTTCCCTCGTGATTTACTATGAGATCTCTAACGCGAGAATTTTAATGTCACCGTTGCATGTGGTTGTCTTTTTAAAGGCAGATCACATGCTATTTTTTTTTTTTTTTTTATTTTTTTTTGTGACGGATATTCTTGAGTTGGGGTTGATTTCATGTAATCGAATGAACTATCTTTCAGTAAAGTCGTCCCAGGAACGCAACTCATAAATATTGGCAATATCATTTTAAAGTCTTCTACTTTAAAATGTATCATATGTATCTGAATTGCCGATATAAATGAGTCAAATTAAATAAATTATTAGAAGAATTTTTTTTACTAAGCAACAACATTTTTGTTTATATTAATAGTATTTTGTATTTTGACAACGGCACCCGATTTGGGCGTCGAAACGTTAATAAAAATCATTTTTTAATAATATTGTGGCTTATTTCCCATTCTAAATAGTTAAAATTATAATTTTTATGTCAGTTGATTTGTCTTCCTCATAATAAGTATTATTGAAAATGTTTATTTTCAATTAATGTATCTGTCACCGTGATTTTAATTATGTCCTAGAAATGATCGACTGAATACAAAAGCGATTGTAGCTGATCGGTAGAGAATTTGCTTAGGGATCGAGAGGTCCCCTGTTCGAATCCGGACAAAGTCGTATCCTTTTTTTTTACTTTTTGGTATTCTTTTTGTTCTTCCTACAATTAGTTTAATATTTAAATACAATAAAAAAAAACTGTTTAAAGTAGATAGGTATATTGATTGCGTTGAAATCATAATATGAAGTTAGATTATATTATATTAGACGAAGTATAACTTCTTACGTGCGTACAAAGTACACACACATTCTTTTTTTTTATTAAAATTAATAATTTCGATTTATTCGCTATCAAAAGTGTTAGTTTTATATCGAAAAAATCAATGATGTTAATCATTGTTCTGCTAATAACTAAAAAAGTTTCCGTTGTATCAGCTTTATTTGACAAAATATTTTGAAAAAAATTAACAAAACCGTTTTTTTTTAATTTCCTCTAAGACCAATAGTAATCGAGCCATATTTTATTATAAGTTACGTTTTCTTCGTCAAATGCTAAATATTGTAGTTTCAAAGTAAAAAGACTTGAACACTATGCAGTTATCGAGGATAGCTTATAGAAATTAATTCAAAGTATTTAAAAAAATTTATCTTTAAACATTAAAAAGTCAATAGCTCAAAAATGAAGTGACTTATAATAAAAAGAATGTCAGTCCCTATTTTTTCATTGAAAAAGTGATTTTTGATGATTTACCACCCTAATTAAATTTAGTATTTGACTTATTAGATTTTCTTTATTTATGTATTAATAGATTCTAGAGGTTTGACAGGCTTAGAACGAATTGTTTAAAAAGACGGAGTTATTAAAAGCGAATAACGAATTATTGTTGTTTGGTAAAAAAATTGGTTTTTCTTCAGAATAGAAAGATTAGCATCAAAAATACGAGAAAATGTTTACATATAAAATTATAGCTTATTTAATTCCTAAGAAGATTATTAACGAAAAATTTTTCTACGTCAAAAATTGAGAGAGCTATTGCCAATTAAATCTTGTAATAACATGCAAAAACCATATTTACCAACTCTTTCGAAGTCCCCTCTTTTTGCGACAGGATTTTAAAGGGATTTAATATTAATTGCCTATAATTGCCTAAAAACCTATAAAGAACTTTTTTATCAAACTTTTTACGATAAAAAAGTTACAGTTAAAAAATCAATATATTTAAAAAAAAATGGAGAAAACCCATTTGAAGCTTAATAATGTAAGCGGTGTTTTTAGTCATTGGCCTTATTCAGTCTCCTTTATTTATGTATTATTAGTAGATTTTTGAAGTCTAACTGGCTTAGAATGATTAGTTTTTAAAAAACTGGAGTTAAAAGGGAATAAAGAATTTTTGTAGTTTGGTAAAAAATGCACTTTTTTCAGAATAGATAGATAAGCATTAGTGATACGAAAAAATGTTTGCATATGAAACTGTAGGCTATTTAATTTCCAAGAACATGGTTTGCAAAAATTTTTTCTGGGCAAAAATTGAGTGAGTTATTGACAATTAAAAGTTTTAGTAACCTGCAATAACCACCTTTACTAACCCATTTAAAATCGACCCTTTTTGAGACTGAGGGTTCCAAAAGGATATAATATTAACAACCTTATAGATCTTGTAAAAACCCACAAAGCTCTTTTTTGTCAGACTTTCTAATATAAAAACTAAAAAAGTTACGGTTAAAAAAGCAATATATTTTTTGAAGAAAAAAATTTAGAAGTTCGATTGGAAGCATAATAATATAAGTTAGTGGTTCTTTTCTGTATGGTGTACGTTAGAGACTTGTACAGGGTGTTTCATTGGGAAAGTAACATACGTTAACTGTAGAAAGAGGATACTTAGGCGGTCGCAGAAATACAATGCTTAATGGGTCTTACTTCATTAATAAATAAATACTTGGTTCTATTTTTTGCCATTTTGTTATTTGGTTCATAACTTTTTAACCACACTTTATATTTGGCACGCAAATATTCTTTAAGGTGTACAATCAATTAATTTATTTATAACTGTAATTGAATTGATTTGAAAAGAGTATGGAAAAACTAAATTTAGTGGTATACTTTGAATTTTCGGCAAAATGATTTTTCTGGTAAAATTTTTAATTTGAATTCTGAAATTATGCGAATTGCGAGAGCTCGAAGTAGAAAAAAAAAATTAAAATACGACTTACAACTTGTTAAGCACACTGTACATTTAATTTATATTTAACACCGAATATTATTTAATCAACTAATTTATTTAAAATTCTAAAAACTCCAAGGCCGGATTAAAAAATATTGGAAAAATGTTCCGATCCAAAAAACACCCTGTACATTATTTTTTTAAATGGCTTTTGCATTTAAAAACAGGATGAAAACCCAAATTTAGTGGTACACCTTGAATTTTCGGCAAAATGATTTTTCTGGTAAAATTTTGAATTTTAGTTCTGAAATTATGTGAATTGCGAGAGCTCGAAGTAAAAATAATTAAAATGTGATTTAATTTTAATTGTTACCATTATTTAATCTAAGTTGGTAAAATTTTAACATTTCATATGGCATTTGACGACAAATAATTCATAAAAAAAGATTCACCTTTAATTAATGAATAAATAATAAAGAGTCCACAAAAAATACATAACTTTAATCAACTAAATATCTTAAAAATTAAAAAAAAAAAACTGAAAAAGTTTTCCAAAAAATGACTCGCCAAAATTACAGTAATTGTTCAAAATGGCCACCACCTTGTTGAAGACAAAATCTTGCTCTTTTTGTTATTTGTCTGACTGACTTCCTAATCTCGTCAGGGTGATTCTTCATTTCTTGAAAGGTGTCTCAAAACCGATCAAGAAGTTCTTCCCTACTATTTATTTCCTCGTTATAAACTTTGGATTTTAGATATCCAAAAGTTATTTTTCAGCAACTTATTTCTCTTTTTTTTTTATTTTTAAGGTAGTTCGTTGATTAAAGTTACGTATTTTTTATGGACTTTTTATTATTTATTCATTAATTAAAGGTAAATATTTGTTATGAATTATTTGTCGCCATAATAAAAAAATACTTAAATATTAACATTTTATCAACGTAGTGTTAATAATTAAAATTAAGTCACATTTGAATTTTTTTACTTCGAGTTCTCGCAATTCACATTATTTCAGAATTAAATTCAAAATTTTACCCGAAAAATAATTTTGGCGAAAATTCAAAGTATACCATTAAATTTACATCTAAGTGAACCATAGATTTAAAAAAATGAACTTTTATTATCAAAATTAATTTTTTTAAACAAATATTTAACTTATGTTACGATTTACGACCCAACCAACTGATTTATTCAAACTGAAAAAAATCAGTCCCGGATTTAAAAAAATAGTTCGTTTTGGTCTTAGAAAAAATTTCACCCTGTGTACGCTTTTTGATAACTCTAATATGAATTTTACAAATTAAACAAATAGACAATTAAAATGGAATATTTATTACTTAATTTTTTATTAAAAAATCAAAGTCAAAATCGGAAATTTAACCTAAAAATGAAAAAAAAAATGAAATAACGGTTTAACTAGCTACAACACTTTTCCATTTTAATATTTTTTTTGTGAAATTTTTACAGCACATATTTCTTACCATTGTGAAGACTATGAAAATTGTTGTAGACTTTCAGTCTTTTTCTCGTGAATTCGCATTACCTTTTATTTTTAAAAATTCATAACTTTTACGAGAAGACGACTGAAAGTCTACAACAGTTTTCATAGTGTTCAAAATGGTAAGAGATATATGTGCTGTAAAAATTTCAGAAGAAAAATATTAAAATGGAACAGAGTTGTAGCGAATTAAACCGTGATTTCATTGTTTTTTTTTTCATTTTTAGGTTAAAATTCCGATTTTGACAAATTTGATTTTTTAATAAAAAATTAAGTAATCGCGTGTGGAAAAAATAAATATGCTATTTTAATTGCTTATTTGTCTAATTTGTAAAATTCATATTAGAGTTTTCATAAAGCGTATTACAGGGTGACATTTTTTCTAAGACCAAAACGAACTAATTTTTTAAAGCCGGACCTGATTTTTTTCTAGTTTGAATAAATCAGTTGATTGGGTGGTAACGTAAATTAAATATTTGTTTAAAAAAATAAATTTTTGTAATAAAAGTTAATTTTTTTAAATCTATTCACTTTACCAAACTTTTAATTCATAGTCTTTAATTTTTTTTATAAAAAATTAAGTAATCGTGTGGCGAAAAAAATAAATATGCCATTTTAGGTGTCTATTTATCTAATTTGTAAAATTCATATTAGAGTTTTCGAAAAGCTTAAACAGGGTGAAATTTTTTCTAAGACTCAAACGAACTAGTTTTTTAGAGCCGTACCTGATTTTTTTCTAGTTTGAATAAATCAGTTGATTAGGTGGTAATAGTGTGACGATTGACCAAAATAAGAGACGCACCAATCTGACCGTTCAAAAATTATGACGAATACAAATTTCTGTCAAAATGCGAAAATCGCCTTGTATATTTTAAACAATGGGAGCAGAAACTTTTTAATGGTAATTTCTTATTCCCCATAGGGGAATATACGAGGTAGGAGTATGTACAGTTCCTCATGACTCACTCTGTATATTCATACATAAAAATAGCAAAAATTAAAATAGTAATAAAACACTAATACAGTATACAACAACATACACTAACATTTACCCTAACATCCACACCAAAAAATAATTACATAATCACACAGACAAACTAAAAATTGGATTAAAATTAAATATTATTGTGTGTATAGTTTGATCCAATATTGAAAAAATTTAAAATAGTTTGAAATACATCACAACATAAAATAATCTTACACTGAATGACTTTTGGTTGCCCAACTATCACATCATATTGTTAATTTTTAAATCTAAAAATTGTCTAAAGTGTTCTGTGATAGCAAACTCCTAAAACACAGAGACTGCACAAGGTGCCATCTGTCAAATGCCAATTGTCTTTTGTTAATTAGTTCAGACTGGAAAAAATTTCCCCATACTTTCCCAATTTAATAAAAGGATTTTCCTCCTTGCGAATTCACAATTGGCAATTTAGATGTAGTTTTTTACAATTTAATATATGTTCTGTTTGTCATTTTTCGTTTGTGCAGTCAAGTAACATCTTTGTTTTTTTCATATATATATTTTTGTAAGTTTTTTTCTGACATTGCACAAAATTAACTACTCAGTATCTCGCACACATACATTACAATTAAGTGAGATACAATTTACAACACCTAAGCAATCAATGAACACATTTAGAAGACCATATGAGTTTAAAATCTAGTAAGACACAGGGGCTAATTTGTTACAATACTAACACCAGATTGCACACTGTATACTTCTTGTACTGATATGTAAGTACCAATATTTGTAATTGTTAATACTTTATATATCATACAGGGTGGTTAATTAGTGTGAGGAAGCTCAGTAGATCTGTTATAGTAAAAATTACAAAAAAAGTTATTGAGAAAAATTGTAGGCAGCTTTAAACTCGATATTTAAAATTAGTTACAATCTTACAGGGTGTTCCATAAGATGGTGGCAGACCAAACTTATGTTTTTTTTTAAAGGAACACCCTGTATTTTATTTTAAATTTGAAATCTGCTTCACTTCCACATCACAACAATGTAAAGTTTTATTATGTTATACCGGGTATTTAAAAAGTTATAACCAATATTACCTGAAAATCGTATCAAGTTCAACTCCCTGTATAATTAAAAAGGAGTATAGGAACACTGATCCATTGCAACCATAGTTTTTTAATAATGGTTAAAAATTATAAAACATATTCGTTTTCATCATATTCGTTAAATCAAATACAGGGTAAGTCAAAATGCAAGTACATGATTTTCTTGGTAATTTTAAATAGAACAACCTGTATTTTATATCACTATTGAAAAGTACTAATATCGTACTTCAAATTTTATGAAGTACTCCCTATACCTAAAGTTATCAGTTTTCTAGATTGTTTTATTTTTTCATCAAAGTATTAATTTGGTAGATATTTTAACGTTTACCAATAATTATTGTAAGTTGGCCATGATTGATTTGTCAGAAACTGACAGTTTGACATTATTGTTTATAAATTCATAAACGAAATAACGACACAGAAAAGAAAACAATTTATTTAAAATAAAATTTATAGAAAATAACAGACGGAAAATAAAAACAAAAATAACAACACAGAAAAATAAAAAACAACAGCAATTTTAACTTATCTTACTTAAGTAAGGTGTTCAAAATGACCTCCCAAAAGATCTATGCATACTTTAAAGCGGTCATTAAAAGAGCTGCTTACATTACTAAGCATTTGTAAAGAAATATTTTGAAATGCATTTCGGATTCTATTTTTCATAGCATCCCTTGTTGTTGGACGTATTTTATTTACTTCGTTCTTAACGTAACCCCAAAAAAATTAGTCCATTTTATTGAAATCTGGTGATCTTGGGGGCCACCTTACCGGTCCATCCCTTCCGATTCATCTTTCACCAAACTGATCATTAAGTTCACCACGTATTAATTCGTTGTGGTGCGCAGGAGCACCGTCATGCAACAACCACATTTGTTCACGTTTATTAAGTGGAACCTCTTCTAATAATATCGGTAACTGATTTACGATAAAATCTAAATAAATCTCACCATTTAAGTTATCTTCAAAAAAATATGGTCCTACTACATGGTTACCGACGCGACGATACCTCCCCACACATTTAGAGACCATCTTGTTTGACTAGGCTGGATTACTTGTTGAATAGTAGTGAAAGTTTTGCCTATTAACAGAACCGTTTCGATGGAATGTAGCTTCATCACCAAATAGGACATAATAAAAAAAATCTCTCTGCTCAGTAATTTTTCTAAGGCCCATTCACAAAATACTATTCGTTTCTGAAAATCATCATTATTTAATTCTTGGTGCTTTTGAATATGATAAGGGTTCATCTTGTTTTTAGATAGAATGTTTTGAACAGAGTAGTAACTAGTTCTTGTACATTGGAAATACTCCTTATACTTGTGTGGGGTTTTCTGTAACTGCCATCAACACACTCATTTCGTTTTCCTCTGTCACACTAGTTTCTGTTCGTTCATGTTTTTCATAATTCACTGAACCAGTGCGGTTAAATCGATCTTTCAATTGTTCAAATGTATCTTGTCTAGGTTTCCGCCTATCTGGAAACCGGTCTTGATAAATTCTAGCTGATAATAATGAATTTTTATTGCATTCCCCCAAAATCCAAATCATATCTACCATTTCATCAGTAGTAAAATTCATTATTGCTAATTTAAATTGAACTGATTACTGAATTACTAAATAATAATTTTTGCTAATTTACGGTGTACCCAATACTGAATTAATAAACAATAATGTCAAACTGTCAGTTTCTGACAAATCAATCATGGCCAACTCACAATAATTTTTGGTAAACGTTAAAATATTTACCAAATTAATACTTTGATGGAAAAATAAAAATATCTACAAAACTGATAACTTTAGGTTTAGGTATAGGGATTACTTCATGAAATTTGAAGTACAATAGTAGTACTTTTCGATAGAGATATAAAATACAGGGTGTTCTATTTAAAATTACCACGAAAATAATGTACTTGCATTTTGACTTACCCTGTATTTTTTGATTTAACGAATATTATGAAAACGAATATATTTTATAATTTCTAAAAATTATTAAAAAACTATGGTTGCAATAAATCAATGTTCCTGTACTCCTTTTTAATTATACAGGGAGTTAAACTTGATACGATTTTCAGGTAATATTGGTTATAACTTCTTAAATACCCGGTATAACATAATAAAACTTTACATTGTTGTGATGTGAAAGTGAAGCAGATTTCAAATTTAAAATAAAATAAAGGGTGTTCCGTTTAAAAAAACATAAGTTTGGTCTGCCACCATCTTATGGAGCACCCTGTAAGATTGTTACTAATTTTAAAATGTGGAGTTTAAAGCTGCCTACAATTTTTGTCAATAACTTTTTTTTGTAATTTTTACTATAACAGATCTACTGAGCTTCCTCACACTAATCAATCACCCTGTATACTGACTGCAACATTTAACATCAGCTTAGTACTGGTCCATTCGAACACCTCTCAGACACCTTCTGTGTTTAATTACCTAATGTTAAACCTAAAACCTAAAACTTAACCTAGAGCAACTGTATTTTGACACAGCTTAATTTTTTTTAGCTTTGTTCAGTTTCTAAGGGCCTGATGATGGCTTACATGTTGTAAACGCCGAAACCGGTCGCCCACAAATTGTAGTTAATAAAACCTTCAATAAGATTATGAGCATTAGACTCCTTATTTCCTAACATTTCACAATATGCTCATACCAGCACCAAGTTCATCATTTAAAGATTCAAGTTTTTGTATTCATGCAATACATTTTAATAACTGCAAACTTAATAAAACAATTCTAAATACCATATTTAGATCAAACAATATGTGCCAAAAGCATGAATTTCACTGGAAACCTAAAAAATTAATAGACCCAGGTTAGCCGCAGTTGTAATTACGTAAATCTAACGGACTATAAACTATAATAACTGTTAGTCTGGGCTGATTATCGGAGAATAGGCCATTTTTGGGAAAAGTTATTTACCAGCAATTTTATTGCTGGGATCGAATTATAAGATCTTATATATTAATAATATAGGTATGCAAAGTCCTCAGATAGTGTGCTACTTTTTTTATAAACAAAATGGCGCCAGAAAATCGTGTTTTTTTCAATTATTGCTCTATAACTCCGAAGATTTTAACTTTACAACAAAAACACTCCAATAAAAATTCATCGTGATTAAATTCTGCATAGAGACGTGTTTTTCCCGATCTGCTCTGACGAAAATTTTCGTCGAAAAATGCAGATTTTCTCAACAAAATCTTTAATTTTCAAATAAAGTTTTAGATAAGTAAGTATCTACCAATAAATAAATAATTTGGTGCCTTCTTGGTTTAGATTATAGTTCCAGAAGCTGGTGAAAATTAAACGGATATTTTAGCAACAATTCAATTGTAAAATTAATAATTTACGATCGCAATAATAACCAAAATAATTATGATACACTGATCAAGCTTTGAAATCTTATAAAGATGAGATGCTTATTTAACATTTTATCGACAAAATATAAATTTTTTATTTTTTTGCATAATCCTTAAATATTTAAAAAAATAGTTATAAACAAAATAACGTTTCTCAAAAAGTTTTTAATATATTATAATTTTAAAAAATAGCTAAAATGCGCATTTCAAATATCTTGAAAATGAGTGCTTTAAAACTTGTTTGCAACTATTTGCAAAAAAGTTATGAAACAGCAAAATAAACATGGGATTACTACGGTGTTTATATATTTTTTAATTCATTCAAAGATTAGAAGTGAGTTTAAAGTACAAGCTAATTATTTGCAAAAAAATATCGATTATCAGTTTAATGGTTATATTTTAATTAAAGATTATACATATAGTTTTTTCTAATTTACACGCACGAGAGTAGAATAATACAGTACTGTAGCTAAAATTTTCACTCGGAGCGACGACTGGCCGCGCAACGTACACTTTTAAAAATAATGTATGCTGCGTGTCAGTCGCTTCGAGTGAACATTTTAGCTCCGACTATGTATCAGGCCTACTTTTGCGCTAAAAATTACAAAAAAAAGTATTTTTAATCTTTGATTAAAATATAACCAATGCACTAATTTTTGACATTTTTTGTAACTAATTATATTATACCATAGACTCACTTTTAAGCTTTGAAACAATTATAACAAACTATAAACAACGGAGAAATGGTATATTTACTTTGTTGTTTCATAACTTTTTTGCAAATGGTTGGAAAAAATTTTTAAAGCATTCATTTTCAAGACCTATGAAATACGCGTTTTAGGTATTTTTTAAAATTAGAATATAATAAAGAATTTCTGAGAAATGTTAATTTGTTTATAACAATTTTTTTAAACATTTAAAGATTATGCAAAAAAATGAAAAATTTATATTTTGTCGACAAAATATTAAATAGGCATCACACCTTTATAATCTTTCTAAGTTTGATCAATGTCTCATGATTATTTTGGTTGTTATTGCGACTGTAAATTGTTAGTTAACAATTGAATTGTTGGTAAAATATTTGTGTCATTTTCACCGGCTTCTGAATTTATAATCTATACCAAGAACGCTTTTATTTCACCAAGCTATATAATTATTGATAAATAATTACTGGCCCAAAAAATTTATTTGAAAATTCGAGATTTTGTTGGGAAAACCCACATTTTCCGAGGAAAATTTTCGTCGGAGCAAATCAGAAAAAACATGCCTCTATGTAGAATTAAATTGGGGTGAATTTCTACTCGAGTGTTTTTGGTGTAAATTTAAAATCTTCGGAGTTATAGAGCAATAATTGTGATTACGCCAAATACAAATACGATTTGTCGGCGCCATTCTGTTTATAAAAAAATAGCACACTCTCTGCGGACTTTGCATACCTATATTAATAATATACATATAGGATCTTATAATTCGATTCCAGCAATAAGATTGCTGATAAATAACTTTTCTTTGTGCTTTACTAATTATACCAGCGTATTATAACTATTTTTTTTTTCAAAATTTAAAGATTATGCAAAAAAAGAAAAATTTATATTTTGTCGATAAAATATTAAATAAGCATCTCATCTTTCCTGCGGAAAACCCGCATTTTCCGAGGAAAATTTTCGTCGGAGCAAATCGTGAAAAATACAGGGTGTAACAAAAATACAGGTCATAAATTTAATCACATATTCTGGGACCAAAAATACTTCGATTGAACCTAACTTACCTTAGTACAAATGTGCACATAAAAAAAGTTACGGCCCTTTGAAGTTACAAAATGAAAATTGATTTTTTCCAATATATCGAAAACTATTAGAGATCTTTTATTGAAAATAGACATGTGGCATTCTTATGGTAGTAGTATCTTAACCAAAAATTATAGTGAAATTTGGACACCCCATAAAAATTTTATGGGTGTTTTGTTCTTTTGAACCCCCCAAACTTTTGTGTACGTTCAAATTTAAATATTATTGTTGTACCATTAGTTAAAGACAATATTTTAAAAACTTTTTTGCCTCTTAATACTTTTTCGAAAAGTTAGTTTTTATCGAGATATTTTGAATATTTTTCAAATCAACCACATATTTGTATATGGCTAAGTACGATTATGGAGACTTCGTAATATGAAAATTTATTTATGATTTACATTTTTAGGTATATTTTGAACGATATTAAAAAATAAGTAATATCTCGATAAAAAGTGCCTTCTCGAAAAAATACAAAGAGGCAAAAAAGTTTTAAAAACACTGTGTTTAACTAATGGTACCGCAGTAAAAGTTTAATTGGAACATACACAAACATTTGGGGGGTTTAAAGGAACAAAACCCCCATAAAATTTTTATGTAAACATATTTAAAAAGAAGCCGCAACTCGATAAAAACTGCCTTATCGAAAAAATACTGAGAGGAAAAAAGTTTTAGAAATATTGAATTTAACTAATGGTACCACAATAATAATTTAATTGGAACGTACACAAAACTTTGGGGGGGTTTAAGGGAACAAAACCTCCATAAAATGTTCATGGGGTACACAAATTTCACTATAATTCTTTTTTAAGATATTCCTGCCATAAGAATGCCACATATCCATTTTCAATTAAAAATCTCTAATAGTTTTCGATATATTCGAAAAAATCGATTTTCATATTGTAACTTCAAAGGGCTGTAACTTTTTTTATGTGCATATTTGTACTAAGGTAAATTAGGTTCATTCGAACTATTTTTGGTCTCAGAATATGTGATTTAATTTATGACCTGTATTTTCGTTACACCCTGTATATCTCTATGCAGAATTTAATTGCGGTGAATTTTTATTTGACTGTTTTTGTTGTAAAGTTAAAATCTTCGGAGCTATAGAGCAATAATTGAAAAACATACGATTTGTTGGCGCCATTTTGTTTAAAAAAAAAGTAGCACACTATCTGCGGACTTTGCATACCTATATTATTAATATATAGGATCTTATAATTCGATTTCAGCAATAAAATTGCTGGTAAATAACTTTTCCATGAATTTTGCTAATTAGCCCAGTTTATGTGTGTATATGACAATAACATTATTTTTGGCATTTTATTTAAAATTATACCATTTTCTTTCACATTTTAATCCTTTCTTTGACTTCTACAAATGTTTTAAAATCGAAATTAGCTAATTCGATTCAGTCATTCTGAAGCTGTTATAAAAAAAATATAATAAAATAAAATGACATTTATTAAACATCATTCAATATTTACACATCGAAACTGTACCAGACAGACTAATTGACTTGTCGCATTGAGGTTTTATAAGAATATAATAAGAATATTATAAGATTAGATTATGAAAATATTTAGGATCTATATTAGAGACAACGATTTATGCCTGGTTGCACCAACATATCTTAAGCTCCAGCTTAGCTAAGCTCTGCTTATAGATAGGACCACCGGAAGTATCACTAACGTTACACCATACTTTGGATTCTTACCTTGTTATTAAGTATATCTAATATTATATTATGATATTCCTATTATATTTTATTGTAATTATATTACATTAATTCTTATGATATTCTCGGCTTATACTCCAGGGAAATAAGGTTTTTGTCGGGACACTTGAGCAGCCAGGTTGCAAATGGGTTTTTTCGGTACTATATACCTAATACATTATACATACAAAAATGCCCGTCACAGTTCGGACGAGAATTTTAGTTATTAACAAATAAGGGTCAAAAATGGCTGTTTTTTCGTTTAAATCGCTACAGGTAAAAATAGGATAATTCAATATCTTATTTATACCTAGTATTCTTCTTTTAGTAAATGAGTCAATGTTTAAAATGGCAGTTTTTTAATTTTGGTCCGATCATTTGTTGCTTCGAAGATTGCAAAATTAAACTAAAATTTCGAAAATAAAAAAATTGCTATAACTTTCGCGAAAGTGACCTTACGACTTTTATATTTCACAAAAAGTTGAGTGAAAGAGTCCATATACTGCACAAAACAATATAAGACGATTCGTCAATTAGTTTAAATTATATTCAATTTGTTTATCCCAAAGAGCTTTTTTTTGTAATGTTATTGTTCAGAAAATATTAATTATATAGAAATTCTGTGAAAACCACATTAAAGAACAATAGTCTTGTTTCAAATTATTGAAGAAAATTATTAAAAAGTAATTTTTGTCACTACGAAAACATTTTACAAAAGTAGAGTCATTTTAGGCTTGAAAACAATTTGAATAGCATTGTTCATATTTACTGTAGAGTAAATTTACCTTGGAATTTCAAAAGCTGGTATTCTTACACAAATTTCTAAAAAAAACTTCTCGCCTATGTTAATTACGGTCAAAGTTAGCCACTTTTATTATTTAATTCACAGTTACTTCAATATACATACAATTCTCCTGTAACAGTGTTAGTTACCATACTACTCCGAAACGGCTTGGCCGATTTTTATGAAATTTTACAAGTTTATCCTATGGGACTGAGAATATTTTTTAATCTATTTTTCATACCCATAGGTTATAAGGGGGGTTGCCCCCTTGACATTTTTTTTATTTTTTTTGACAAAATTGTCTATCTTAATTTTATATGATTTAGGATTAAAAAATACATACAACCCTTCACTTAAACTTTTTCATCACCAACCCCTATTTGTTAATACCCATCTATATATTTACATCTATAAAATTCTCCTGTCACAGTGTTAGTTGTCATACTCTTCCGAGACCGCTTGACCGATTTTTATGAAATTATATTTGTATATTCGGTAGGTCTTAGAATCGGTCGTAATCTATTTTTCATATCCTGAGTACTAAGGGGAACTCCCCCTAACATTTTGAAATGTTAGGTGGGGATTTACTTACATAACGTACTCTACAAGACTACGAGTCCATACAATTTAAACAAATTATAATCAAAATCCATCAACAAGCTCTAAAGATATTAATCGCAGCATATGTTTGAAGAGTCAGTTTCATTTTTGAGTGCACGGATTTTAACGGAATGGGCCGTTTCATTTCATCGCCGCCGTTTCGATGCCGCCGGTTCATCGTCAGTCCATTTCATCGCCGTCATATCTCGCATTTCCTAGAGTTCCTAATTAATACTAAAAATAAATAATAATTGTAACTGTTGAAAATTCGGAAATATATCATATAGCGACTAATTGACTGGCGATGAATCGGCCGGCATCGGCATCGAACTGGCGGCATCGAAACGGTGGCGATGAAACGTTCTAGACCCGATTTTAATAACTCATTTCCATAGACCACAAATCTATTTCGTTAGAACGTTATTTTTAAAGTTTTATTAACAACTCTGTTGAAGTTTAAAGTTTACTCAAACTTTTACACATAAACTATATACCTTCAGCTTTGAAATGGCGCTAGTTGGGTTGCTTAATTGCTATAAACAAAGTAGCTGTCAATTAAATAAAAAAGTGGCTAACTTTGACTGTAATTAACATAGGCAAAAAGGGTATTTTGAAAATTCGTATAAAAATACCAGCTTTTTAAATCCCAAAGTAGTTTTAACCTACAGTCAATATTAACAAAGTTATTCAAATTGTTTATGAACTAAAAATGGCCCTACTTTAGTAAAATGTTTTCGGAATGATAAAAATAACTTTTTAATGATTTTCTTAAAATACTTTGAAATCATGACTTTTCTTCTTTCATGTGGTTTTCACAGAATTGCTATTACAGTACTATTTTCTGAACAATAATATTGCGAAAAAAAGCTCATTGGGATAAACAAATTGAATAAAATTTAAACTAATTGACGAATCGTCTTAAAATTTTTTGTGCCTTATACGGACTGTTTGTCTCAATATTTCGTACAATATGAAAGACTTAAGGTCATTTTCACAAAAGTTATAGCAATTTTTTTTTTCGAAATTTTAGTTTTATTTTGCAATTTCTGAAGCAACAAATGATCGAGCCGAACATCAGAAACTGCCATTTTAAACCTTGGCTCATCTACTAAAGGAATAACAGTATCAATAAGATATCTAATTACCCTATTTTTACCCGTAGCGATTTAAACGAAAAAACTGCCATTTTTGACACTTATTTGTTAATAACTAAATTTCTTGTCCGAACTGTGACGGGCATTTTTGTATGTATAAAGTATTAGGTATATAGTACTCAAAAAACCCATTTGCAACGTGGCTGCTCAAGTGTCCCGAACATGGTATATTTTTGCCTTATTTCCCTAGATTATTAAGCCTAAGATCTGTTGGTGCAACCAGGCATTAATATTATATAGAAATTAGACTGTACCCTTAAACTGGCAAAACTATTACCCGTGTTGAGCTGCCCCCTCTTCCACTTGCAAAAATTAAAAAAAAAATAGAGCTGATTGATGAGCTATGTTATATTTAGAATTTAGAGCTTTATGAGCTACCGCCCCTTCTTGGCGGTGAAAATTATTTTATTAAAAATAACTCCACAAATCGATAGAAAGACAAATTATAAGCAGAATTTCTTATATAAAGTTATTAAAATAAATCAATACTTTTTGAGTTATTGAAGATCAAAAATTTTAATTTTTCGTGAAAAAATGCAGGTTTGGAAGCGGTTTTTCATACATCACTAAAAATCGTAGGTTTTTACAAAAAAGTTACTATTACCAAAATTAAAGCTTTGGAAAACCTTTTGTTATTAATTCAAAGGTAGTTATAGTTAATTAAATGCATTTTTTTTTTTCAGCGGGTATTCAAATCTAATTACATCCCACCAGGGCATTGTGCGAAATAAAAGTGTTAAACATTTTCACCAGAGTTTATCCCGATTTTTGAGGTAATAGTGCGAAATAAATACTTAACTATATGCGAACATTTGTATAAGGACATAAACTATCTACAGTGCAAAAAATAGTGGCAAAAATCGTCCTATAAGTATAAGTTATAGAACTTTTATTTTAATCAAAACAAACGACATTTTATAAATTCCAGTTCTTTTGATAACAGATAAGAGAACAAGTCTTGATCAAATTAAAAGCGACGTTGCCGGTTTTCCAAAAAGTTTTAAGAATCCAAGAAAGGAAATCAATCAATTAATAATAAACTAAATAAACAAGATTTCGAAGAAAAAGAATATTAATATATTTAAAATCGTACTCAATTATTGCTTGAGAAGTTCTAGAGCTTCTGACGGGCCGACTGGGGAACTAGAGCTTACCGCTTGCTATAATATAGAGTAAAAACACATAAAATAAATAAAAATGGTGAATAGCGATGAAGGCAAAATAGATCAGCTTTTAAAAATGATGCAATATTTAACAGATGAAACACAACAATTAACAACGGAGGTAAAAGGAATAAAAGAAGAACAACGAGAATATAGAAATGACCTAAGACGATTAAAAAAAGAAATAAATTAATTCAAACAAAGTAACCAACAACTAAAAAAAGAAAATGATAAAATGAAACAGGAACTAAAGGTAGTGAAAATGAAGGTAGAAGAGTTCGAGAAAGAGAGAAAAGCTAACAATATTATTGTCCAGGGTCTACCGATGGATACAAATAACCCAAATGTGGTCAACGAGGTTATGGCAAATTTCGTGGAAAGAGAATTAGGTTAAAGTAGAAATAGAAAAAGCTTATAAAATAGGGGACAAAACATGTCTTGTAAAACTAAAAAAAAAAATGAAAAAATGAAAATTATGAAGAACAAAAACAAACTAAGAAATCAAATCCGGAAATATACATCAATAACGATCTAACGCAAGAAGAGATGAAAATACAACAAGAAATACGGAAAATTGCAAAATATCAAAAAGAACACGGTAAGAACACTAGAGTAGGTTATCAAAAACTAAGCATTGTCGGAACTATATGGAAATGGAACAAAGAGAAGAATGAACTGGAAAGGGCAAACCAAGACACGCCAAAAAACTGATAAAACAACAAATATCGCATACAACACAAAAACGGACAAAAAAATGGCAAAGGAAAAGGACCTGAACAGATTAGATAAAATAAAACATACGAACAGAAAAAAATATAATAAAAAACGAAAAAATGTGATCAACTAAAAATAAGTACGTGGAACATCAGAACAATGCTTGAACCAGGAAAAATGCAGGAGATCGTCTCAGAACTAGAAAGATACCAAATTGATATTGCAGTGATTCAAGAAATTAGATGGGCAGGTCAAGGAGAAATAAACAGAAAAAACTACACACTACAGTACTCGGGACATGAAAAACAAGGTCAATATGGAGTTGCTTTCATAATTATGGGAAAAATAAAAAATAACATTATGCAATTTAAACCAATAAATGAACGTATGGCTTACCAGAGAATTAACGCCATACCATTTAATATATCAATCATAAACGTATATGCCCCAACTGAAAGTGCTGTTGCGGAGGAAAAAGACAAATTGTATGAGGAACTCGAACGAGAAATAGAGAATTTACCTAGAGAAGACACAATACCGGTAATGGGAGATTTTAATGCCCAAATAGGTAAGGAAGACTACATTAACCAAGTAGCAGGTAAACACACAATACACGAAAAAACTAATGAGAATGGTCAACGATTTTGTAACCTAGCAGCTAGTACCAATATGATTATCGTTAGTACAAAATTCGAACATCCTAAATACCATAAAGTGACGTGGATTTCCCCAGACCAAAAAACAATGTCACAAATAGACCATACACTGATTACAAGAAGGAAGCAAACATCGGTAACAGACGTGAGAACCTACAGAGGTGCACATGCAGACACAGACCATTTTATGGTGACGGCATGTAGATAAATGGCATGTAGAAAAACTGAATGCTCCAGACATAAGGATTAAGTATGCTGATGACATGAACAAAAAACTGAAGGAACAATATAAACCTACAAAGGATATATAAACAGATTGGAGAAATATAAAAAACTGTATAAATGAAACAGCGGATGTACACATAGGGATAAAAAGAAACCAAAAAGACAAGAATGGTATAACGAAGAATGCCATAACATGCTAAAAAAGAAGGTAGAAATGAGACAAATGTGGATAAGAACAAATAGACAGGATTATAGGGAAGAATACAATAGAATAAGACATGAATGTAAAAAAAAATAAGGAAAATTAGACGTGACTGGTTGGATGATAAGATAAAAGAAATTGAAAAAGAAAGTAAGAACAAAAACACAAAAGAATTCTATAAGAAAATTAGTGATCAGAACAAAACCTTTAAATGAAAGATAAAAGGCATAAAAGATAAAAATGGAAAAGTATCAGAAAACGATGAAGAGTATAAATAAATTTGGAATACCTATTTCAAAGAATTATTAACAGAACAAGAAGATCAAAACCTAAATGAAAACATAGAAGAAGAGACAATGATGTTAGGAAACCAGCTAGAAATACCAACAAAAGAGGAAGTTGAGGAAATTATTAAGAGCAGCCGTAATGGTAAAGCCTCAGGATCGGACTGTATCAATATGGAGCTTATAAAATATGGTGGTGAAGAATTAAAAGATAAATTATACAATTTAATAAAAGACGTATGGAACGAAGAAAAAATGCCGGAAGAATGGTACAAAGGACAAATTATCACGATTCATAAAAAAGGAGATCACAGCATATAAAATCATGACCCATATTAAGCTGCACCCCCCACCATGGCGAATAAAGTTCGGACTAGGCAAAAAATTTAGTGCTATTTATGTGCTAATTAGTTGCTCTATTCCGAATTTTGTTGCTCAAACCGTTTACCAGGAAATCGCGTTGAAAGTGGGGGGTGCAGGTTAATGTAAAGCTGCACCCACCCATACCGAAAAAAGCTCAAACTTCTTGATTTTTTTTGGTGATAAATTTAGTGCTATTTATGTGCTAATTAGTTGCTCTATTCCGAATTTTGTTGCTCAAACCTTTTACCAGGAAATCGCGTTGAAAGTGGGGGGGTGCAGGTTAATGTAAAGCTGCACCCACCCACACCGAAAAAAGCTCAAACTTCTTGATTTTTTTGGTGATAAATTTAGTGCTATTTATGTGCTAATTAGTTGCTCTATTCCGAATTTTGTTGCTCAAACCGTTTACCAGGAAATCGCGTTGAAAGTGGGGGGGTGCAGGTTAATGGCAAGCTGCACCCACCCACAACGAAAAAAGCTCAAACTTCTTGACTTTTTTGGTGATAAATTTAGTGCTATTTATGTGCTAATTAGTTGCTCTATTCCGAATTTTGTTGCTCAAACCGTTTACCAGGAAATCGCGTTCAAATTGGGGGGGTCAAGCTTAATGGCAAACTGCACCCACCCACACCGAAAAAACTTCAAACTTATTGATTTTTTTGGTGATAAATTTAGTGCTATTTAAATGCTAATTAGCTGCTCTAATCCGAATTTTGTTGCTCAAACCGTTGACCAAGAAATCGCGTTGAAAGTGGAGGGTGCAAGTTAATGGCAAGTTGCACCCACCCACACCGAAAAAAGCTCAAATTTCTTGATTTTTTTGGTGAAAATTTAGTGCCATTTATGTGCTAATTAGTTGCTCTATTCCGAATTTTGTTGCTCAAACAGTTGACCAGGAAATCGCGTTCAAAGTGGGGGGGTCCAGCTTAATGGCAAGCTGCACCCGCTCACACCGAAAAAAGTTCAAACTTATTGATTTTTTTGGTGATAAATTTAGTGCTATTTATGTGCTAATTAGTTGCTACAATCCGAATTTTGTTGCTCAAACCATTGACCAAGAAATCGCGTTGAAATTGGGGCGGTGCAAGTTAATGGCAAGTTGCACCCACCCACACCGAAAAAAGCTCAAACTTCTTGACTTTTTGGTGAAAATTTTAGTGCTATTTATGTGCTAATTACTTGCTCTATTTCGAATTTTGTTGCTCAAACCGTTTACCAGGATATCGCGTTTAAAGTGGGGGGTTCAGCTTAATGGCAAGCTGCACCCACTCACACCGAAAAAAGCTCAAACTTCTTGATTTTTTTGGTGAAAAATTTAGTGATTTAGTGCTATTTATGTGCTAATTTGGGGTTGTAGGGTTGTGTTATAGAGGTAGCACCTTTTATCGGAACGACCACATCAAGCGTCATAGACGGGAGATGGTTCTTGATAACTGGTCCTCATAAGACAACTAACTCTCACTTATGGCTCCACGTGCCACACCCCGGGCAACTGCATTGGTCTGCAGGCTAAACTAAGTGAGGGTAGCCAGATATGGCGATAATTTCACCGAGTGATTGCCGGTATAAGCAATCTCCCACTTACCGACCAACGGCTTCGGGCGGATGAGTTAGTAAGTGGTAGGGCACTCTTTTGTCCTGGGGTTGAGAAATCGGCCTCGAAGGCGGATGAACAAAAAAAAAAAAAAACGGTCAACGGCATAAGGATGTAGAAGGCAAGGGGAAACCACTACATTAAAGATCATATACGGATATCCCTAGTACAATTGTCATGGCTGTACAAAAAAGTATGGTAAAGACGGGATTCCGTTGGAAAATTTACTCTAACAAGAGCGGACCAGATACTAGCAAAATGGCAACACTGTTAAGAGTGACCAGGGTGACAATTTAGTGAACAGTAGCGTAGATATCTAATTTAAATTTAATAAAAGTTATTATTTTGCAAACATTTCATTTTAAGTGTAAATTGTAAATGACACCATCGCATCTTCTCAAATTATGTGGGTATCAGTAAATATTTTATTTTACGAAAAAGTTTAAATAAAAAAATATCGGTGTTATCAACATCTGTGATATACCTAGGTACATAGTGATAACACTAATCGACTCGACTGAACAGATCCTATTGTAAAATAATAATACCTGTATAAAAAATTGTCAATAACATTAATTATCACATATAATTAAACAGTAAGTATGATCAAATTTATATGTTTTAGTAACACAACTGCTCATAAGTAGTAAACCTTACTGTTTTATCTCTGATAACTTTCATGTTATTGTAATCTTTTGACTAATTGATGGACTTGTTAGTGTCCACGCTTCCAAGCCATAAAGAAGAGTAGAGAACACGTAACACAAAAGCATCCTTAGGCGTAGTTCTAACCTTATATCCTAATAACAAAGAAACTTTGTAAGTTTAATGAATGATGCACGTACTATTTCAATACGTGTCGTAAGGGGCCGTTCAAATATTACGTAAGGGGGGAGGGTTAAAAATCTTCAAAAATTGCGTTACGTAATACGTGAACGCCCCATTAAGGTGCGTTACGAAGGGGGATGGGGTCAAAAATCTTCAAAAACCGCGTTACGTACGTACTTGAACGCTCCCTAATTTCTTTGCTTTGGTCCACATTTGATGTTATCCATGTTCCTAATTATTTGTAGTATCCACACTCTCAATTACAGTATCTTCAATAGTCAATTGGATGTTTGCGTGTGCTAATTTAGTCATGGTCATGCATTTAGTTTTCTTTAAATTAATCTTCAGTCCGTACTCATGACAGCGTTCACTAAGGCGTTGCATTACGTTCTCTAAATTCTAAATCATTGTCTTAATCCGTTATTATTAAGGCCGGGACACACATATCCGCACCGAACCAGCACCGTGTCCGCACCGCGCCCGCACCGAGCAGAGACAGCAAGGCTGGCCATGCTGTCTGTGCTCGGTGTGGGCTCGGTGCAGATATGTGTGTCCCGGCCTTTACTGTATCATCTGCAACTCATAAGTTGTTCCAAAATTCTCCATTGATAGATATACCTTTATCGACCTTTAGATTGTAACTCTTTAGCGACGTATTAGTATAATATGGATAATCGTCGAAGGCCGATATGATTAACCAAAAAAGAAGATGTGTTTGGTGATATTTCTAGTGACTTTCTTGGGTGTGAATATGTCTTTTTAGTGTACTCCTCTTGGTTTAAAAACAAAGCTTAGTAATACTTTTAAATAGTCTGGTGCTTATCTATTGGTATCTGGATACCGCGTATGAAAAAAAAGTTGATTAATAGCAAGCTGAAAATTTGTTAATATCTTAAGGATGTCTAGTTGGACAAACTTTAAAATATGGGAACACTGGAACAGGGGAAGTTTAAATTGTGGAACAGGTTAAAAATTTGGAACGGTCAGACCACAAAAACGGCACATGTATTTTTTCCGACAGTGTATTTTGATACGTGTATTTTGTACGTTTTCGATCTGATGTTCATTTCGCAAAATATTGCGGGGTTCCTATTTAAAATTTACCCTCACTCCTCTCCGTGGGAGTTCGTGTTTGGTATCATTCGATATATTTTTGAAAAATATTGAACACGTAATTTTTAGTTTTTCGATCTAACGTTTATTTCTCAACATATTCGCTTTTTTCTTGTGAAGCTTTGTGACTCGCACATTTTCTTACGCGCCCCCTCAAACCGTCAGATTTTTGAAATATACACTGTTCTGTATGTACTTAACTTACCTTATCTTAATGTGACAATTTAAGTTTTTCTAAGGGTATATTTTTTTTCGGATCCTCCTGTTTAAGATCCAATATATGGTAGGGGTACATTTACATAGGACCTACAAGGTTTCTCCCCGTGTGATTTTCTGGCTCGCTCAAGTAACTGCAAAAATGCCCGCTTGAGCTCCCCTACCAGTATGGCTCAATTCATTTATATCTCTGTATTCTATTACATTCTACATAATCAAATAATTAATTGTTGACATTATTAAAATTATATTTTTCCGTCACAACCAACATAACAAAGATTTATCACCGATTATCAATTATTAGTGACCACTGATCAGGTACAAAAGTTAACAATGGATAGATTAATTTTATTATTTGGTCTGTCAAACTAACGTCAGAACGTGTATGTATCGATCTGTAAATTGGTGCCGAAATTTGTAATTATTACTGTAAATACTAGTTATTAAAATTAGTTTTCGCTCAAATAGTGACTAATAACAATTGTGTTACGTGTTAATCATCAAGAACAAGCTGTAACTTCAGTCAGTAAGAGATGTTTTACTTAATAATCTTCCAATTTAAACCCATTCAGTGTCAAACTGTCAATAGTTTTTCACTGGTGCTATCCCGTCCCAACGGACGCCAACGGTTAGGCAACCAGTATTGCAGTGATGTATCCAAGGTTATCACTTATTTCCAGACATCCAAAGCGTTAATATAAACAAATTCAAGTTACTTTTGACTACATGAGTAACAATTTAAATCAATGTTCCCCCACTGTTAGCAACACCATGTTTGGACCCAATTCTTCCAGTAATCTTACTAGTTCATATGCAACTGCTACTATGACTAAACAACGTCCGAAGTATCCCAAGAAGACCGAAGCAATTTTATAATTAGTTGTACGTCTCTATAGTATCCAATGATTGTATATCCAATTTTTTTCTTCGTAATTTTTACGTAATGTTATTTAAAATTTAGAAATTAACTGTTATAATACCTAATTAGTTTTAAGTCCTTATTGTAATTAATTATTGTATAACCAATATTGTTTGTGTCAATGGCCATTGCTGCCGAGACACATAAATTTAAATAAAAAGAAATTATTATTTTAGAATTTGCTAAAGCGACATCGATTTAGTTAAATAAAATATTTGACAATATTCTGAAATACAAAAAAAATTATTTTCCTCAACAACTTCAGAAACATTTGTTGATCAGAATTAAAAGAAGAAATTATTAAAACATAGTTGTTGTTTATGCTTTTTGAGTTGATTTTAAAAATAAGAAAACATCTTGAAATGTATTTTTTATTTATTAACAAAAGTGGAAAACACTGCAAAATTGTTTGCACTAACTTATAAAAAAAAAAACAAAAATAACAATATTATAAACAACAAAACCGAAAAAAACCGATAAAACCGTTTGAAAAATTAAGTGTTACGGTTCGGTTCCAAAAATTATATTTAATATCAAATAAGGGTTCAGTTTCGGTTCTGGTCCACTAAAAAATATCCGTTTCGGTTCGGTTTTCTGTTTTTAGCGGTACGGTCCGGGTCCCTGGTGCACACCACTGGACGGCTGCAATCAGCCGAAAGATGACACTTTGTGATAAACTATTTTATGGCATGGCCTCGCTCAGCCAAATATTGTTATATCTTGAGCGAAGGGTGAGTAGTTCTTCCGATAAAAGATACCGCATTATGATTGGTCACAACAGCAATATCCGATTTTTTGAGTGGCTCTTTGTCCACGTGGACTGATCAACAGTTCGATGAAAACTTAACTGGGTGATTGCCCATATTTTAAAATATCATACCAGGAACATCTGAATGTAGAACCTTAAAACTTTTATATTTTACACATCTTAGTCATTGATAGTTTTGCAGTTAATAACTACTCCTGGTAGGGTACTTTTGCTTTCATTTTTATGGCTTGCTTTTATTACAGATTACATTATATTTTTACACAGTCTCACGGAAATACGAGGCGACCATAACTCTGTTATGCCTCCTCTACACATCGGCAGACGCATCTGCGGATGCATCTGCCGATGTATCATCACGCGCTGACCACACATCTGCAGGTACACATCTGTAAATCGTTCAGCCTTTGTTAACTCTAGGGCTACGCAATATCTACTTTAAATTTACTGCGAAAAAGAGGTCCGAGGCCAGACAACAGACAATCAAATTACCCCATCTACACATCTGCGGATGCATACGCAGATGCCGTCCGCGGACACGTCTGCCGATGTGTGGAGGAGGCTTTACTGATAATGGATATCGGAGACCAAGATCCGGCAGGGGAGGCAAATCACAGATAGACCACAGGGCCTCTCAGGTCGATATCAAACGAAATCCCTGTGAAATACCCATCAGTAACACATCGTCCAAAAAGAAGACTAAAATCGACAAAAAGTGCATGAAGGTAGGCACGTGGAATGTTAAGTCAATATACCAAGCAGGTAAAGTCCATAATGTCATTCAGGAAATGGAAAGACTTAACATAAAAATATCAGGATTAAGTGAGACCAGATGGCCCAATTCAGGTGACATATTAGTAGGCCAAACAAAGATATACTACTCTGGTAATGACAATGACCCAAATCACTGGAACGGGGTAGCGATATTAGTTGATAAAACCACCCAGAAATTTGTAACTGGCTTCTTACCCATCTCGGATAGAGTTATGATGGTAACACTCAAAACAGCCCAGTCTAGAGTCAATATAATTCAAGTATATGCTCCCACAGCAGATAAATCGGATGAAGAGCTCGAACAGTTTTATAACGAATTACAACAAGCTTTAGAAGTAACCAAGTCTAGAGACGTTACAATAGTAATGGGAGATCTAAATGCAAAAATCGGTAGAGGAAGTCAAGGTGATTTTATTGGAAACTTTGGACTGGGCACTCGTAACGAGAGAGGAGAAAGATTGGCTCAATTCTGCCAAGAGACCGATTTTATTGTCACGAATACTTATTATGATCTGCCGACCAGGAGACTCTATACATGGAAATCACCAGCAGACAACCAACATAACGTCATCAGAAACCAAATTGACTACCTTCTCATCTGCAAACGATACCGAAATTCCATAAAATCAGTAAAATCATACCCTGGAGCTGATGTGAGATCAGATCACAACCCAGTTGTAGGAAGGTTTAGAATTAATCTAAAGAAGCCTGTGGTTAAAACTAAAGTAGAGACGATACAAGTATCTCGTTTGAGAGATCCATCAACAAAAGAGCAAGTCACACTAAAAATTAAAGAAGAGCTCACCAAAATAGAAATTATTCCTACTGAAGATGCGAACAGGAAATGGCACATGTTAAAAGATGCTCTTATCCGCACATGTGAGACAACACTTACACCTAAACTAATTAAGAATAAAAATGAATGGATGACCGAGGAGATTCTAGATCTCATGGAAGCAAGGCGATCTTATAAAACCAAAGACAAAAACATGTATAATATTATACACACAGAAATAAGGAGAAAGATCAGAGAGGCAAAGGAAAGATGGTATAGTGACAGATGCGCAGATATTGAACAGTTGGTAGAGAAACATGATAACTTAAACCTTCATAAGAAAATTAGTGAAATAACAGGCACTAATATTAAGAAAAAATCAAACATACTGCTGGATAAAAACGGAAAAATAATTATAGACGTCGGTGAAAGGCTTAAAAGATGGCAGGAATATATTCAAGAGCTATTTAAAGACGAACGGACTGAAATAGTACTAGAGCAGGAAAAGTTCGACAACGGCCCAGACATAACAGAAGATGAGGTACTAGAGGCGATAAAGCGAACAAAGAACAACAAGGCAACAGGTCCTGACCAAATACCTGTAGACATAATACGGTTAATAGAGGACCAGCAAATTGGAATATTGGTCGACTTATTTAATACAATATACAGTACAGGAATCATTCCCAGAGATTGGCTGCTGTCAACGTTCATAACACTGCCAAAAAAACCAAATGCAAAAGAATGCCAAGACCACCGGATAATAAGTTTAATGAGTCATACACTCAAAATATTTTTAAAAATTATACACCGGAGAATACATAACAAACTTGAGCAGGACATAAGCGACACGCAATTTGGATTTAGAAATGCAATGGGAACGAGGGAAGCCCTGTTCGCTGTAAATGTACTTGTGCAAAGGTGCATGGATGTTAATCAGCCAGTATATATGTGTTTCTTGGATTACAACAAAGCCTTCGATAAGGTCAGACATAACCGCCTTATCGAATTACTTGAAAAGAAAAACTTAGATATGAGGGACATCAGGATCATTAGTGCTATCTATTATAATCAGATCGCTGTGGTAAAAGAGAACAACGCCTTTTCAAATGAAATACGTATTGAGAGGGGCGTCAGACAGGGCTGTGTCCTGTCTCCTACTTTGTTCAATTTGTATTCAGAGGAAATAATCCAGGAAGCACTAGAAGACCTAACCACGGGAATAAAAGTAAATGGTCGACCAATCAATAATATACGGTTTGCCGACGACACTATTTTATTAGCCGAATGTCTTGAGGATTTACAACAAATGGTTGACAGAGTGGTAGAAGTCAGCCAAGAAAACGGACTGTCCCTAAACACAAAAAAGACACAATTTATGGTAATCACAAAAGTTCAACAGCGCCAAGAAAGCATAACAATACATGGAGAACAAATTAAAAAGGTTGAAAAATATAAATATTTGGGTACAATAATTAATGAAACTAATGAGTACACAGAAGAGATTAAAGCAAGAATAGGACAGGCAAGAAATGCTTTCAACAAACTAAAAAAAGTACTCTGTAGCAGGGACATTACAATTTCTTTAAAGATAAGACTTCTGAGATGCTACTTGTTCTCCATATTATTCTATGGGTTGGAGGCTTGGACATTAAAGAAGGATGTTTCGGACAGATTAGAAGCCTTCGAGTTATGGGCCTACAGAAGAATATTAAGAATAAGTTGGGTGGATAGAGTCACGAATATCGAGGTGTTGAGAAGAATGGGAAAAGATAAAGAGGTTTTAAATACAATTAAAGTCAGAAAACTGCAATATCTGGGACATGTTATGAGGGGCGAGCGTTATAACTTGTTACAATTGATAATGCAAGGAAGAATACAGGGTAGAAGGAGTCGCGGAAGAAGACGCATCTCCTGGTTAAACAATTTGAGAGCTTGGTTTAATTGCACTTCTGCTGATCTCTTTAGAGCAGCGGTATCGAAAGTGCGAATTGCCGTGATGGTTGCCAACCTTCTTAGAGGAGATGGCACATGAAGAAGAAGATGTGCTAATTAGTTGCTCTAATTCGAATTTTGTTGCTCAAACCGTTGACCAAGAAATCGCGTTGAAAGTCGGGGGGTGCAAGTTAATGGCAAGCTGCACTCACTCACACCGAAGAAAGCTCAAACTTCTTGATTTTTTTGGTGATAAATTTAGTGCTATTTATGTGCTAATTAGTTGCTCTATTCCGAAATTTGTTGCTCAAACCATTTACCAGGAAATCGCGTTGAAAGTGGGGGGGTGCAGGTTAATGGCAAGCTGCACCCACCCACACCGAAAAAAGCTCAAATTTCTTGATTTTTTTTATGATAAATTTAGTGCTATTTATGTGCTAATTAGTTGCTCTATTCCGAATTTTGTTGCTCAAACCGTTGACCAGGAAATCGCGTTCAAAGTGGGGGGTCCAGCTTAATAGCAAGCTGCACCCACTCACACCGAAAAAAGCTCAAATTTCTTGATTGTTTTGATGAAAAATTTAGTGCTGTTTATGTGCTAATTAGTTGCTCTATTCCGAATTTTGTTGCTCAAACCGTTGACCAGGAAATCTCGGTCAAAATGGGGGCGTCCAGCTTAATGGCAAGCTGCACCCAACCACACCGAAAAAAGGTTCAATCTTATTGATTTTTTTGTGGTGATAAATTTAGTGCTATTTATGTGCTAATTAGTTGCTCTAATCCGAATTTTGTTGCTCAAACCGTTGACCAAGAAATCGCGTCGAAAGTGGGGGGGTGCAGGTTAATGGCAAGCTGCACCCACCCAAACCGAAAAAAGCTCAAACTGCTTGATTTTTTTGGTGAAGAATTTAGTGTCATTTATGTGCTAATTAGCTAATTAGTAATAAAACTATGGTTTACAACAATTACGTTACGACTATTGCTGATAAATGTACTTACTTGAAAACGAATTAATTCAAAATTCATTCAAATTTTTTGCATATAAAGAATATATTTAGTCGGAATGAGCGAAGCGAATTCTGAAATTCACATGAGTGCCTTAAAAATGTACTTTTTAACACGTATATCATACAATATTTTTTCTACAAACGTTATAAATATATAAAATACAATATTTTTGTTAATTGCTGAAACCATGAAACCTATCACCCGTAAAAGATAGAACTGGTTGTCTACACTCGAGGGGAATATCTAAAAATTCTTAGCGAAAATATTATACCGTTATATAAACTTGTTTTTTCTACAAACGTGTTAAAAATGCAATAATAGAGTTTAAATTAAATTTTAAAAAACCTTTTAAACCACCGTTTTCAAATTGTGCAAGTTTTACTATTAATATTAATGTTAGTAAATGAAATATAAATATTTTGACTTTTCACAATTTGACAATTCACTTTTAACTGCAGTGCCTTAAAAATTTTAAAGCACTAGTGCTATAAAGTAGCATTTTTAACGCTCCAATGGAGTGCTAAAATAGTTATTAATGAAACAGTTCGTGAAGTATGCTTTTTGCGATCGCACGCGATTTTTAGAGCACGAGCGACTACGGAGCGAGTTCGCAAAAATACTTCACGCACAGTTTCATACAATATTTTATCTACGATAAACAAATAAAAAAAGCTGTAACTCTTCTATTCTACAATTTTTAGAACTTTGAAATTTAAAAATTACAACTACTTTCAAACCACAAAACTGTCAAAACTCTTGTTATAATTCATTGCTCATATTGTCATCACCATGACAACGCGAAAATTAAGGATTGTCACCACGACAACTCGAAAGTTACAAACAGTGCGAAAAAGTAAATCCCATTTAAAATACATTGTTACTTAACGCCAAGGGCGTAGCTACCGTCGTATCAGCCGTATCAATTATACGGGGCCCCCGACATTCAAGGGCCCCATCGCGGCATGTCGAAACAAAATTCCATTTGCAAAGATTGAACTAAATATTCTACAGGTATTTCACTATTAAAACGCTTTGAAACAGTGTATGTTGTTTGGATATCAACATTTTCGTGTAGTGGATTCTTTATATATACCTATATAAATCATATTTACCTATTATCTATTCTCTGCCCCATAACAACAGAGCTTTATTGTTTTCAAGGTATCTCTCATTGTCAATTCCGTTGGCTGTGTGTGAGTTATTGTATAATGTATATTGAAGAATGCCGAATTGCAATTTTTGTAATCGCTTTATCTTTGAATATTTGAAACAGTATGTATTGTTCGGGTATATTATGTATGTTCGTATAATCTGTTCTTTATCTTTATTGTATTTATGTATATCTACATTTCTTCAAGAAATTAACGTATCACCTTAAAAATTGGTCATTTTTTATGTCTCATATTTCCTAAACCTGTTTTCGATATATTTTTGAACATTTTCGTTTAATAATATTGTTGCTAGACAGGTAAATAGACGACCGGAGTGTGACGTCACAGCCAACTGCGGCTATATTCAGTGTTATGATGATCACTTGCAAACAAAGATTGTAAACACGTTGAAAAGTAAGGTTTTACCGAATCTCAAGACTTTTTAATCAGTTTTCAATCTAAAAAAATAAAATAAAATATAAAATCTAAAATTTATAAAAAACAAATAAATTGTAACCTTACTTCACCGAGACATACATTTTATTGTTATTTATATAAAACGTCATACTTTATTATTTACACAACCTTCTAAAATTGTTGTAGTAACTATAATAATACTTAAATATTGCAAAAAACGGAAATATTCTCTGTAAAAACTGAAAAAAAAAAACAATAAAAAATACAAATTTGCCACACTAAACAACGTTTGTTTGGAAAACTCTGACATGACATATGTCAATAAAAATTGACACTTCTACGTCATCACTCCGGCTGTCCATTGTTATTGTATACCGGGTGTACCAATCAAAAAGTAATTTTTTCTCAAAGTCACCACACCCTGTGGAATATTCTTGCATTTATAAAATACTGAAATTAAAACCCAACTATAGCCTCATGTGTTCTTAACATTCTGTTTTTCGATTCATTCGCTTATGTTGGATAGTAAAAAAGTTAGGTAATAATTTAACAACTCGCCTTATTTTTCATCGATACAGGGTGTTTTTAAATAAGTATGGCAAACTTGCAAACTTTATTGCAGCTTCCAGCTTCTCTTGTACTACATTGCTACCTTGTAATGTCATATTTAAATTCTTGAAGAAGTCAAAAATATAACAAATATACGCTACCTTGATTAACCGATTGGCATCATGAAAACTGTCTTTAAATTGAAATATTGCATCCCTAGCCGTTGGTGGATGTTGTTCTAAGAATATTGAAATTTCTTCCTTGAATTATTCAATTAATTCAAAAAAAGTTTTCTTTAAACATTCCCTTTTGATAGTCAACGCACTTCGCAGTCTAAAAGAAGATGTTCATGTGAAACGGCGAGGCGAGGCGACCCGGCATTTTGCTTTCGTGGCCCGGTACCAGGTCGCGACCCACCATTTGGGAAACGCTGCTCTAGCGCGTAGTTTGATTTTACGCTCGTCGGCCGTAACAACCGTACAACCATACAATACAATCACATTGAACATTCAAACTGAAAGATATAAAAGTTAATGTTATGACATTATAACGACAGATATAAAATAGTTACAATAAAGTTAGTGATTTAAAAATAGTTTCATTTTATTAAGTGATTGTAGAAAAAATGTTGTATGTATTACAAGCGCAAAGTGACATTATTTCTTTCGAGTAATTACCGCTCTCCGCTACGGTCGAGTGGTAACTCTTACTCTCAAGGAATAATGTATCACTTTTCGTTCTAAATACATAAATAACTATTCAATTTGAATTTTCAAATTGTACGAGTATTGTATGGTTGTACGGTTGCTACGGACGACGCGCGGTAATCAAACTTTAACGCGCTAGCGCTATAAAGTGACGGTACTCAGTAAACGTTAACTTTTCGTTGCCATTGACAAGCGAAATAGTCTTCTTTATCAAGTGATTGTAGAAAAAATTTAATAGATTTGCTTGAGTTTTACCGCAAATAATTTGTGCTATATCAAAATGTATTTTATTTCTGTTAATATAATAATTAATAAATGTAAGATATTGTATTAGATTTTGTAATAAAAAATTTTAAAACTATATTAGTGATTTCTATAAAACACTCACCAGTGTACAGTCGGGCCAGATTCAGTGTGTATTTGAGATTTTGGATGTACACTAATGTTTGGCGTTCGGGTTTTCCACATTTTCTGAATTTTATTTTGGTACTGTGCAGGTATTTTACTTGACGCGACGTTATCAAAATAAAAATCACAAAATTTGGAAAATCCGAAAGTCAACAACAATGCGCATCCAAATCTCAAATACAAAGTGAATCTGGTCGGACTGTAAGATACCTCACCGAAGAATGAAACTTCAGCCGCTTCAACACCACTTTTAAGACTAATATTCAATTGTTTTATTTTTAAAACATTCACAAGCCACAAAGATTTTGTATTTTTTTTAGAAATTTATAATTCACACTCGTATTCGTATCTTACATCAACATGATGGTTACTTGGTGAAAGTTTGTATGTTTATTACAAAATGTGGAAGTATGTATATAGTCCATATGGTGAGACCGCTCCATATAGTCCATATGGTGAGTCTGAAAACATTTCTGATTCGGTTTCTTTGTGGATTCCTATTAAAAAATGTCCCCTTTAAACAAATCTGAAGGGTACCGATTATCAGAAACAAATATTACAATCAAACGGCAGAAATCAAAATAGAAGACCAGTTAACTGATAAAATTGCAATAGAACGAGGAGTACGACAGGGCTGTATTTTATCTCCACTACTATTCAATATTTACTCTGAATGGATATTTAAAGAAGCTTTAGACGGTTGTGCGAAGGGAGTATTAATAAATGGTGAATGGTTGAATAACATTAGATATGCAGATGACACCATAGTTTTCGACGATAATCTGAATGATGTACAGATATTAACAAATCGTATAACAGAAGTCAGCAACAGAAGAAGACCAAATTTATGACAATTAGTAAAAAACCAATATTAAACGCTCAACTTACAGTCAACCAACAGAATATCGAAAGAGTTGAGCAATATACATATCTGGGTACGAATTTAAATAGCCAATGGGACCACTCGACAGAAATTAAACAGCGAATAATAAAAGCGAAAGCAGCATACGTTAGAATGAGACCAATTTTCAACAGTCGAGACATATCATTAAAAACAAAATACCGTCTGTTGAAAAGCTACATATTCACAGTTCTGCTCTACGGAATAGAAGGTGGACACTAACTGTTGCATCTATGAATCGGATCGAAGCTTTCGAAATGTGGTGTTATAGGCGCATCTTACGTATATCCTGGGTTGAACGAATTAATAAAGTGCTGCGTAGAATGGGGAAAGACTGTGAAATTCTCATAACCATCAAAACAAAAAAATTAGAATATCTAGGACATGTAATGAGAAATCAAGAACGTTACGGCCTTCTCCAACTGATTCTCCAAGGGAAGGTAAATGGTAAAAGAGGGCCGGGAAGAAGACGCATTTCCTGGCTTCAAAATTTACGAAAGTGGTATAACACCACTACCACTGAACTGTTCCGCGTTGCGGTAAACAAAGTCAAGATAGCCATGATGATCGTCAACATCCGAAACGGATGGGCACTTTAAGAAGAAGAAGAAGGATATATGGCGGAATTTTTGGGCAGAAATTGTTTAAACAATTTTTTTAAACAAATACAAAAGACCACCTTTTTTGCCCTGGAACATATATTTCTAGATTGTAAACTAGCCCTAAGAAAAGATAAGAATAAACAATCTCCAGGCGAATATTGTGTAATTACTGATGCAATAAACATCGGAGGCACTTGTCTTCTTAAGAAAATAAAAGACCTTTTTAATATGTGCCTTTTAGATAGCAATATACCCGACAAATGGCATAATGCTCAAGTAATTCTATTGTACAAAAAAGGAGATCCCCATGAGTTAGAAAATTACAGACCTATAAGTCTTCTTAGTCACTTATACAAACTCCTTACAAGAATAGTAACGAATCGTCTTGAGAAAAAACTTGATTTCTACCAGCCAATTTGGAACAAATGATCACCCACAGAGCATTAAAACGGTAATAGAAAAGACTATCGAATACAATCGACCACTCGTTTTGGCTTTTGTAGATTTCCATAAAGCCTTTGACACGGTAGAATGTGACAAAATTCTGGAAGTACTACAAGCATGCCGCATTGACTACCGATACACAAGGTTAATTTACAATACATAAAAGAACGCAATCGGCAGAGGAGTTCGACAGGACGATAACTTATCGCCTAAACTCTTTACCGCAGTACTAGAATATGCTTGTAAATAACTTAACTGGGAAGAGCGAGGCCTGAATATTGACGGTAGAAGATTAACAAATTTGAAATTCGCAGACGACATAGTTTTGTTCTCTGACAACCTCAAGAAGATATGTACCATGCTACATGAACTTTAGTTAGTGTACGCCAGTGTAGGTGTCTCAAAATAAACATCTCCAAAACAAAATTCATGACAAACCTAGTACCTAGCGGAAATATCAATATTGGAGAAAACGAAGTAGAGCTAGTGGAAAAATACATATACCTTGGACACGAAATAAAGATCACAAGAGACAAACAAATATGCAAACTACGAAGAAGAATAAACCTACCATAGGTAGCCTATGGAAAACTCAAAGACCTATTTAAAAGCGACATACCAATTTCTCTAAAACGTAAAACATTTGACCAATTTGTGTTGCCTATGATGACTTATGGTGCCGAAACTTTGACATTGACAGCCACAGCTTCTAAAATGCTGCAAATAGCCCAGAGGAAAATGGAAAGGTCAATGCTGAGTATGTCGCTTCGTGACCGAGTTAGAAATGAAGACTTAAGGCGAAGAACAAGAGTTACCGATGTAATTTCCCGAATTGCCACCCTGAAATGGAACTTGGCCGGACACGTCGCCCGAATCAGTGATGGGGAGTGGACGAAGAGTGCAGGCCGAGATTAGACAAAAGAAGTAGATGAAGACCATCTACTCGTTGGACTGATGAACTCAAGAAAATGTCACGAAATTGGATGCAAAGTGCTCAAAATAGAGCACAATAGACAAAAATGAGGGAGGCCTATGTTCAGCGGTGAACGAAAAGGGCTGTATGATGATGATAATGATACGTACTATCGAAATATATCGGTATCCGATTTTGTTGCTAACAGTAGAACTTGCAAATGCATTAGTTAATCCCACCCGACCTGGCTCCGCGCTATACATATGTGTCTCTGTTCTATGTTATAAATAAGTTATAAATAAGTTACTCGTACATATTATTTGGTACTAAAATAATTTAGGGAACACGTACCATCAAATTATACTTCTATCTGATTTTATTTCTCATTGTTTTAGTGAACATACAAGTGTTTCGTTGTGCGTCTAATGAGAAGCTGGCACCGCCCCAATTTGAACGCGATTTCCTGGTCAACGGTTTGAGCAAGAAAATTTAGATTAGAGCAACTAATTAGCACATAAATAGCACTAAATTTTTCACCAAAAAAATCAAGAAGTTTGAGCTTGTTTCGGTGTGGGTGGATGCAGGCTTTCCATTAACTTGCACCCCCCCCCATTTTCGACGCGATTTCCTAGTCAACGGTTTGAGCAACAAAATTCGGAATAGAGCAGTTAATTAGCACATAAATAGCACTAAATTTTTCACCAAAAAAATCAAGAAGTTTGAGCTTTTTTCGGTGTGGGTGGGTGCAACTTGCCATTAACTTGCACCGCCCCAATTTCAACGCGATTTCTTGGTCAACGGTTTGAGCAACAAAATTCGGATTGTAGCAACTAATTAGCACATAAATAGCACTAAATTTATCACAAAAAAAATCAATAAGTTTGAACTTTTTTCGGTGTGAGCGGGTGCAGCTTGCTATTAAGCTTGACCCCCCACTTTGAACGCGATTTCCTGGTCAACTGTTTGAGCAACAAAATTCGGAATAGAGCAACTAATTAGCACATAAATAGCACTAAATTTTTCACCAAAAAAATCAAGAAGTATGAGCTTTTTTCGGTATGGGTGGGTGAAACTTGCCATTAACTTGAACCCCCCATTTTCAACGCGATTTCTTGGTCAACGGTTTGAGCAACAAAATTCGAATTAGAGCAACTAATTAGCACATAAATAGCACTAAATTTTTCACCAAAAAAATCAAGAAGTTTGAGCTTTTTTCGGTGTGGGTGGGTGCAACTTGCCATTAACTTGCACCGCCCCAATTTCAACGCGATTTCTTGGTCAACGGTTTGAGCAACAAAATTCGGATTGTAGCAACTAATTAGCACATAAATAGCACTAAATTTATCACAACAAAAAAAATCAATAAGTTTGAACTTTTTTCGGTGTGAGCGGGTGCAGCTTGCTGTTAAGCTAGACCCCCACTTTGAACGCGATTTCCTGGTCAACTGTTTGAGCAACAAAATTCGGAATAGAGCAACTAATTAGCACATAAATAGCACTAAATTTTTCACCAAAAAAATCAAGAAGTTTGAGCTTTTTTCGGTGTGGGTGGGTGCAACTTGCCATTAACTTGAACCCCCCACTTTCAACGCGATTTCTTGGTCAACGGTTTGAGCAACAAAATTCGGATTAGAGCAACTAATTAGCACATAAATATCACTAAATTTATCACCAAAAAAAATCAATAAGTTTGAAGTTTTTTCGGTGTGGGTGGGTGCAGTTTGCCATTAAGCTTGACCCCCCAATTTGAACGCGATTTCCTGGTAAACGGTTTGAGCAACAAAATTCGGAATAGAGCAACTAATTAGCACATAAATAGCACTAAATTTATCACCAAAAAAATCAAGAAGTTTGAGCTTTTTTCGGTGTGGGTGGGTGCAGCTTGCCATTAACCTGCACCCCCCCACTTTCAACGCGATTTCCTGGTAAACGGTTTGAGCAACAAAATTCGGAATAGAGCAACTAATTAGCACATAAATAGCACTAAATTTATCACCAAAAAAAATCAAGAAGTTTGAGCTTTTTTCGTTGTGGGTGGGTGCAGCTTGCCATTAACCTGCACTCCCCACTTTCAACGCGGAGCAACAAAATTCGGAATAGAGCAACTAATTAGCACATAAATAGCACTAAATTTATCACCAAAAAAAATCAAGAAGTTTGAGCTTTTTTCCGTGTGGGTGGCTGCAGCTTTCCATTAACCTGCACCCCCCCCCACTTTCAACGCGATTTCCTGGTAAACGGTTTGAGTAACAAATTTCGGAATAGAGCAACTAATTAGCACATAAATAGCACTAAATTTATCACCAAAAAAATCAAGAAGTTTGAGCTTTTTTCGGTGTGGGTGGGTGCAGCTTTACATTAACCTGCACCCCCCCCCACTTTCAACGCGATTTCCTGGTAAACGGTTTGAGCAACAAAATTCGGAATAGAGCAACTAATTAGCACATAAATAGCACTAAATTTATCACCAAAAAAATCAAGAAGTTTGAGCTTTTTTCGGTGTGGGTGGGTGCAGCTTTACATTAACCTGCACCCCCCCACTTTCAACGCGATTTCCTGGTAAACGGTTTGAGCAACAAAATTCGGAATAGAGCAACTAATTAGCACATAAATAGCACTAAATTTTTTGCCTAGTCCGAACTTTATTCGCGATTGTGGGGGGTGCAGCTTAATATGGGTAAAATCATGTCCACCTTAATACAACGAAGATTGACCAAAGCTACCACGAATATCATAGGACATTATCAATGCGGATTTGTTAAGGGAAAGTCTACAACAGATGCCATACATACGGTTAAACAAATTATGGAAAAAGCTCATGGATACAAAATAGGAATTGAACTGCTTTTTATAGATTTTCAGCAAGCATTTGATACAATAAAAAGATCAAAATTAATGGTAGCTCTTAAAGAAATGGGAATACAAAATAAATTAAGAAGATTAATACAAATGACAATGAGTAGAACTGTAGTTAGTGTAAAAACTCAAGTAGGCGACAGAAAAGAATTTGTCATCAATAAAGGCGAGAGACAAGGAGATTCATTATCAGCAACTCTGTTTAACCTTGCCCTAGAACACATCGTCAGGAAGATCAACAAAGGCACCCTCCGAACGAGAGAAGGACAAATAATAGAAATAATAGCATACGCTGATGATACTGTGCTAATAACAAAAAATAGAAAAACAATGGAACGAATGTTAAATGAAATGGTAACAGAAGGGAAAGTAATGGGATTAAAAATAAACCAAGAAAAAACCAAAATAATGAGATTTGACAAAAACTTTGAAAAGAGAAAGGTTAGAGTAGGAGAATACACTTTTGAAGAAGTCGAAAAATTTAAATATTTAGGAATATTAATAACAAACAATGGAGAAAGAGAAACCGAAATCAAAGAAAGGATTATTACAGCAAATAAAAGCTTTTATGCAAATAAAAAATTACTTAAAAATAAGTTATTGAGTAAGAAATCAAAAATGAAAGTATACAAAACCATAATTCGACCGACGATAATGTATGCCGCCGAAACTCTTAGCATGATAAAAAAACAGAGGAAAACCTTAGAATACAAGAAAGAAAAATACTAAGAGCAATACTAGGACCAATAAAAATAAGTGACAATGAATTTAGACAAAGAACGAACCTTGAGCTATTGGAAGAAATTAAGGAGGATATAGTGTGTAAAATAAAACAGCAAAGAGCAAAATGGCTAGGACACATATGGAGATCCGGATCAACTACGTCGATATTCTCAATATTGGAATGGACACCAGCTGGCAAAAGAAGACGTGGAAGACCAATATCTACATGATTACAAGAAGTAGCAAGTGATCTCAACAAGGCGGGTATACGAAATTGGAAAGGAAAAAGCAGAGACAGGAAAGAGTGGAGAAAAATAACCGAGAAAATTAAATAAGGAACATGAGGACTGATCTACCTAAAACCATAGATCTAGAAAGCGTAAGCGGCCTAACCCCTAAAGGGGTGTTTAGCCACTATATATATTTAAATCCAATTATTTAAGCCTAATTAACAGAAAACCGATGCATTTTATAATATGTACTTAATTAATTACTCTGGGCTAATTAGCAAAATTCATGGAAAAGTTATTTACCAGCAATTTTATTGCTGGAATCAAATTATAAGATCCTATATATTAATAATATAGGTATGCAAAGTCCGCAGATAGTGGGCTACTTTTTTTATAAACAAAATGGCGCCGACAAATCGTATTTTTTCAATTATTTCTCTATAACTCCGAAGATTTTAACTTTACAACAAAAATACCCAAATAAAAATTCACCGCAATTAAATTCTGCATAGAGATATATTTTTCACGATTTGCTCCGACGAAAAATTTTCCTCGGAAAATGCGGGTTTTCATAACAAAACTCTAATTTTCAAATAAAGTTTTAGGTAAGTAATTATTAATCAATAATTAAATAACTTAGTGACATCAAAGCTTTCTTAGTATAGATTGTAATTCCAGAAGCCGGTGAAAATTAAGCGAATATTTTAGCAACAATTCAATTGTTAATTAACAATTTACGATCGCAATAATAACCAAAATAATCATGATACATTGATCAAACTTATAAAGATTATAAAGATGAGATGCTTATTTAATATTTTATCGACAAAATATAAATTTTTCTTTGTTTTTGCATAATCTTTAAATTTTGAAAAAAAATAGTTATAATACGCTGGTCTAATTAGTAAAGTACAAAGAAAGAATATTTACCAGCAATTTTATTGCTGGAATCGAATTATAAGATCCTATATATTATTAATATAGGTATGAAAAGTCCGCAGATAGTGTGCTACTTTTTTTATAAACAAAATGGCGCCGACAAATCGTATTTTTTTCAATTATTGCTCTATAACTTCGAAGATTTTAACTTTACACCAAAAACACTCAAATAAAAATTCACCCCAATTTCATTCTACATAGAAGCATGTTTTTTCCGATTTACTCCGACGAAAATTTTCCTCGGAAAATGTGGGTTTTCCCAACAAAATCTCGAATTTTCAAATACATTTTTTGAGCCAATAATTATTTATTAATAATTATATAGCTTGGTGAAATAAAAGATTTCTTGGTTTAGATTATAAATTCAGAAGCCGGTGAAAATTAAACGAATATTTTAGCAACAATTCAATTGTTAATTAACAATTTACAGTCGCAATAACAACCAAAATAATCATGAGACATTGATCAAACTTAGAAAGATTATAAAGGTGTATTTGTCGACAATTACGTCGACATTAATATTTTGTCGGCAACATATAAATTTTTCATTTTTTTGCATAATCTTTAAATGTTTAAAAAAATTGTTATAAAAAAATTAACAATTCTCAGAAATTGTTTATTATATTCTAATTTTATAAAATACTTAAAATGGGTATTTCATAGGTCTTGAAAATGATTGCTTTAAAAAAATTTTCCAACCATTTGCAAAAAAGTTATGAAACAGCAAAATAAATATACGAATGCTCCGTTGTTTATAATTTGTTTTAATTGTTTCGAAGCTTAAAAGTGAGACTATGGTACAATCTAATTACTCACAAAAAATGTCAAAAATTAGTGCAATGGTTATATTTTATTCAAAGATTAAAAATACTTTTTTTTTGTAATTTTTAGCGCAAAAGTAAGTATCAAAGTTAAGCAAATGAACATGAAAATAATAGGACACTTTCAATTTTTTTAGTAAAAAGTAAAAAATAAAACGAACGCCATTTATTTCCACAAAAATTAAAATCTTTAGTAATCCCTATAAGACTTTATTTACATTAGCATAAGTAATGACCTTAAATATTGTGACCGATTTAGATTTAGATTATGACGAATACAAATTTCTGTCAAAAAATTGAATATGATTTAAAAAAATCAAAACTTTTCAAATTATCGTAAACTATTTGCTTTTGATAATAGCCCCAAGAGTACTCGATACACGTAAAAAATTCTAGATAGGTAACGAAATCTGAGTTTTTTTTTTATTAGCAAAGATTTTATTTGTCTTTTGATTTCTGTATGAATCAAAATAACCAGTAATCACGTTTAAGTGTAAATTTTAGTGCGAGAACAATGTAACTTGAGCCCTTAAACCTATTATGCTAAAAAAATAAAGTATTTGAGATTAAATGTAATACAGTTTTATAGCTCTTGAAATTATTTTTCAAATAGTTGGATGTGCCTGATACCATAAAAATTAACAGAGTTATTCGAAAAAAAAACAAAATAATTTTTTTGGAAAAATTTTTGGAGTATAAATTTTGATGATATCAGCTTTTTCTGGAGCTCATTTGATAACTATTTCTAAGTACTTTGACAAGTATTTAGTAAGTGTTATAAAATGCATCGTGTTCATGTTATTTAAGCTTGGATCCTTAGATTTGAATACTCGCAGAAAAAAATATATATATTCAATTACCTATATGGTTTTACAATTAAGGAATTTATTATAGTTTTTATTAGCTTTAATTTTAGTGATGAAAACTTTTTTGTAAAAACTTACAGTTTTTGAGTTATTTGTGAAAACTCACAATAAGCATGCATTTTTTTAACAAAAGTTAAAATATTTGATCTTTAATAACTCAAAAAGTATTGATTTATTTTCGGTGTCGCCCAAAATCCCGACAGCCAAAACCCGACAGCTAAAATCCCGACAGGCCAAAATCCCGACATGCAACAATCCTCGCATAAATAAAAATTCCCACTTTTGTTTAATACTTTTAATACAAAATACTTTTGTTTAGTAACAAAAAATAAAAAACAGATGGCGATAAACAAAAAACAACAAATAAATGTAAATATATGTTAAAAAGGGGTCTACCCCAAAATCCCGAGAGTCAAAATCCCGACAGCCACAATCCCGACGGCCAAAATCCCGACACGCCAGAATCCCGACAGGCCAAAATCCCGACAGGTTTGATAAGTTTCTTTTTAACATATAATTACATTTATTGCATGTTTTTTGTTTATGGCCATCTGTTTTTTTTTTGTTACTAAACAAAAGAATTTTGTATTAAAAGTATTAAACAAAAGTCGGAATTTTTACTTATGCGGGGATTGTTGCATGTCGGAATTTTGGCCTGTGGGGATTCTGAGCAGTAGGGATTCTGGCGTGTCGGTGTTTTGGCCGTCGGAATTTTGGCTGTCGGGATTTTGGCTGTCGGGATTTTGGGCGTCGGGATTGTGGCTGTCGGGATTTCGGCTGTCGGGATTTTGGGGTAGAGCTATTTATTTTAATAGCATTATATAACAAAGTATGTAGAAGTGTCTGTTTTTCTATTGTTAAAAGCTCGTTTGTGTTCTGCTATCCGTTTGTCAAAGGTTCTGCCAGTTTGACCGATGTAAGTTTTCGGGCAGTCACCACAAGTTAGTTTGCAAACACCACTCTGTAGTTGTTTTCTCTTTCTGCTCTTATTGTTCTTAATATATTTGCTTCTACTCTATCACATATATTGGCAAGATAACATATTATTCTCCTTCATAAGGGTGGTGAGAAATCTAATGCTTGCAACTATAGACCTATTGCCTTAGTACCGGTACTTTCAAAAATTATTGAGAGACTCATAAAAACCCGTCTTATGTGCTTTCTCATTGATAACAACATCTTATCCCAAAATCAGTTCGGCTTTTTAACTAATAAATGTACCACTGATGCCTTGTTTTCTGTGCTTCATGAGGTTTACCAAGCAATAAACAATAATCTTTATACTGCGACTGTTTTCTGTGGCTATGCCAAAGCTTTTGATTGTGTAAATCACAACATTTTGATTAAAAAACTAAATTTCTATGGGATTCGAGGTATTTCTTTGAATTGGTTCCAATCTTACTTGAATAATAGGAAACAACTAGTTAGAGCAAATGATACTGACTCTAGTCTCAAAAACATTGTATGTGGAGTACCACAAGGTTCAGTATTGGGTCCTCTACTGTTGCTTATCTTTATAAATGACATCACTAACTTAAAAATCGATGGAAAAATTTTTCTTTTTGCTGATGATACCAGTATCACTTGGAACAACTAAACTATTGCATCTTTTCATGCAACTATAACTTCTGATTTGCTTACGATAAAAACCTGGTCTGACTCTAATTTACTCTCTTTTAACGTGGATAAAACAGTAGCATTATCCTAAAAAAGTGCTCCTCAACCCCTGCTTGTTAATAACAGCCAGATCTCTACCGTTGAGTCTGTAAAATTTCTTGGTATTTTTTTAGACACCAACCTTAAATGGTCCCTTCATATCGATTTGTTAAGTAAGAAACTCGCCTCAGCCTGCTATGCTATAAGATATGTTTCAAAAGGACTCAAATTAGCATCTTCTAAACTGACATATTTTTCTTTGTTCGAGTCTCATCTTCGATATGGTCTTCCTTTTTGGGGTTCTAGTACAGCTGCCCAATTAGATGTTATTTTTAAATTACAAAAAAGAGCAATAAGGTACCTATTTGGCCTCAGCAGAACAACACATTGCAGAAGTTACTTCAAAGATCACGGCATTTTAACCCTTAAATGTTTATATATTTTAGAAACTGTTTGCTTAATTCGTAAACACATGCATGTCTTTCCAGCAAGGCCTCGTCATGACTACTCCACCAGAAATTCAAATTTTGATGTCTATTTACTGATCCCGTCCTCTGAGTTAGTAAAGAAATCTATATTATATTCCGGAAAAAAACTATACAACCATCTTCCTTTACAACTCAAATCTGCCACATCTTTCCCCAAATTCCGTAAAATGACAGAAGCTCATCTATCTAAAAGACCATATTATTCAGTAGAAGAGTTTCTTAATGACTAACTAAGAAATTACATTAATGTACAAGTAACCAAACTTATCTATATTTGGGTGTCACATGTAGCAGCTTAAACTTGTTAGTTCCTATGTCTATAAATAGTTTACTTTTTTTGTATATTCACTTTGCAATTTCTATAAATTGTTGCAATATATCGATTTTGTTTTTTTTTCTTTACTTTATTAACTTGTATTTTGTATTTATGTATATTTTTTTATATTGACGATTTATCAAATTTCAGAAAATTGTCTTTGTTATTGTTATTGTTAGATATTATTTATTTATTTTTTTTCTGACTTTAATTAAGCTTTGTCGATAAAATTTGTATTTTCAGTGACAATAAAGCATATTTCTATTCTATTCTAACAACAAAAATAGCCAGATACATAGAAAAGAAATGAATAACACCAGCTTTCAGAACTAACAACAACTGAAGCAAAGATATTAAGAACAATAAGAGCAGAAAGAGAAAACAACTACAGAGTGGTGTTTACAAACTAACTTGTGGTGACTGCCCGAAAGCTTACATCGGTCAAACTGGCAGAAACTTTGACGAACGGATTGCAGAACACAAACGGGCTTTTAATAATAGAAAAACAGACACTTCTACATTCGCACTTCACCTTTTAGATCATAATCATTTTTTTAATGAACAGTTTCAAATTCCGCATATTCAAAATAAAGGCCTTAAGCTATCTTTATTAGAATCTATGGAAATTAATAAATTGAAAAATACAGATATAATTCTGAATGACCAACTCGAGACAAACAGCTCCCGACTCCTCAACCTCTTCAGTTAACAGACCTAAAAAGACAAACCCATAGTAATCTAAATCACTTGAGAAAGGCACTCTGCTGAACAGCTGTAGTCACATAGTTGTAAATAATTTTGTGGAAGTATAGAAAACAAGCGTTTTCAGTGTTTTATTGTTATATAGAATCTTTGAACTTTAATAACTCAAAAAGTATTAACTTATTTTAGTAACTTTCTATAACAAATTATGCTTATAATTTGTCCTTCTATCGATTTGTGGAGTTATTTTTAATAAAATAATTTTCACCCCCGGGAAGGGGTGGTATTCACCCTCAGGGTAAAGGCGTAAGGTAGCATCATGTCAGCTTTGTTTCTTGAGGTATCCTATAACCACTCACCAATTTTCGTGAAAATCGATGAAGGTTCACCGAAATTAAAGGTAATAGTTGATTTTTACCTTCAGTGACTGCACTATACAAAAGGAATTGCAATTTAATTATCTAAATGCGCATATTTTGGGAGCTCATAAATTATTTAATGATTATGTACTCGCCAAATAATTAATTTAATGCATTTTAAGTACAAACCTCTCTTAAGCCGGGAAGATGGGGTGGTATTCTTGCGAAGGGGTTGTAGCTCAATAATCGAAATGCGCGTTATTTAAGAGTTTATTCTTAGAATATATAAGCTAAAGGAATTTTATCCGCGATACGATATATTTTAATTTTTTTCAGCATGTTTCTCATAAGTTAAATCAATTAAAGAGTTGTTTGGGGGTGAAGGGGATGGGCTCAAAAATTGAAACTATATCATTTCAAGAGCTCATAAATAGCTCGTAGTTCTTCAGCAAAGATCGATTCAATATCCTTATTTTTAAGTAGTGGTAGGGGCTGAGGCAGCCCCCCCCCCCACTAAAATATTAAATTCCGGCTCAGTGTATCGAGCTCAAAATTTTTGTTGTGCGGAATATGAAAGCTCATAAATAGCTCATAAATCAGCGTTATTTGTTTTTAATTTTTGCAAGACGGGAGGGGGGGGGGGCAGCTCAACACGGGTAAAACTATTATGGTCACATAAAATAAAATAGGTAACAAAGAGAGTATAAACTACATAAAGAAAAACATTGCACTTACTTGAGTATTCAACTGTTTGATTAAGCCTTATAACTGCTATGTCGCCACTACTAATTCTCACAGTTGTATCATAGTCTTTATGAAACGAGACACTTTCAATTCCTCTTATGACAGCCTTTTCATTACAATTTCCGTGTATATCGCAACTAGCTTCTTTATTTCTGTTATGCAAACCAAATTTGACATAAGTACTAAAAAGAACGTAATTTTTTAATAAAACGTGATTTTGTTGTTTATACATACATTGATTAAGAATATTCTGATATTTTTAAAAGTCACCAGAAAACCTTTAACGTGGATACAGTTTTCAACCGTATGATCCGTAAAATATCTACATTCGTATCGTTACCAAAAAAATTAAATTCCTTACAATGCGATAATAATTATCGAATATTAAGCTTGATGTTGTATGCCCTTAAAACTGTTCTTAATACGTACAAGAATTCACAAGAAGTATGAGTTCCAGATGATTGACACTTAATTTGGATTTCGACAAGCCCTTTTTGTCATAAATGTCTTAGCACAACGATGCAGAGCCATACTTGTAAATAAATATGCATGTTTTATTGATTACCCAAAAGCATTTGACTGCGTTTACCATCAAAAAGTGATCGAAATTCTGAGCACAACTGTAGTTGACGAAAAAGACTTGCAAAATACTTATCTCTGAACTATGTTGGCACCATACGGCAACAATTGAAATAGATCACACAAGGAGTGTGATAGGGTTGCGTCTTATAAGCGCTAATTATTTAAACTGTATTCGGAGTATATATTCAAAAAAGATGGGACCACATACAAGATGGAATTAAAATTAACGGAACCAGCATAGTCAACATTAGGTACGATGATGATATAGCGGCTTAATAGCATACCTGTTCTACAAAAATACTGGAACCAGTAACTTTCAGAAACTTTGGGAAAAAATATCAATAGACAGTGTAACACAAAAAAAATCTATCAAAAATCAAACAAGCGAGAAAAACATAAAAATATCATGAACATAAAAATATTTTTTCTACGAGCGTGCAAAAATGTCTACTTTCGCGCACGCATTTTAGTTTAGAAAGTTTCACTTTTCCGCACGCGTGTTACTTTTCCGCACGCGTGTTACTTTTCCGCACGCGGTTTTTACTTTTCCGCACGCGTGTTAATTTTGATATATGGCATTAAAATAATTATAATAAATGAAATAAACTAATATTTAGATATTATTTACTAATTTATTTCAAATATATCTTATTGTGTTCTTGTTTTAATGAAATTAACTCTACAATTCGATGAAATAAAATTATTTTGACATAATATTCGAAAGTGAAATCGGTAGACAATAACAGTCGTTTTGAATCATCGTCATGGAAACCAAGATCGTCGTCATGCTAACTAATTATATTGAAAGTTTGGTTTTGACAACCTTGTCAAAGAATTAATTTGTGTATGTATTTTCATATTAATTAAATTAATTGATTGACTCTTAGAAAAAAATTATGTTCCTAACTCTTGCAGAAAGTCTCTTTTCCGCACTCGACTGCTTGCCGAACTCCCGCTTCGCGTCGTTCGGCAAACTGCAGTCGCGTGCGGAAAAGAATGACTTTCTGCACTTGTTAGGAAAATAACTATTTTATAAGATCCGACCTTAATAATTTGGAGCTCACAATTCGAATGATGCGATGTTACATTTTTCTTCTGCCTTGTTGTATGGCTGTGAAAATTAGATAACGGACTCTGAAACAGAAAGAAGAATAGAAGTCTTTGAGACGTATATATATAGACGATTGCTAAGAATTCCATGGGTACAAAAAGCACTAACGATGGGGTACTTTGGCGCATGAGTAATCAAAAAGGATTACTCAGAATGATCAAGCAGAGCATAATATCAAGCAGAGCATATGCGAGCATAATATCAAGTATTTATCAAACAGCAGAGGAGGTCTTTGTAATCAAACAAAATAAAATTAGTAACAAGCTTTGGTGCAATGAAGACGTCGAAAATTCAATAACAGAAAAGAAAATATTATACCCTAAATGGTTAAGTAAAAAATGTGACGCAGACACAGACGAAGAGAAAACTAGTAAGATAATTATGACCTCCAAAAATAAGACATAGGACAGAAAGTGCAGAGAGATAGAATCTTATATTCTTTTTCTTCTTCTTCTTCCTCTTTATAAGCAATTCTGCTTGTTTATTGTCGGATTGATACCTCTATGAAAGGTTATCACTCCTTCTTTTGCGCGGTCGGCCGATACTTCCTCTAACGATTGGTGATTTATCTCGTGCTATTTTGACCACACGTGTCTCCCCATTCTGGTTATGTGGTTGTTCCATTCTTTTTTTCTATTTAGTGTCCATTCGTTTATACACTGTACGTTACATTGTCTTCTAATATCTTCGCTCCTCTTTCGATCTCTCAGTTTATTTCCTGTAATTCTTCTCAGTACTCTCATCTCTGCCGTTTCCAGTAGTCTTTGTTTTGTGGCTGTATCGGGTCTTTTTTCTGATGCATATTTGTCATGATTGATCTTACACTGACTTTAAAATTCTTGACTTCATCTCAGTGTTAATATGTCGTGTGTTTCGCCATATAGTGTTATTAAGATATCCTGCCAATCTATTTGCTTTTTGTACTTGATTTCTCACTTCTTTGTCTAGGTCTCCGTAACTTGACAATGTAATTCCAAGGTATTTTACTTCCATCACTTGTTCAATACTGATACCATCAATTTCTATTTTGCATCTGATTGGTTCTGGACTGATTAATATTATTTTTTTTTTGGTTTTCTGAGGTGAAATTGTCGTATTGAATTATTTTGCTCTTATGTTAAATCTGTGGACTAATCTTTGCAGACTATCTTCATCTATTAATATTGCGTCGTATTCGTAGGATATAGAATAGAAAGCAAAGAAGTAAAATTACTCTGCTACGCAGAGTATTTTTACTTCTCTGTTTTCCATTCTCTATCCTCTTCCTTTGTTGAGGAATCTTATATTAGAGGACGAAAATGCACTGAGGCGTGGAAGTTTATAAGCTCTATCAAGAAGCCGACTAATGAGAAAGTAATTCTAAATCACATAAATCCCGAGGATTGGGCACATTATTACAAACGTCAACTAACTGAGAACAGAGTGAATTTAAAGAAGATATGAACTCATCAAAAATCGAAATTCTGGAAGAGGTTATTACCACAGATATCAACAGAGTTAAAAAAGCTATAGCAAGGATGAAGGATGAGAAAGAAAGCTGACCATAGGGAGTACATAATATACATCAGCACTTCGAGCCAAGCAGGCTCATGGCTTGGTTTACAATTTTCCTCCATTCTTGCTTGTTATTTCCAATTGGTTGCATTGAGATACCTCAGATCATCATTAACTTCATGGCTCCATCTGGTCCTAGGTCTTCCTTTTCTCTTTTTACCACCTATTTTAGCGCTTAACATGATTTTAGGCATTCTAACTTGGGCCATTCTTTGGACATGTCCTAACCATCTAAGTCTTTGTGATCTTACAACTGCATTTATTATAATATAAATACAGTGCTAGTCAAAAGTGCGTACCCCCCTCGTATCTTTTGAACGGTTATACTTATAATAGTGAAATTAGGAGGGAGGAAATAAACGGATGTAGGCTTCTTAACCAATCATGACAGGTGACGTAATAGTGACAGATGACGTTACAGCGCCACTATGACAGATAATTTTAAATGGGACCTTATGGCAAGTGATACCTCGTTTGAAAGGTATTGAAAATACCTATTCAGTCATACTAATTTTGTTTGATTTTAAGCTCATTTTGATGAATAAATGAAATAATATAAAATTGTAGTTTCGCATTTAATTAATAAAAATTCAAACCTCCGACTATGATTACTTGTCAAAAAGGTTGACGTTGACGTAAAAACTACTAGAGAACTGAAAAGCGTCAACTTTTTTGACAAAAAAACCATAGGCGGACATTTGAATTTTTATTAGTTAAATACGAAACTACAATGTTATATTTATTTAATTTATTCACCAAAATCAAAATCAACTTAAACCCAAAAAAATTAGTATGACTGGATAGGTATTTTCAATACCTTTCAAACGAGGTATCACTTGCCATAAGGTCCCATTTAAAATTATCTGTCATAGTGGCGCTGTAACGTCATCTGTCACTATTACGTCACCTGTCATGACTAGTTAAGAAGCCTATATCCGTTTATTTCCTCCCTCCAAATTCCACTATTATAAGTATAACCGTTCAAAAGATACGAAGGGGGGTACGGACTTTTGACTAGCACTGTATAAATAAATATATATAAATTTTCAATTTATGAATGTGTTTTTTGATATTTTCAACTCAGGCGCGCCAAAACCAACAAACCACTCGCAAACTCGTCCAAATACGTATTGCGAACCATCAAAGCTTTTGTTGAAAAACCGACAGAAGTTAGATTTTGGTGCGCCGTGTGCGTGCCGTTTGTGCGCCACTTGAAAACACGTACTAATCTGACGAACATGCTGCGCGCGAGCGGCTCGCACACCGAGCAGAGCGCATATGTATACCTGCCTTTACGATGAATCCTCTAACATTTTCCGCGAGTTAGGAAGTAACACGTTTTCAATGAGGAGTTTTCGAAAAAAAAAAAAGGAAATAACTGTCAGTGGGAAACAACTAAACTCTAGTCTCGCGTAACTACCAGCTCCCACTCTGGTTTAGCACTTCTTTGCTCTTTGCTCGTACTCTTTCTTCGCTCCACTCTGAACGTGCACTTTTTGCTCTTTGCTCTTTGCGCATCCACTCTGATAGTGCACTTTTTGCTCTTTGCTCTTTGCTCTTTGCTCTTTGTTCGTCCACTCTGAATGTACGCTTAGACAGTTTTTTTCCTTTCATGACAAAAATAGCGAAGGGCAAATTAGATCGTTTGGAATTTCTACTCTTCTATTATTTTTGGTGAAACTTCTAGTTTTTTTAACGCTTTATATATTTCTTTTCTTTTTATTCTATCAAAAGCTTGCTTAAAATCTATGAAGAGTGCCATTGTTGGTTTATTATATTCATAGTTCTCAGCTTGTATATCTCTTAAAGTAAAAATGTTGTTTATTAGTACTTCTCCCTTTTCTAAAGCCACACTGGTATTCACCTATGCTACTGTTAAGACTTCTTCTTGCTGGCTTGTTTTTGATGTGGACTGCTAATACCTTATTACATTTAATAGTGCCACACCCCTCTAATTTTGATATTCTGCTTTGTCCCCCTTTTTATAAAGAGGACATATCACTCCTTGCTTCCACTCCATTGGTAGTTCTTCCTTTTCCCATATGTTTTTTAGTAATTTGTGTATTTTGTCTGTCAGCTGCGCTCCTCCATATTTTAACATTTCCGCTGTTATAGAATCACTTCCAGGACATTTATAGTTTTTTAGATTCTTAATAATAATTTCAACTTCATTTAGGGATGGTGCTAGATCTTCCCTACTGTATCTTTGCATATTCATTATTTCGTCAAGGATTGCAAGCATGAAGGATGAGAAAGCAAGCTGACCATAGGGAGTAACTACGAAACTAATAAAGAATGGTTTACAGAATGGTATCATTGAGATCACTGGGATATTTGACGAATATATTAATGGACATCCAACGCTAGATGAACGGAAAACAGCGTACGAAACAGCGGGTATATAAAAAGGCGACAGCAGAAATTGTAAAAGCTATTATAGAGGGATATCGGTCACAAGATCATTGAGTCGGCTATATGGTCGAATACTACGGAATCTGAGAGGAAGCTTATCAATCGTGTGAAGACGAAGAACAAGAAAGATTTATAGCAGCTTGTGTATAGATTATCTTTTGTCTTGATCAAATGTTTTGTCTTGAACAGAAAAAAGTTGTGATAAGTAGAGAGTTACATATCTATATAAAAATCCACAAGGAAAATAAAATTCCTGTAGCCGGCTGTATATTATAAAAAATGCTAGATCAAATAATGAATGGGTTGCATGTGTGAGTCCATACTATTGTAGTAAAGAAAAGAGAGACGTTCTCACAAACAATTTATTTTACAACTGACGACCGGTTTCGCTGTCTACACTTTGCACAGCATCTTCAAGTCCCGGTTAAAGTAAAATCAAATACTACAAACTACAAAAAAACCACAGTTATGTGGTCTGGTTTAAATCAAAAGTTAATGATTAAGCCACACTCACATACATGCTCGCATTTATATGCAGTGGCAACAAAAGTATGTCAAATGTAAGATATATACTTACTTTCCGGTATAAGGGAAGAATATACACTGGGGTGCAAAATTAACCGGACACTTTAAAAATTGGTCATTTTTGATGACTCTAATTTTCTAAACCTGTTTTCCGATTTAAGTGATTTTTTATATTGTTATAGCCTTACTCTTTAGCAATATCGCTGTAGTAATATTGATGCTAAAGAGGTAAATTTTCATTGTATAACTGGTGTAACAATGAAACAGTGTTTTTTTCTCGAACTTCACATCACTCTGTGGAATATTCTAGCATTTATAAAATACTCAAATGAAAACCCAACTATGGCGCCATGTTTTCTCAACAGTCTGTTTTTTGACTATTTTCGCTCATGTTGGATCGTAAAAAAGTTTTGGTACTTTAACAATTAGCCGTGTTTTTCATCAATACAGGGTGTTTTTCACTATTCACACAATAAGTATGGCGAACTTCAAGGGGTAATTGGACATGAAAAAATAATGACAGTTTGCTTTATAAACATATGTCCGCAAATGCTTCGTTTCTGAAATAGAGAGTGTTGAAATTTTTCTTAAAATCTGAAAATTCATTTATTGCTGTAAAACCGGTTGAGATATGCAAATGAAATTTGGTGAGTTTTAAGACGTAGTTATTGTACATTTTTTGACATACATGCAGGAATTTAATATTCACCATTGGCGCGCATACGGGTAATATGACGGGTCATATTACCCGTACGGGCGCCAATGGTGAATATTAATTTCTTACTTATATCTCAAAAATATACAATAACTAAGTCTTAAAACCCACCAAATTGCGTTTGCATATCTGAACCGGTTTTAAAGCAATAAATAAATCTTTAGTTTGTAAGAAAAATTTCAACACCCTCTATCTCAGAAACGAAGCATTTGCGGACATACCGTTTATAAAGACAACTGTCATTATTTTTTCATCAAGAATTACCCCTGAAAGTTTCTTTTTCTTAACGTGCCCTATCAAGTCCCCTTGACGTTGGCGATTAACATGGCGAAACTGTCTCTGTCTCGAGCTATTCTAAATAGGTGTTCTGCTTTCTTTATTCCTGTCCACTCCCGAATATTCTTCAACCAAGAGGCCTGCTTTCTACCAATTCCTCTGCGTCCTTCGATTTTACCCATCATATTAATTTGAAGAATATTATATCGGCCTCCCCTTACTACGTGTCCAAAATAGGCCATCTGTATATATTTGATGTTATCAAGCAGCTCGCGGGTAGCATTTGCTCTCTTAAAGACTGCTACATTTGTCAGCGTACCTGAAAGTTTACCATACTTATTTAAAAACACCCTGTATTGATGAAAAACATGGCTAGTTGTTAAAGAAGCTAATTTTTTTATGGTTTAATGTAAGCGAATGAGCGAAAAAACAAAATGTTGAGAAAACATGAGGCTATAGTTGGATTTTAATTTCAGTATTTTATAAATGCTAGAATATTCCACAGGGTGATGCGAACTTTGAGAGAAAAACACAGTTTGATTGGTACACCCGGTATACAATGAAAATTTAACTGCTTAGCAACAGTACTCCTACAGCGATATTGTTAAAGAATAAGGCTACAAAATATTAAAAAAATCACTTAAATCGGACAAGAGGTTCAAGAAATTCGAGACATCAAAAATGACCCATTTTTTGGTGTCCCGTTAATTTTGCACCCCAGTATAGTAGTAGTATTCAATATCATACTTTTTCTCTGCACTTTGCTAAAGGGATGGTTGGTAGAGGGATATATTTGAATGTAATATATTAACAAAACATTGGCAGGATCTTGAGGGGATTAGGAAGAAAACACGACATTAAACCGAGAAACGAAAAATTGTTAGTTATAATATATAAAGTGATTGTTATTTTTAATTAATTGTGTAGATTTTATTTATATAAGATTCTTAGATGTTGTTCAGGATGTTCAAGAACTTATAGATGTAAAATTGGGTGTGCAATTTTTTTAGATAAGATTGGTCGGATATGCAATAGTTGTGATCTGATTGTCAAAATTTGTTTGATTTGTTTAAAAAATTGAAATTGAAAAATTGAACAATAGTAATTTGCTAAAAGTTTTTATATTAAGAGTGTCAATCAATAAAATCATTAATAACTACTAATTAATTGATTGGTTGACTTACCTGTTAAGGAGGGACAATCATAATTGTCCTATCTTACATTTCGAACATTTGTACTTATGGTAGTGGCCTTTTCGGGCCGCTGATCACAGTTTAAAGAAGCAGAAGAAGAAAAAGAAGATTATTAAGCTTCTTGACAAGTGACGTCCGCGCATCACTGTTTTTTTTTTATTTTATTTTTATCGCACAAGACATGGGTGGGTTCAAAAGAATCAATGGGGGGGAGCGTACAAATGTTCGAAATGTAAGATAGGACAATTATGATTGTCCCTCCTTAACAGGTAAGTCAACCAATCAATTAATTGTCCTTCACATAACATTTCGAACATTTGTACTTATGGTAGGCTGTTGAAAGATTAAACAATATTGTGCGATAAATAAACAAAAGTACATTGCAATCCAAAAATGAATAGTACTTAGCAATTTTTTTTTAGAAACTTTATACAAAATATATACATATGTATACCTAACGAACATATTAGAGCAATTATTAATTAAGATTCATGTTTATATTTTAATTATATGAGATGTGTACCTTCAACCAGGTACAAATAAACATAATAAGAAAATTAATGTTCTTAGTAATATTAGTAACCTACACATGTAATGTAATTACAATTACATGGACTCACCAGACAATACGGTTTTGCAAAGAGTCCGTAATCTTTTGCTAGAGGTTTATTATAAAAAATATTGAATACTTGAGAATTTTCTGTCCATCTCGCCGTCTCTCTAATATCTTCTATAATCCAGTTCTAACTCCCGCTGAGGTAGATGCATGTCTGACAATATACACTTTAAAAATATTAGTGTCTATATTTTTAATTAAAAAAAAATGTTATATCCATCTACTCAACGCCTGGGTAGATGTTGCTTTATACGTCTCTTTTTTTTTGTTTTTAGTTATAAACAAATTGTCTTCCGATTGAGGACGAATGTTTTAGAAATCTCTAAACACTCTCAACTGTGTTTTTTGTTTTAAATATTGTTGATATTTGTTTATTTATTATTATTATTATTTTTTGGGGAAGTCTTTATCCTATGTTATATCAAAATGTCAATTTTATCTTCATCCATGAAAATATTCTGAATTTTTATTAGGTACAGGGTTTGCAACCTCTGAACTGAAGTGAGTGCAATCAACGTTACAAGTTTGTAAGTAAGATCTTTCAGGGAAAGGCTTGTGAGACGAAATAATATTTCTAAATAAAGTAATACTGGTAGAGGGTCCCAAGTTATTAATATTTGGGCAATTAAGGTTTGAGGTTATACATACATTTGTAAAAAAATTTAAAAATGTTTTTATAATATTCTAGGATATCTTCTATCAACGCCAATGCAGCACTGTGAATGTTTATACGAGCTATAATTATAATCCTGTTCTACGATAGATTTAATAAAATTAAAATATGATAATTCATAAGCAAAATGGTTATTATTTTATACTTAACCGTCACCATCTCTTGAAAACTGTATCATACAGATTTAGTGATTTGTTGTAATAGATGGGATGGAATCCTCAGGAATGCATTTTCTTAAAAAGCTTGCCTGACAAGAATATGGAAATCCAAAGGATGTCCTAGATATAAAAGCCCAAAAAAAAATTCTAGATTAAATTTTTATCAGGTCCATAATTATCTTTTTGGTTGTGTAAGGTGTGGTGGTCAAAGGTTGTGTACCAAGGCTGAAAAACATAAAATTTAAATCCATGCCAATCTAGAGTTAAGGCATTGGCTTTCTCTGATCCGGGGTCAGGGTTCAAAATTACATACCTTGCACTTTTTTTTTTAGGATATGTGGTAAACATATGGATTTCTGGAATAAGAAGCTGCTCAAAAATTATAGTAACACAATTATCACTTAAAGAATACCTACTCTGTTTCTATTTTTAAAGATCTTGATTCCGAGTCAGGCAAAAGCATTTTTTTTAATGTTATAGATGCAAAAATAATTTTTAAATTCCTATTTTCACAGAATTATTAAACTTATCTGCAAATGTTGAGTACTGTACACTACCCATCTTGTTAATGCAAGACACAGCTGTTGCGTTATTTATTCCTAGCAAAATGTTACAATTCCTATATTCGTTGAAAAAGGATTTCAAGCCACTAATATGCTGATAGTAACTGAAGTACATTTATATGTAGTTATTGTTCATGACTCCAAAAACCATGAGTTTTGTTATCAATGCAGCATACCCGCCATGCTAAAAGATATATGCATCGCAAAATATTTCAAGTACATAATTGGATTATTTTATATTTTGCTCACTAATTGGTATATTATTTAACCACCAATTGTAATCGTTTTTAAGTATTTAGGTATGGTCATTTTAATGTTATAACTATTAGTTTAAGAAAGAGGCTACTTTTCTTTTTTATTTATTTATATATTTTTTTTAGTATAATTTTCCATATTTAACTTCCATAAATGGACGAACTGTTACAAACTGACCGATTAAGGCTGCAAATGATCTTATTTTACATGAACTTTTATTTTTGATGTTCTGAATACTATTAGATATTTTTTTTTGTCAGCAGGTGCAAAATATATCAGGTTCGAATCAAACGTAAAACCAAGAAAAGTTATATTTTGTGTGGGTGAAAGTATACTTTTCCTTTTTTTTTATTTATAGTAAATCCCAAGCAGAAAAAACATAGAAAATGTTTAAACAATATTTTCTTTACATTTTAAATATGATTTTGAAATTGGTAAATGGTCCTCTAAAAAATTGACAAAAGTAAAGCCTTCTGTTATTAGATTATTTAGGGCTGGTTTTAAAGTTTTTGTAAATATAAAAGCCGAGATATTATTCAAACCAAACGGTAAACAGTTTAATTAATATAAAAAAGTTCTGTACTTAAATTTTAAATATTTTTTAGAATTTTAATGAACAGGAATAGCAAAATACACAACTTTTATATCTATTTTTGCCATAACCCTTGAAAATATGCTTGAGGACTGACCTATTATAGTCTTCCAGCTTAAAATATGTGGCTTCTATAAAGCAATTCAATTGTTTTAAATTCAAAACAAAATCTCTGATTTCCGTCCTTTTTGGGCACAAAAAACTACGAAAAATAAATTGTCCTTTTGTATGTGAAGAAGGAGAAATAGTAATTTTTAATTACTTTTCAAGTATTTTTTTTTTGTCATACGACCAGTTTGGGTCTATGAGAACTTTTTGTGCTCTCTCTTCAGAGGGCGTTGTTTTAAACAAAATATTAAAACCTTAGACCCAACTTAAAACTTTCTTATCTGAAGTAATCCCTTTCCATATTTTAATACAGTTAGCCATATTACCCTATTAATTTTTATTGACCTTTAGTATGACATCCTGGTTGTTCTCATTTGCTTTTGGTACTGCTCTCTGTTCGATTGTTTGTATCTCGATGTTAGTAGAGGGTGATTTGAGTACTGACTTTGTCCAATTCTTGGTCTGCTCAAGGTTGGATTGAAGTTTAAACGCTGCTGATTAAAGTTGCTAGATTCTGAAAGAACTCTTGATGGATGCTGAGTGGAAACAGCAGCTTGGCTTTGTGGTACAGTCTTTGGATAAACAGTGGTCTTTTGTGGCTTCGTAATGACTTCGAGATGACTTAATAAAGCTGATTTTGTATCTTTGTTTAATATTTTTGACAAAACCAAACAAAAATTTATTGCAAGTACACTTACTAACTTTGTAATATCAAGGTATACTATAAAAATCAATGCAGAATGTGCAAAAAGTAGTTAAATGTATTTTATTCTATTCTAAACTTCTGGGCTACTATAAGTAACTCTGCGAAATAGGAGTAGCTCAAAATAAAGATTTTCTGGGCTACTAAAAAAAGTACCCTCTTCTAGTTTTATTGTTTGAGGACAAACCAAACAAACATTTAATGTAAGCAGTAAACTTACTACCCTCGTAATATGAAATCTAGGCAAAATGTGCACAAAGTAGTTGAATAAATACATTTTATTGTATTCTAAACTTCTGGGCTACATTAAAGTACCTCGGAGAAATAGAAGCAGATAAAATAATCATAAAGATTGTCTGGGCTGCTAAAAAGTACCCTCTGCTGTAATTTTATTGTTTGAAGACAAACCAAACAAAAAACTTGTAATTAAACTTGCTTTTAATCTTAAATCGAAGTAGAATTTACAAAAGTAGTGAAATAAATATAATTCTATTGTATTCCAAACTGCTGGGCTACTGTAAAAATACCTCTGAGAAATAGAAGCAGATAAAATGATCATAAAGATTGTCTAGGCTACTAAAAAATACCTCTGCTCTAGTTTTATTGCTTGAACACAAAACCAAACAAATAATTTAGTGCAAGTAAACTTGCTTGTAACGTGAAATCGAAGTAAAATTTACAAAAGCAGTTAAACTAATATATTTTGTTCTATTCTAAACTTCTGGACTATAATTTTATTGTTAAACCCCTAATAATGTAGTCTGTATTACTTTGGGCTACTTTAAGGTACCCTTATTGACACAAACAATATAAATTTTTGCATAATATCATGTCTGTCGGACATTTTGCTACAAAATAAACATGAATAGGAAAACCAGTGCAGTGTGGCAACATAGCGCCTGTTACATCTCTGTGTGTTTTGACAAATAATATTGACGTTTTGAGTATTTCGAATAGGGAAAAAGGCGAGATATAGTAACTATGACAACAGAGAAAATATATTGATAACAACAAAAAAGGACCCCAAGTTTGAATTTGATTAAAATTGTCATTTCGTAAATATTAAATATTTATAGTTCGATCTATTCACACATAATTTAATTTATCTAACATAAAATAATCCAAAAATATCTTATAAATAACTTGGTCTTTTGGGATAAAATCCAAAAATATCATATAAATACCTTAACTCTACCAGTTTCTGTTGCAAATTTTCATATTTCCGCCTCTTTCGGGATACATAATTAATTATTCTCTGATGACTTTTGTGGTATTTTAAACACTTTCTAATAATTTTTATAAAACTATTTGGAAAGAACTTGTGATCAGTACACGCACAGAAAAAAAAACAGTGATGCGCGGACGTCACTTGTCAAGAAGCTTAATAATCTTCTTTTTCTTCTTCTGCTTCTTTAAACTGTGATCAGCGGCCCGAAAAGACCACTACCATAAGTACAAATGTTCGAAATGTTATGTGAAGGACAATTCAGAATAAAAGTCAAGTGTATAGGTAATGCAGTAGGTGATAAAATTTATTGTAATATAAAGTTATAATTACATAATATCTGTAGAGCAATAAAACTTTATTAGTCCGTTCTTTAACGGTAAAATATTGCAAAACCTCTAAATTTTAAAGAACCGCTTGGATTGACATGAAATTTGGCATAAACATAGCTAACAAGTCAAAGAAAAAAAGTGATATTGTGCCGATATGTGCTTCTACCCTGGGGGTGGTTTTCACCCCCTCTTGAGGGTGAAAAAATATTGGTCCAAAGAAAGTCAGGAAATGGATAAACTGGCTAATTTTAAGTAACTTTTGTTCTATAGAGTTTTTTCACTAAGTCAATACTTTTCCATTTATTTGGCAGTGAATATGTTCATTTTTCAACAAAATAACCACGCTTTTAGACGGTTTTTCGCAAATAACTCAAATAGTAAGTATTTTGTCGAAAACAAATTCTTAGCAAAAATATAGCCTGTAGAAAATTTAAAAACATGGTGTATACATCACGTCTCTACACTAATTAGAAGCAGAGTTATTGCTAATGAAAAATAGGTTCATATTCGTCAAATTCCAAATGGAATATTTTAACGTGAAATAACCAAAAATGAAGCACATTTCGGGGAAAACTCATTACAACCTATTTAAAGTGTTTAAATAAAGCTTCATTTTTGTTTTATAAAAAAAATTTCTAGCATCAAAATTAAACAAGTTACGCTCAAATTAAAGTTAGTCCCTTTTGTTTTTGGTAAAAAAATCGAGAAAATTACCCCTAATTAGTATCTTAAATGAACTTAATCGTTACGACTTTACAAGTTTCTTGACTCGTGTATATATTATTTATATGATCTGTAAGTGTCATCGGCTCAAAGTCTTTATTATTGAAAGGGCTATAGTTAAAATGGGTTGAACGAGTCACACTGATCACGAAAGTACGCAAATTTAGAAACACCAAATCTTAATCAATTTTTGTCCAACAGGAAAACAAAGAAATACATGATATTCAGAAAAGCAAATCTGACTTTTTTGTTTTTCGAGATTTTTGGTATCTCTAACAATTTTTAAGTTATTTTGAAAAAAAAAATATTTTTCAAAATTTAAATTTTTAAAAATTTTAATTTGAAACCAAATTTTTTCAAAAATAATCACTTTGAACCGATGAGACTTACAGATCATATAAACACAACATAAGTAAAATAATTTATGGAGCGGTAACGATTAATTTCATTTAAGTTGCTAATTAGAGGGTGGTTTCCCGATTTTTTTTTTGCAAAAACAAAAGGGACCAACTATATTTTGAGTGTAACCTGCTTAAATTAATGCTAGAAACTTTTTGTAGAAACAGAAATAAAGCTTTTTTTAAACACTTTAAAAAAGTTAAAAAGAGTTTTCCCCAAAAAGTGCTTAATTTTTTGGATATTTCACGTCGAAATATTCTATTTGAAATTTGGTGAATATTAATATATTTTTCATTGGCTATAACCGTGGTTCTACGAGATCCAGAGACCTAACGTTGACACCATTTTTTTTAACTTTTTTATAGGCTATATTTTTCTAAGAACGTTTTTTTTTTCGACAAAATACTTACTTTTTGAGTTATTTGCGAAAAACCGTCTAAAAATGTGGTTATTTTGTTGAAAGATGAACATATTCACTCGCAAATAACTAGAAAAGTGTTGACTTGGCGAAAAAGCTCTATAGAAAAAAAGTTACTTAAAATTAGTCAGTTTACCCATTTCCGGACTTATTTTGGACATATATTTTTTCACCTTCAACTGGGGGTGAAAGTCACCCCCAGGGCAAAAGCACACATCGGCACAATATCACTTTTTTTCTTTGACATGTAAGCTATACGTATGCCAAATTTCATGTCAATCCAAGCGGTTCTTTAAAATTTAGAACAAAAACCGTGAAAGAATGGACTATATTATGGAGTATAACTAAAAAAAGGTTGAAAAAGAAATATATGAAAAAATAATAAATGAAGAAGTACTTTCATTTATGTTAATATATGTTGAATTTAATAAATAGTTGAGTAGGTTAAAATGAATTTAAAATTTTTGAAAACATTACCTGGTTGGGTTGAATTAAATGGTTTCTTTTGATTAGGGGAGTGCATTTAGATTTTCACTTCGGAAAAAATCAAACAAGATAAAACTTTTTGTAATTTCATTAAGAAATGTTTAATAAACAACATATCAAAAAGTTCTACTCGAGAAGTGGGTGCTTCATTTTTTATTAAACAAATGAACAGCGAAGTTAGATGTTTTCTTAAATAACTCCGAAAATATAATTTTTAGAAAAAAACTGACTGGACCATTGAAAAATTCAGAAAATTTTACAAAAAAAACCTTATATAAAGATTTTTCTAAAATTAAATCTCTAGCTTCTGTAATTTTTTATTTACAACGCTAAAGTCACCCTTCTCACACACATTGGCGCACTGTAAACTAGCGTTAGAAGAAGTGCACGGTTGAGTTTTTTTAATGTAATTCTTTAACTAATGGATCAAAAGAAATTTTACAAATTGGACATGAAAGAAGATGAAATAAGCTATCTTACGGTTGGAATAAAAAGAAATAAAATATATGGACATAAGTACGGTGTGGGCGGAAAGTGAGCCTTACATGAATTTTGTTTAAAAATGATTTAAAAATGTGTAACTAATACAATTTTACTTATAAAACTCTCAAATTTGGGCAACTTACCTCTCAATCATCTTACTAAATGATGTTTTATTAAAAAAAAATCTCAAAAATTTAATTCAAATAATACGCTGTCTCAAAAAAATGTAATTTTTGAAAACTTCGAAGTTTTACAGAATTCCCACCACTTTAAGACGGTATTACTCAAGTTTGAATAAATCTAATACAATTTTTTTGATATTTTTTTAAAGCTTAGGATGTAATCTTTAAAAAACACTGAATTATTTTAGTTTAAAGATAAAATACACAATTTCTTTTTGAGAAAACTAAGAAAGATAACAAAAATGTAATACACAAACCGAAAATTACCAGCTGAAAAAATGTATATACAGAGTGATCAAAACTTTTTTCTGTACAATTTACCTAAAATATATTTAATGATAAGCTTCAACAATAATAAATGTTCAACAAAAAAAATTTTTTAGCTCTTATACAGTATGTCTGCGTAAATTGGAACCTATTGATAACTTTTTTAATATCAGTTTTACGAAAAAAAGTTATTCTTTATAAAATACTCTGTATCGTATATTCCATAAGATGCAATCATCAAATATTAAATTTTGTTAATTTTGTACGAGGTATGTCAAAAAATATGAATTTCACTCAAGAGTAAAGTACCTTTATATTTTACAATATCGAAAATTTTTATAAAGAAAAAGTTGTTTGGAATTAAAAACTATGTTTCAATGTGTAATTATATCCTTCTAATCGAAAATTTGTTTTTTTTTAATAGTGTTTCAAATTAATATTATACTCAACATCATTAAATTTTCACTTATTATTTATGATAACTGATTTATTATTAATTTTATGAAGAAAGTTATTCGTCGTAAATAGCTGTGCATGGTCTAACACTTAATATGCAAATATAAAATATTATATATTATCAATATTATACGAGGTATTAAACAAATTATATTTCGCGCAAAAAATATCTACCTTTATAGTTCACAATATTTCGATTAGAAGAGTGTAATTGCATATTGACGCAGCGTTTTTAGTTCTGAACAACTTTCCATAATAACAATTTTCAGTATTATGAAAAATATAGGTATTTTACTCCTAACTGAAATTTTTATTTATTGACATATCTTAACAAAACTGATAAAAATTGATATTTTATGATTGCATTTAAAGTTTTAGAATGTGCAGAGCTGTTTACTAAGAATAATTTTTTTACTTATGATCCCATTGCAACAATTTTTTGAATATTGAAGAGATAGATTTTGAATAATTTGTTCTTTCTTTCTAATACATTTTAATTTTTAATATTATTGTGAAAATTATTTGTTCATCTTTTTTTTTAATGAAATTCCATATTTGTTTGATTGGATTCTACTTCGTTTTTCATTTAATTATCCGCCATTTTGGATCCGTCATTTTGAAATTTAAATTTTTAATCTTTAATTCAGATTCAACAACCTTAAACAACGTTAAAAATAAAGACAATAAATGTTTTAGAAAAATGTTTTTTTTATGTTCTTTTTAGAAAATCCGCATTTTGGATCCGCCATTTTATAGTTTATAATGTTAACATTTAAGTTAGGTTTATCAAAGCTCTCAAAAATAAATATAATATGTAGAAATAAATACATTTTGTAAAGAAATTATGATTTTACAACTATTTTTTAAGTTATCCGCCATTTTGGATCTGCCATTTTATAATTTAAATTATCAAAATTTGATTCAGGTTCGGCAACCTCTCAAAAATATCCACATATATATAAACAAACATGTTTTATAAAAAATTCGAATTTTACAACTGCTTTTTAAGGATTTTTAGGAAAAAATCCGCCATTTTGAATCTGTTATTTTGAATTTGCAAATTGTAATGTCAGATTCGGCTTCAGCATTATCAAAACTAAAATAAAAACATTTTTTATCAAAATAAAATGTTGAATTCACCCATATTATTAACATTATTTATACAAAACAATTGTTATTGTTTAAACAATTAATAAACAATTAGCGGCGAAATTTGTGAGTAGAACTTTTTACTTTAACATATTTATAAACTAACAAAACAAGTTTTAGAAAAATATAACCTTGTTTGATTTTTTCCGAAACATTGTATCTTTTCGTTCTAATTGCACTCCCCTAGATGATAAAAAATGTTTGTTTTAAAGTCGATAAATAACATATAACAGATTATAGAACAAACACAAAGGAGATGGACATTACGTGAGTTGGAAATTATTTAACATTTACATTATCATTGTCCTTTGTGTTTGTTCTATAATTTGTTATGTGTTATTTATCGACTTTAAAACAAAAAATGTTTATCATTACAAAGATACCATTTAATTCAACTCAACCAGGTAATGTTTTCAAAAATTTTAAATTAATTTGAACTTACTCAACTATTTATTAAATTCAACAGATATTAACATAAATGAAAGTATTTTTTCATTTATTATCTTTTCATATATTACTTTTTCAACCTTTTTTTAGTTATACTCCATAAAGTCTCATTGCTTTACAGATAATTATAACTTTATATTACAATAAATTTAATATCACCTACTGCATTGCCTATACACTTGACTTTAATTCTGAATTAGTTAATAATGATTTTATTGATTGGCACTTATAATATAAAAATATTTAGCAAATTACTATTGTTAAATTTTTTTATTTTAATTTATCAAACTAATTTTTACAATCAGATCACAACTATTGCCTATCCGACCAAACTTGTCTAAAAAAATTGCACACCCAATTTTACATCTATAAGTTCTTGAACATCCTGAACAACATCTAATAATCCTATAGCAAGAAAATCTACACTCTTAATTAAAAATAACATCACATTATATATAACTAACAATTTTCCTAATCCTATTTTCTTACTAATCCTCTCAAGATCCTGCCAATGTTTTGTTAATATATTACTACATTCAAATTTATCCCTCTATCAACCCTTCCTTTAGCAAAGTGCAGAGAAAAAGTATGATATTGAATACTACTACTATATTCTTCCCTTATACCGGAAAGTAAGTATATATCTTATACTTGACATACTTTTGTTACCACTGCATATAAATGCGTGCATGTATGTGAGTGTGAGGGTTACACACCATACGTACGTACATGTGGGTATTTATGTGTATGCATAAATATTTATGCGTATGCATAAATATTTACAGTCAAACATATCTTGAACAAAGCATGGGAACACGATGTTGATGTTCACAACGTGTTTGTAGACTTCAAACAGGCATAAGACTCAGTCAAAAGGAACAAACTATACTATATATTGGCTGAATTGGCAATACCACACAAGCTAATAAGACACATCAAAGCCACAATGGATGAAACTCAGGCATGTGTATGAATACATAACCACCAGAGAGACTTTTTCAACATTTCGCGACATTTCGCAGGGACTAAAGCAGGGAGATGGGCTGGCCCCAACATTGTTTATCCTGGCACTGGAGTATGCGGTTAGACAAATGCAAACTGACCGAGGGAATCTACTGACCAACCGAACGGTTCAACTGGCCGCTTATGCTGATGATATTAATATTATGAGTAGAACATCAACAGGAGCACAGGAAACATATACAGAGTTAAAAACACAAACAAAAATGCTAGGTCTGAAAATTAACACAGAAAAAAACAAAGATAATGACTCAGACGAGAAGAAATATAGTCCCAGAAAACATTATACATGAAGATGACATTGAAACGGTTGAAAAGTTTACATACCTGGGAGTAGAAATATATGCCGACGGATCAGAAGATGGAGAAATACGGCAGAGAATAACGCAGGCAAACAGAGCTTATTTTGCCTTTTCCCATATATTTCGGTCTAAAAGTGTCCACCGAAATACAAAGATGAGAATCTATAAAACCTTAATTCGACCAATAACATGCTATGGCAGTGAAGCCTGGGTCCTGAAAGAAACATCCAAAAGCAAACTCGACACATTCGAAAGAAAAGTACTTAGGAGAATACTAAGACCTGTGAAGGAAAACGGAATCTTCAGAAGTCGATAAAACAACGAGCTTTATCAACTTTATAAGGAAACGCCCCTGTCAGCCTTCATTAGAATACAAAGATTGCAGTGGGCCGGACATGTGATAAGAATGGGAGAGGATAGGCTACCAAAACGAGCACTGAATGCTAGAATGCAAGGAATGAGACCGGTTGGGAAGCCACAAAATCGGTGGGAAGACACAGTAAACAGCGACGCATAAGCCCTTTTAGGAGTCCGTGAGCCCTTTTGGGCTGTAGTGCCGTAGAAGAAGAAGAAGATAAATATAACCTGTCCGCTATAACTTTTCCCATGCGGTACGATTCATTTTCAATCAAATTAAGTCAAAACAGAAAGTGAAACGTACGCCGATGTGTGTAGTATATATATAGTATATAGTATACAAAATGTATATACACATCGACGTTTGTTTCAATTTATGTTTTGACTTAATTTGATTAAAAATGAATCGTACCGCATGGGAAAAGTTATAGCTAACGGACTATAAATGTACTTTCATATTGGCTTGTTCATTAACTTTTGATTTAAACCAGACCACTTAACTAACTCTGGTTTTTTGTTGTTTGCAGAATTTAATTTTACTTTAACCGGGAGCTGAAGATGCTTGCAAAGTGTAGGCAGCAAAACCGGTCGTCAGTTGTAAAATAAATTTTTTGTGAGAACGTCACTTTTTGCTTTACTACAAATGCTAGACCCTTTGTTAAACATACATTTAAAAGCGCCTAGCTAAGGGGTTACATCACACAACAGAACGTTTTCGGATTAAAAAATCCATCAACAGTGTTAGAAAATGCCGATAGTGTGCATGCCATGCCTGAGTCACCAAAATGTTTTGAGTAAAAACCTTTTAAAAGTTAAAAAGTATTATAATTTACTACATATTGTTATTAAAATTTCTTCTTCTTCTTCTTCTTCTCCTTTTGTGTAGACATGAATCTGTCTATTTATTCAGTGTGCCTCTAGTAAGTTGTCGTTCCATCGTCTTCGTGGTCTTCCCACTAATCGTCTTCTTATTGGGAAACCGTCTCTCGCCGTCTTTACTAGTCTATTTGTTGGCATTCGGCTTATGTGGTCATTTCATTCTATTTGTCTGTTTCATACCCTGTTATTAATGTTGTCCACCTTGCATCTCCGTCGTATATCTGTACTTCTATCTCTGTTCTATAGAGTCTTGGCCATCGATTTTTCGGAGGGTTTTCATTTCCGCTGTTTAGAGCAATTTTTTGATGTCCCTGTATCGGTTCGTGTTTCTTCCACGTACGTCATTATTGGTCTGATGACTGTTTTGTAAATTCTGCCTTTCATTTCTTTTCCGATATTTTTATTTCTCCATAATATTATGTCATTCAGGCGTCCTGCGGCTCTGTTTGCTTAATTCACTTTATTTTCCACTTCTGTTTCGAGCCTTCCATAGCTAGATAGTGTGATGCCTAGATTTTAAACTCCATCAATTGTTCTATTATTTAACCTTCCAGCTCCAATTTACATCTTATTAGATTTGCTGTTATAACCATGCATTTTGTCTTTTTTTTTGGGAAATAAAATGTTAAATTTTCTGGCGGTTATGTTAAATTGGTGCAGCATACGTTGTAAGTCATCTTCACTTTGAGAGATTAGTATTAAATCGTCTGCATAGCAGGTTATTTTAAGGTGTTTTTGTCCCATTTGGTATCCTTATTTAGTTCTTACATTTTTTTATTATTTCATCCACGATTAGGTTGAACACTAAAGGGTTCAAAGAATCCCCTGTCTTATCCCATTGCCGGCTTCAATTGGTTAAGTTAGTTCATCTTCTACTTTTAACTTTATTGGATTGTTCTGGTAGATGTTTTTAATCGTCTTAATTATTCGTAGAGTCACCTCTCTCGAGTATAACAAATCGATAACGTCCTTTAATTTGACCCTGTCAAATGCTTTCTTAAGGTCTTTCTTTTTCTTAAGGTGCCGAGACCGTTTGTCGATGGTTGGCTCTCATGTTGCCCAGCATATTAACAATCATTGTCTTATTTACAGCCGCACGAAATAGTTCAGTGCTACTTTTCCCAAACCATTGGCGTAGGTTTTTATGCCAAGAAGTTGTACGGCGGCCCACACTTCTTTTTCCCATTATTTTACCTTGCATGACAAGGTGAAGTATGTCATATTTTTCTGGGTGACGCATTATATGACCAAAGTATTCCAATTTCCGCCTTTTAAACGTGTTCACTACTTCGCAACTTTTATTCAAACGTTGCAAAACCCTTTCATTTGTGACTCTTTCTACCCAACTGATCTTCAGAATACGGCGGTAGACCCACATCTCAAATTCTTCTAGGTTTTTAAAAGCGATTCTGTCAGGGTCCATGCTTCAACCCCGTAACATTCCCAGTAGTACTGGGAATATATAACATCGAACCATTCTCATGCGAAGTTCCAAATTTAGATCATGACTGCACAGGATTTTCTTAAATTTCATAAAACTTGTTCTTGCTTTGGAAATTCTACTTTTTATTTCTGTACTAGTGTTCCAGCTTTCATTAATATGAGCAACCAGATATACAATATTACTTACTCGTTTAATTGTGTCATTACCGATTGTTACGTTATAGTTATTATTATTTACGGCTGCCTGTTTACTAATAACCATAAACTTTGTTTTTCTTGCATTGAGTTTGAGTCCATATATCGCGCAGAATGCCACCATTCGGTTTAATAACGCTTGAAGATGTTCAATTGATCCTGTCAGTAACAAGGTGTCATCTGCGTATCTGATATTGTTCATAAGCATACCATTAATGAGTATTCCCTCTTTTGCGTTTTCCAACACTTCATTTAAGATTGTTTCAGCGTAAAGATTAAACAACACTGGTGACAATATACAGCCTTGTCGAACTCCACGCTTGATTTTTACTTCTTCAGAGCACTGAATCCCAACCCTAACACATGCAGCCTGGCCCCAATACAAATTTGCGATTATTCTAATGTCCCTACCGTCCTGACCAGTAGTTTTGAGAATATGTAGCATTTTTTCATGGCGAACTTTATCAAAGGCCTTTTCAAAATCAATCGCGCACATGAAAACGTCATGATTTACATCTCTGCATCTTTGAATTAAAACTTGGGTTGCGAATAGTGCATCACGCGTTCCAAGGCCACAGCGAAAACCGAATTGAGTACTTGAGATTCTTTCCTCAATTGTTCTATATGTTCTTTGATGAATTATTCTGAGAAAAGTTTTCAATACATGACTCATTAGGCTGATGGTGCGATAGTCGCTGCATTTTGTGGCTCTGTGTTTTGTTGGTGGTACAACAAATGAGGATTTAAGCCAATATTTAGGAATTTTTCCGCTTTCGTAGATTAAGTTGAATAATTTCGTAAGTATCTTAGTGCCCTCGGTACCTAAAAGCTTTAGCGTTTCTACGTAAATCCCATCTGGTCCGATCGCCTTGCCGTTTTTTGTGTTCTTTATAGCCTATTGCACTTCTTCCCTAGTCATTGGAGGACCGCTCATGTCATCTAGCGTCTCTACTTCGCTTCTTTCATCATCGAATAATTCCTTTATATATTCTGTCCATCGTATTAGTTGACCTTCGATATCGATTATAATTTTTCTGTTTTTATCTTCGATTAGTGGAAGATTACATTTTTTATTCACTCCTGCAACTTCTTTCAGTTTTTTGTGCATATTGAATGAGTCATAGAAAGGTCTTAAGGTCCAAGAAACATAAATATGCCAGTTTGTTGTATTCTAACGATTTCTCTTAAATGAATTAAAATTTAGTGATGTTTCAAATATTCTTGGATATTACCCAGGGCAACCCAAGACCCTTCCCACGTGATTGCAATGTAAAGAGGATAGAAACCCCACATGTTCAAGTTAAAAGACAACTCATACAGAGAATATAACAGAATACCATAAATTATAACGGGTAACAATAGAGTCCTAAATGTATGCAGACGACATAATACTAATAACAGATTCCGAAAACAAAATGCACAAACTAATGAATATATGGGTAAAACAAATAGAAGAACTAAAAATGGAAATTAACGAGGAAAAAATATGTAACCCAACAGAATTACAAGAAAAGTCCTCGAAGAAAAAAACATCATAAAACGAGAAAAGTTATACCGAGAAAAAATGGATACAGTATGTATTAGAGGCAAGAAAAAAATTTTTAAACAAAAATCACACGAGAAATTGAAAATAATGGCAGAAAATAGAAAAGAAAGGAGGAAATGTGTAAATGTAAATTAAAATACTTAGCCCAAATCCGACATTATGTACATCCGATAAAAATAAAACGTAGAAGAAAAAATAATCTTCCACAGTTTACATGCCGTTCTGTATTGCCCCTTTTTAACACTATAAAGTCGGAAGGGCCAATTTGGCCCCTGTTGTGATTTGAAGTTATTGTAGTTTTTTTATTTGAGGCAATAATAATTTCATATTTTATGATTTTTAATATTTTGATACAATGCCTTATTTAACACAAAAAAATATTGTATACTAAATTTATTAAATGTTTTTTCTAACAAATCTACCATAGAAATCTAAAGGGGCCAAATTGGCCCTGTGTAAGTTATTATCGTTTTCTGGGAAATTCGACGAGCCTTTCTTTCAAATTCCTGTCGGATGGGTAAAATTATTATATTTATGTATGTTTATTGTGAATGGGTACCATTATACTGGTACATATCATCTACGTAATAAAGATACAATTGTTGGTGAACACAAGTAAACACAAAGATACAATTGTTGGTGTAGAGGACCAAATGACGCGTATTTATACTACAAAAGTAACTTCAAGACGATAGCCTATGTACGTGTTTTATAATACTCTTGACTTGGAAGCAATAAATGTATGGATTATTTATAAAGAAATAACTGGAAGTAGACTCAGTCTTCGTAAGTTTATTCGTCGGCTGTGTGGAGAATTATGGGCCCCATAGCTTGCCTCCCGAAATCTGGAACTACGTCTAGCAACACCAAGTCAATCAACAACTATCACTGTTACTATCCAAAAAAATATCAATTAAAAAATATTTTGTAAAGGAAATCATACTTCCAATCATTGCCACGGCTGTAACAAGCCAATGTGTGGCAAATATCAAAAACTGCAAATTGTATGGTGTTCCGAATGTTTTTGATAAGCAGCGAATTTGTTAAACAATGAAAGTAACAAATAAAATCAGATTCTATCGTCTAGAGTAGATTTAATTTTTTTAAACTGAGTTTTAATTGATTAAGGGACGTGGGGCCAAAATGATCCCGTCAGGCTTTCTAGGTAGGTATGCTAAGCCAGACTTTCTAGTGTTAAATTAAACAGAAAGAGGAAATTACAATAGATTTAGGAAAAACGTTTCTGACGAAATATGTAAAATTATTAAAAATAAAAACTGTTGTATGTAAAATCCAGTGAATATTCTACTTACAGGTTTCCAACAACTGGTACAATCTGGCCAGTTACACAATGCGCAGCTGTCAATACATATCTTTGACTAATTAGTGTGCCTCCACATTTCCACTTGAATTCCCCATAACGCGTTTTATAACCCAGTAATGCCATCCAAGGGTGTTCTTTCAAAGAAGTTTCTGTCCCACCAACAATTCTTAGTTGAGGCATTTTATGAGGTTCCTTAAAAAATAATTAATGCGACTTGTGTAACAAAAACTTATACAGTGCGGTGGAATAAGTGTTGCCCCCCCCCCCCGTTAACTTGTTTATTTTAAGAACATAAGCAAAACGCTCGGACAGGTCGATTTTTAAACTAACCATAATATATTATAGCATCAACTTTTGGAACTTTACGCGAGCCCTCTTCAGGTGACTGCCATAACTTTGATTTTTTTTTATGGGAAAGTACATCATGTGACACCTCATTTAAAACCTCTTAAAATACTGAGTTCAAAATGTATAATACTTTAATCCTGTTTGAGAGCGTAGGCCAAAATTTTCGGTTGAATTCTTTCTAAATGCAATCATTTTTTTCGAATCCTGAAAAAACCAATAAATGTTTTTGAAAAATTTAAACGCAGAATGAAATATTACAGTATTCTCGATGGTCCAAAGTCCCTGAGAACTCCTATAATGTTTATTTTAAGAAGCCACAGTGGAAAAAAGAGAAAATTTAGTGTGATTTTTAATTTCAAATATATCATTCAAAAGAAACTTTTTTTGTTTAGTCTAAGGGACTGTCAGCCCTCTATAATAATCTAATCTTTCATTCTGCGTTTAAACTTTAAAAAAATTCTTATTAGTTTTCTCAGAATTCGAAAAAAATAAATGCGTTTAAAAAGAGTTCGACCGAAATTTTGGGCCTGCAATCTCAAAAAGGAATAAAGTATTATACATTTTTGAAATCAGTATTTTACAAGCTGTTAAATGAGGTGTCACGTGATTACATTACCTTTTAAAAAAATCAAAGTTATGCCTATCATCTGAAGAGGGATCGCGTAAAGTTCGAAACGTTGATGCTATAATATACTATGGTTAGTTTAAAAATCGACCAGTCCGAGCGTTATGCTTATATTCTTAAAATAAACAAGTCAACAGTGGGGGGGGGCAACACTTATTCCACCGCACTGTATAATATATTATGTGTTATTAGCCCAGTATTTTAATGTGAAATACGGCGATACCGTGTAATTTTTAGTGTAACCACCGAAGAGTTCAGTACTTTTCGAGTTATTTGCAAGTGATAAAAATGTTTATCATTCAATAAAAAAACACGTTTTCAGGCGGGTTTTCGCAAATAACTCAAATAGTAAGCATTTGATCGAAAAAAATATTCTTAGCCAAAAACTAGCTCATAAAAAATTAAGACAATAAAGTCTGTATGATCTGTAAGTTTCACCGGTCCAAAGTGCTTATTTTTTAAAGGAGTTTCGTTTTATCTAGTTGGAAGTGCTTGAACGAGTCACTAATCATGAGTGTATGAAAATTTTGAACAGGCATACCTTAACCAATATTATTTGTCTTACAGAAAAATAAAAAATCCAAAATATTTGCAAAAGCTAAACCTATATTTTGTTATTCTTTGTAATTTTTGGTACGACTAATAAATTTTAAGGTACAGTCCACCCGCGTATTAGAATACCTGTTATAGGAATATCCCGGTTTAAGTGATAGAAATTTGAGGTAGCAAACCGTTTCGCCTAGCCACCAATGACCGGTTATTAGAATATTCCGTTTATAGGAATATTTTTCCTTGGCACGAAGGCTATTCCATGAAACGGATTCGACTGTATTATGAAAAGGGCATTTTTCCAAAACGAAAAAACGTTTTTATATAAAACTCATTTTTTTCAAAAATAAGAGCTTCGAACCGTCAAAGTTATCGGATCATATAATTAAAACATATATTATAAAGCAAATGATAAAACGCTAATGACTAATTTCATTTGGAGGTGCTAATAACATGTCACAGCAAATTTTCACGATTTGTTTTACTAAAAAAGGGCCAACTTCATTTTGAGCGTAACTCGCTTACTTTGATTCTAGAAACTTTTATATAAAATAATAATAAGTAAAGCTTTTAAAAAGGTTTTAATGAGTGTTCGCCGAAAATGATTAATTTTTTGGCTATTTCAAATTGAAATATTCGATTTGGAATTGGACGAATATGAACAAGTTTTCATGAACTACAACTTTTTTTATGTGTGGATAGACGTAATGTATAGGTACACCATTTTTTGTTTTTTTTATAGCTACATTTTTGCTACAAAATTTTTTTCGATAATATTTAATTCGATAAAATACTATTTTTTAAATTATTTTCGAGAAACCGTCTCTGCTTTTTTGAAAAACTGCTTTTTTGAAAGGGGTTGGACATTGTAACTCAATTACTGGACTGATCCACCTAAAATGTTGCATAGAATGGGTTGGTATTTTTTAGAATCGTTAAAACTAAAATAACTTGTCAGTTTTACCTCGAAAAACTCATATTATTGAAATTTTGTTCACATTGTACTGAATACGCTTATTTAATGTAAAAATAAAATAAAAATTCACAAGGAAAAAGTTTTCCTGTAGTTGGCTGGATACCATGTAATACAAAAAACAGTAAAATCCTTTATAAAAGGTATATATTTAAAATCCCTAAAAAGGGCTACATCACAATCACATAACTAATTTTCGACTGGTTTACCAGTCATCATCAGTGCTTACGTGAATTTACATGCTAACCACCAAGATATAATTTAACAAAAATATGAGGGTCAAAACCCTGTATAAGTAATCCGTCAATGAAACATCGGTTGCAAATGCTAACTTAAGGTGATACAGTAGCGATCAACAGGTAGCGAAAACGCGTTCCAAGATTGCGGCTGTAATTTTGAATATTTTTTCGAGATATTTGGCACACGTATCCGTAATATGATAAAGAAGTACAGAGCCCAATGTGAAAAATATATTAATATGTGAAAATTACTCTGTAATTAAATACAATATTAAAATACGAGCCTGTACCGCCATTAAGAAGAACAAAAAAATACACTTTCTTCAAATAAACTTTTTTATCCGATGCTTAGATTTTGTGTCATTTTGGAACTACTAATGAAATAAAAAATTTTAGTAGTTCCAAAATGACACAAAATCTAGGCATTGGATAAAAAATTTATTTAAAGAAAGTGTATTTTTTTGTTCTTCTTAATGGCGGTACAGGCTCGTTTTTTTAATATTGTATATAATTACAAAGTAATTTCCACATATTAATATATTTTTCAAATTGGGCTCTGTACCGCCATTCTTTATTATATTACGAATACGTGTGCCAAATATCTCGAAAAAATATTCAAAATTACAGCCGCAATCTTGGAACGCATTTTCGCTACCTGTTGATCGCTACTGTTTCCTCTTAAGCGTGGATGTTTAAAATATTTTTACTAATATGCCCCAGGTAACATCTGAGCTGTGATTTGACTTGTTCACATGGTGGAAGTGTGGCAGCAAGTGACTTGTTTCGACCGTGAAAGGTCGACCTTGATTCGAAGTGACTTGCTGCCACACTTCCACCATGTGAACAAGTCAAATCACAGCTCAGATGTTACCTGGGGCATATTAGTAAAAATATTTCAAACAACCACGCTTAAGGTAGCACTTTCAACCGATGTTTCCTTGACGGATTACTTATACAGGGCTTTGACCCTCATATTTTTGTTAAATTATATCTTGGTGGTTAGCATGTAAACTTCACGTAACGTCATGATGATGACTGGTAAACCAGTCGAAAACTAGTTATGTAATTGTGATGTAGCCCTTTTTAGGGATTTTAAATATATACCTTTTATAAAGGATTTTACTGTTTTTTTTTAATAAAATAGTTTTACCATAGTTAAAAATTCACAAAAACGTGATTGAAATGTTGATTTCAAACCTTACATCTCCCGTCCCTTAAGGATAGCTATGACGATATTTATAAAAAAAATATTCCATCCGGTAAACAGATGGGTGAAGGTCGAAATTGATTCGAATCTATTTTCGACTATTAAATTAAACCCATTTTTTTGATACTTACAGTCGGAAAAATGAAAGAATACTCATGAACGCATCAATCACTTATTTTGTATTTGCTGCCTTTTTCTATAACAAACGTTTGTTGTTTATAGAAAAAGACAGCAAATACAAAATAAGTGATTGATGTAATCGTTCATGGGTATTCTTTCAGTTTTCCGACTTTAACTCAAATTGTATACTTCTACATATTATACTTTTAGTATGTAAACATATTTCCAGTGATAATTTATTATAACCATTGCTACCTGAAAACCACACATCTTTCTGTCGGGAATAGCTGGACTTCTGGTAAAATTGATATTATTTACGGTGCTTTTGATGGGCTGCCCATCTTCTGTTAACAAAAAGAAGAAAAACATTTGAATTACCAATTGTTTTAATTTCAATCAAATAAAACAATAATTGCAATCAATGTAAGAAAAACAAAATATATACAGGGTGTGCAGAAACTCTCCCGACAAACGAAGATCGGAGATTCCTCAGAAAATTTTAAGACAATTTAACCCAATTCACCTAGTCCGAAAATGCTTAATAGACGAAGCAAAAAGCCCAAAACCTAGGAATTTTGTGCAGTAAGATGAATCGTCATGGAACTTTTTGCATTCGATTAGAGAGAGTGTCAGGCAACTTTGTGAACTAAATTCATCTAGGGCAAAAATTTTTGTGCATAAGAAAATGCATTTTAAACGTGCATCTCGAAGAGGTGAAAATGAAAAATTTAGAACTTGGGAAATATTGACGAAATGAGTTGAATTTTTATACTCGTGGGTCTTGGGAACCGCTGAGCACGAATTTCATATCGGCGATGGTCTCCAAGGTACCTGGTGCCCACGGTGGTACTCGTCGCCTAGAGTTTTATGTTATAATCATTAAAAATCAGTGAATATCCATTTGTCGGGGGGTTTTTGGGGTCGCCGGCCACGAATTTAATGTTGGCGATGGCATCGAAGATACCTGGTGCCCAGGGTGGAACTCGTCGCCTAGAGTTTTTAGGTATAATTATCCAAAATCAGAAAAAAGCTATTACCCTGGAGGTTTTGGGAGTCGCTTAGTACGAATTTCATGTCGGCGATGGTCTCCTAGGTACCTGGTGCCCAGTGTGGAACTCGTCGCCTGGAGTTTAATGTTATAATAATTAAAAATCAGTCAATATTCATTACACGGCGATTTCTGGGGTCGCTGACCACGAATTTAATGTAGGCGATGGTCTCCAAGATACCTGGTGCCTAAAGTGGAACTCGTCGCCAGGAGTTTTTAGTTATAATTATTTAAAATTAGTCAAAAACTATTACCCTGGTGGTTTTAATGGTCCCTGAGTACGAATTTCATGTCGGTGATGGTGCCCAAGGTACCTGGTGCCAAGGGTTGGAACTCGTTGCCCAGCATTTTATATTATAACCATTCAAAATCAGTCAATAACCATTACTCGGGGGGTTTTTGGAGTCGCTAAACACAATTTAATGTTGGCGGTGGTCTCCAAGGTACCTGATTCCCACGGTGCAACTCGTCGCCTGGAGTTTTATGTCATAATTATTCAAAATCAGTTAAAAACCATTAATCTGAGGGTTTTGGGGGGTCGCTTAGTACGAATTTCATGTCGGCGACGGTCTCTAAGTTACCTGGTGCCCAGGGTGAAACTCGTCGCCTGGAGTTTTATGTTATATTCATTCAAAATCAGTCAATATCCATTACTTCGGTGTTTTGGGGGTCGCTAAATATATTTTTCATTAATAATTTTTCTTAAAACAGTTTTGTATTATATCCTAAAAAATTACCTATTTAAAAATTATTTTAAAATTTTGTCGCTTTTAAAGCACTTGTCGTTAAATGACATTTATGAAATTTTGACATAATTGGCATTTCAAGGATAATTAAGTTATATCAGCAATTATTTGTGTTTTCTGCGGTATTACTTTAATTTTTAGATTTCTTGTCTGCTTTTATATAAAAAAAACAGTGGTTTTTAGAACTCTTTAGCGACGTATTAGTATAATATAATGTTGATGGATTACCATCGAAAGCCGATATGATCAACCAAAAAAAGAAGATGTATATGGTGATTTTTGTACTGACTTTCTTGGGTTTGAATCTGTCTTTTTATTTTACTGCTCCTGGTTTAAAAACAAAGCATAGTATATATGTGAATACCTCCAAGCTACAATTTTATGTAGTTCTGTTGTTTTAAAAATTTTTAATTAATTATAAAAGAACATCTAAAAAGTGATACCGTATTTAAAGCAAAGTAAGTTTTTAATGCTGGTGTTTTGAAAAAGTCGTATATTTTATACTTATTAGTTTTGTTAATTACAGAATAAATAATAATATGTATTATAATATCAAGCCGTTTAAGATTAGTATTAAAGGAATTTTCATTATCTACAGTCTATAGCTGCGCTGTTTTATAATTTTGGTTTTCGAAATTGCGGAAGAGAGAAATTTGTGTAACTTCAAGTAAGTAAATAAATTTTTTTATTTTATTTTAATTTTTTATTAATTTTTTCATTATATTATACAAATAAATTGATTATGAATACGTGCACTAACATTTAATTTACCACGATTTTTTAGATTATTGTATACCTACCTTGAAGACCATCGCCAACATGAAATTGGTGCCCAGCGACCCCTAAAACCTTCATAGTAATGGTTATTGACTGATTTTGTATTATTATACCATAAAACTCCAGGCGACGAGTTCCACCCTGGGCATCAGGTACCTTTGAGACCATCGCCGTCATGAAATTCATGTTCAGTGACCCCAAAACTCCCCGAGTAATGGTTTTAAATGATTTGTAATAATTATTCCATAAAACTCCAGACGACGAGTTCCACTTTGGGCACTGGGTACCTTGGAGACCATCGAACACATGAAATTATTGCTCAGCGACCCCCAAAATCCTCAGAGTAATGGTTATTGACTGATTTTGAATGATTATAACATAAAACTCCAGGCGACAAGTTCCACCCCGGGCACCAGGTATACAGGAGACCATCGCCGTCATGAAATTCGTGCTCAGCGACCCCAAAACCCCCTTGTAATGGTTTTAAATGATTTGGAATAATTATAACATAATACTCCAGACGACGAGCTCCACCCTGGGCGCCAGGTATCTTGGAGACCATCGACCACATGAAACTCTTGTTCAGTGACCCCCAAAGCCCTCAGAGTAATGGTTATTGACTGATTTTGAACGATTATAACATAAAACTCCAGGCGACGAGTTCCACCCTGGGCACCAGGTATCTTGGAGACCATCGCAACACTAAATTCGTGGCCGGCGACCCCAAAAACCCCCCGAGTAATGGATATTAACTGATTTTTAATGATTTTAACGTAAAACTCTAGGCGACGAGTTCCACCGTGGGTACCAGGTAGCTTGGAGACCATCACCGATATGAAATTCGTGCTCAGCGATCCCCAAAACCACCGATTATAAAAATTCCACCTATTTTCATCAATATTGCCCGAGTTCTAAATTTTTCAGTTTCACCTCTTCGAGATGCACTTTTAAAATGCATTTTCTTATGCACAAACATTTTTGCCCAAGATGAATTTAGGTCACAAGGTTGCCTGACACTCTCTCTAATCGAATGCAAAAAGTTGCATGTCGATTCATCTTACTGCACAAAATTCCTAGGTTTAATGCTTCGTCTATGAGGGAAATAGAGCTCTTTGAGGATGGCGTCTTGGAATTACTTTTTCATAAATATTTCCAGAACACTGTGATTTAGAAAAAAGAAAATTGGTTCACCTGTTTATCTTTTAGAGGTAAATCGATTGCAACAATTACGAATTATTGTATAGGTCATAGGCGCTCGTTTTGGGTAGGGCAACAGTTGTTTTATCGCATACTTTTTTGTCTTTAACCATTAAGCGTTTTTTACACTATTATTAAATTGTGAGGCATTGTAGTACTAAAAGGAACTCTTACTTGCTTTAAGTCGATAGAAAGCACCGTTTTCTAGAAAAATCGATTTGAATATTTTTCGTTTTTGAAGATATTCTTCTTTAGGCGCGATTCGATTTAGGGTAAAATTGTATATAAATCTGCGCACCTGCGCACACAGACAGTAAGTAGTTCCTTGCTAATCTTTCAAGATAGGTGTTTATGTATCTGTATCCGTGCAAATAAGTCATTAAAAGAATATATTAGTGTTTTTAGTAAATGTATTATTTATTATAATTCTTGTGTTTTTGGATTTTGTTTCTCTGTAGTAAAATAATAAAATATTTACACTCAATGTCGCCGTGTTGTGTAATTATATCCGAAACTTACATGTCAATTAGACGAGCCTCGCTGGTGTAGTTGCTAGGGCGTTAGCTCCGAGATTGGAATGACGCGGGTTCGGATCCCTGGGCGATTCATATTTTTTTTTTTATTTTTGGTTGTTTTAATAAAAATTTTTTGAAAGTGGTAGATAAGAAAGTTAGTTTAATTTTTAATTAAAATACAAATAACCTGTTAAGTATATTTACTTCGTTGAAATTACCTATAAAATAGAAAAATATCTTCTTACGTGCGTACAAAGTACACACACATTCTTTTTTTGAATTTAAAAAAAAATTTAAAAAAACTGTTTAGAAAACTGGTTCGTCTATTTATCTTCCAGAGACAAATCAACTTCGTCATTTGCGAAATTCTAAAACCGGTCATATGCATCCGTTTTGGGTAGGTCAACGGATATTTTATCGCATAACTTTTTTGTCTCCAAGTAGCAGTAGCAAAGCTTACATGGAAGTTCGCCGGACACACACTGCGGCAGAAGGATGAAATATGGACTAAGATCATTATACATTGGAGACCGTCGAACCACAAACTAAAAAAGGGGAAGGCCATAGATGCGATGGTCAGACTATGACCTGAAGAGACACACTGGGCCAGACTGGATGCAAACGGCCGCCAAAGATAGAGAGGCATGGATGGAGAAAGAGGAAGCCTATATCCAAGGATGGATGTTTAGGGCTGATTAGATAGATAGCCCTAAAAAACCCAATTCCAAAAAATGTGAAGGTTATCGAATAATAAGCCTTATGAGCCATCTACTGAAAACTTTTTTTAAAAATTATACATAAAAGCATATATAAAAAGTGTGAAGAACACATGACAAACACACAATTCGGCTTCAGGGATGCATTGGGTACTCGAGAGGCACTTTTTGCAATAGAAGTTCTCTTTCAAACATGTAGAGACGTGAATTGTGATATATATGTGTGTTTTGTTGATTACCAGAAAGCGTTCGACAGAATAAAACATGACGAACTGATGAAAATATTAAATTCAATTGGTCTAGACAGCAGAGATCGCCGTATAATAAACAATATCTATTACGAACAAACTGGAGCTGTTAGAGTAGGGGATCAGTTAACAGACGACATAAAGATAAAAAGAGGTGTGCGAAAGGGATGTATATTGTCCCCATTATTGTTTAATACATATTCAGAGCATATTATGAAGCTAGCGCTAACGGACATAGACGAGGGAATACTTATAAACGGAGAACGATTGAACAACATAAGATACGCTGATGATACTGTCAATTTGCAGACAGTCTTGAAGGTCTGCAGACACTTGTCTCCAGGGTGGCAGAAGTAAGTAGCAGGTTTGGGCTTGATTTTAACATCAAAAAAACCAAATACATGGTTATAAGCAAAAATACGATACCACCTGGTCAATTACTAGTTAACCAACAACCTATAACACAAATCACCAACTTTTGTTATTTGGGTGCAAACTTAAATAAACACTGGGACCAATCGACGGAAATTAAGATAAGGATCGAGAAGGCAAGATCAGCTTTCGTCAAAATGAAAAAAATCTTTAACAGCCAAGATATAAAATTGGAAATAAAAGTTCGTTTACTAAAATGCTACGTATTCTCCGTTCTTTTATATGGAGTGGAGTCATGGACCTTAACTGAAGCATCACTGAAGAGACTCGAAGCATTTGAGATGTGGTGCTATAGACGCATGTTGAGGATTTCTTGGATGGACAGAGTTACCAACGAGGAAGTTCTACATAGAATGGGTAAAGAGCGCGAACTAGTCGTAACCATAAAACGTCGCAAACTGGAATACCTGGGCCATATAATGCGCAATGAACAACGATATGACCTACTTCGGACCATACTTCAAGGTAAAGTGCATGGGAAAAGAGGTCCAGGACGAAGAAGAATATCCTGGCTGCATAACCTGCGAAAATGGTTTAACTTAACCACTACCGGACTTTTCAGGGCAGCAGTCAACAAAGTCAGAATAGCCATGTTAGTGTCCAACATCCGTAACGGATAGGCACCATAAGAAGAAGAAGATAGATAGAATAATTCAAAAAGTATTGACTTATTTAAAAGACTCTATAGAACGAAAATTCCTTGGAATTAGTCAATTATATCGATATCCGTACTTACTTTAAACGCGCGTGTTCACCCCCGTGAATGGGTGACTGTCACCCCCTAAAAAAATTACCAACGGCACAAGTTCAATTTTGAAATGGGTAAGTAGAACCTAAATCCCTATTTTGATTCCTAACGTTCATTTACTGGGCTATATTATAGCATTTTCTTTACTTTAGCATATATAAAAAGAACGACCTCAATAGAACAACATCTGTTTTTTTGTTAGCAAAGATTTTACTGTTTTTTTTTATTTAGTAGGATAAAATATACAGTCGGAAAACTGAATAAATACCCATGACCGAACATATAAAACACGCTGTATTTTCCTGTCACCGTGCCACAAAGAAAATTGTCCAGTGCAAGTATATGTAACAATAATTATTACATGTACTTGCGCTTGCCAATTTTTTGTGTGACACGGTGACAGAAAATACAGCGTGTTTTATATGTTCGTCCATGGGTATTCTTTCATTTTTCCTACTGTAACTGAGATAGATACGCTTAAAACTTAAATTTTTATTTTAACTTTGCATATTTTATATATACTAAATTCAAAGTAATGAAACTATTAATTTAGCCATTTAATGAAGTTTCGTACTTACGGGTATCCACTATTTTAAATATTCCAACATATAAGACATACGCAAACAATATAAAGCACCTTCCGCTCATCTTTGCAGTAAGTTATTGTATGGTACATTAAATCTTATCTGCAACATTTTGATCTTATAAAGTATCTGGAACCGTGTCGTGGGATTACTAATCAGTTGATATACACTGCGCGCGAAATTTTTTTTAAGATGTAGGTATTTACAATCTGTAATAATGATTACAATAAGTAAATTGTTTAATTAAATTACAAAAGACTTTCAGAAGACTGTCCAGTGACAATAACCTATATGAAATCATAATTTTAGTAACAAAATTATTTGTGACTCTACTAAATGTGTATCCTAAATTAAAATATAGTCCGTCTAGAAAGTATCCGGAAAAAAGAAAGCAGAATTATAATTTTACGGTATTTATTTCTATCACTTGAAATATAAAATTTCAACAAATAATTCATCTCATTTATTTATACAACCTCCATTTAAATCTAAACACAAACGTCTAGGTAGACCTGAAACTAGGACAAGGCCATAATTTTCGGTAATGGTGTTCCAGGCCTGTAAAACTGACCGAATCAAACATTCTTTATCTCGTGGCGCTGCTCGTTCCACTTCAATCTTAATCAGTTACCATATGTTTTCAATGGGGCTAAGATCTGGAGATGCTGTTGGCCACGGAATTGTTGCCAATTCGTGTTCTTGCATCCAAGCTTGAGTATAAGCAGAAGTATGGCATCTTGCATTATCTTGCTGAAAACGCCACCCCTCCGGATATAAAACATGAGCCGTTTCTAGAAGAAAACCCATTTAGGATGTCACAATATTTCGCACTATCAACAGTACCATTAACTATTATAGTTATAATAGTAATAGTCTGTATAATACAGAGAGGTGTAGCACCACGCTGAGATATTGCTTCCCAAACCATTATTTTAGTGGGAAATTTGGAAATTTGAACGGTAACATTTTCTCTTGATAGGACTTTTAGATGATTTGCACCAAGCTAGAAACAACTTTCATCAGATATAAACACATTATTAAAATTATCTTCTCGAAAACGTTGACAAAAATATATTCTTCGTTGCCTTTGCAGAGGTGTTATTTTAGGAAATTTTTTTTTGATTCCTTGATATATGGACGGCGTTATGCATAACTCGACCAAGCGCCATTTAGTGAAATTCCGACAGTTTCTGACCATACTTTTATTCTTCGTTGATTTCCAAATCTGCTCGCTAATTTTCGAAACCCCAGGCGCGGATTTTGTCGTCCTAAAGCCACTAAAGCATTTAAATTGTTTCCGCGAATCTTACGCGGTCTACCCGAAACTGGTCTATGTCTCATATCTATGCCATTTTTTATCCTCTTTATTGTCTCATACACTGCACTTTTTCCGAGTTCAGTCAATTGCACTAATTTTTTAACGTTTCGGACACCCTTTCTATACAAATATTCCACCACTTTTCTTTTTTCTACTTGCGACATTATTTCACAAATCTTAAATCTGTTTACAAACAACAATATTTGACAGATGGTGTTGTCATGCGATTTTGTCAATAACCTACTATCGGCATAACCTACTTGATGCATTATTTTTATCTTAAAATGTTACAAAAATTAAATTTATTAAAATTGGGAGAAATATAAAATTCCGGATACTTTCTAGACGGACTATATTTTTGAAAATTTAAAATATTGTTGGTAGATCGCTTGGAGTGTCGTTTCGCTTTAGCCTTGTGTTTGCATGGGGTCTCATAAGCTTCTTCGCTAGCTTGTTGGTTTTGCAGTCGTATGTCGTACTTTTGGGAGAAACTAGCAATTTCTTGGTTGATATTCTTCATTTGAAGATAATGATTAATGTATTAATTGGGCATGTACCAGGGTTTATTTGTAATAATGCCGAAGGTCTTCAATTGGAATCTCTCCAGGATGTTGATATTGGATCTCGACGCGGATCCACACAGTTGGATACCATTGCTCCATATTGGATTAATCACTTACTTGTATACTAAAATTGTATTGTACAAACCGGAATGGGACGTTTGTTTCATCGCCGCCGGTTCATTGCCGCCGTTTCGATGCCGCCGGTTCATCGCCAGTCCATTTCATCGCTGTCCGTTTCATCGCCAGTTAGTCACTTGATTTTGTATTATAGGAGATGACACGACACGACGTTTAATTCAGTTCAAAACTTGTGACAAATAAAAAGATAAAAAATATTATTATATTTACTGTTCTACTTCCCCTAAATTGTTGTACATAAATTTTGGGTTCATTATAATATATCTTATAATATAAAAGTTTAAAATCCTATTAAAATATTAAGTATGGCAACAGGAATGATCATATCTCGCATTTTCTTGAATTCCTAATTAGTACTAAAAATAAATAATAAATATAACTGTCGAAAATTCGGAAATATATCAGATAGCGATTAACTGACTGTCGATGAATCGGCCGGCGATGAATCGACCGGCGATGAACTGGCGGCATCGAAACGGCGGCGATGAACTGGCGGCGATGAAACGTCCTAGACCCGCACAAACTTAGTTGTGACCTTTTTCCTATCAGCCAGTACAGTTTATCGAATTTCAGACCCAACTGTTTTCTTTTCGTGAATATGTGTTATTCTGCGGTCCATGTTATTCTGCGGTCCATGTTATTCTGCTGTCCAAGTACGTACCTAGGTATTTTACATCATCTCTTTGATGTAGTACTTGATTATTTAATGAGGCGGTTGGGCACGTATCTTTTGGATTAGTGAACCTTATATTCTGTAATAAGGGTATGTAAGTAATCGAATGCGTATGATTAAATGTTACATTTGGTCAGTTCTCTTATACGGTGTCTAAGTATGAACATTAAAAATATCCACCATTAATCGTTTGGAGGCCTTTGAAATGTGGCTGCACAGATGTACATTAAAAATACCATGCACGGCTATGCTGACAAATACAGCAGTCTTTAAGAGAGCAAATGCTATTCGCGAGCTGCTTGATAATATCTTCTTCCTTTATATAGGCAGTACTGCTTGTTTTTCTTCAACGATGCCTTTCATCTTTTCGTTGGGTGTCCTATACTTCTCCTGTATAACGGTGACTTGTCCCTGGCTATTCTTACTATCCTTGATTCAGACATCCTGCTTATGTGCTCATTCCACTCTTCTTTTCTGTTCTTTACCCAGGTATTTATATTGTCTGCCCCACATGTGCGTCTGATTTACTCACTTCTTACCCTATCCTGTAGTCCTTTTCAATAATATCAAATGTAGAGAGATGGCCTATTTTGGGCACGTAGTAAGGGGGGACCGGTATATTATTCTTCAACTTATTATGATGGGTAAAATCGAAGGACGGAGAGGAATTGGTAGGAAACAGGCCTCTTGGTTGAAGAATATCAGGGGGTGGACAGGTATAAAGGAAGCAGAGCAACTATTCAGAATAGCTCGAGACAGAGACAGTTTCGCCGTGTTAATCGCCAACGTCAAGGGGACTTGATAGGGCACGGTAATAAGAAGAAGAACCTTATATTATGTACTGACTTGCTTTCGCTTACTTTAATTCGTCATGTTTGTAACCAGATCTTTATTTTATCTAGATTTGTCTGGAGTAGTTGCGAAGCGATGTACGGGTTTGAGTGAGCTGCAATGATTCGTGTGTTATCGACATATGTGGCTGTGATGATGTTTTGACTTGTTGGAAGATCTGCTGTGTAGGGTAGGTAGAGAGCTGGTCCAAGGACACAGCGCTAAGGTAGGGGAGAGTTGGACAAAACCGGGTACCACTCCAAAAACCGTCTGTATCTTTTGCTATGTGAGAGTAGCAAATGTTTGCTGCAGATTGAAATATTCTCAAATGACTTAAGTTTGATACGCCAATGCCAATTTTTAAGAAGAATATTCTTAGACTTTTAATTTTTTTATTTTATGAAAATATTGCAAAATACCCGGTTTTGTCTAACCGGTATGATAAAACCCGGTAGTAACTTAGTTGCCATGTAAAAATACTAATGGGCAGAAAATAAAATATTTATTAAAAGTATGTGAACAAAAATCGAAAATATATGAACAGAAGTCACAAATAAAAACTTCATTTATATCATCATAGGCACTACAGGCGTCATAGGCCCATTTGGTGCAAGACACACATTTTATCCAGCCTTCCTTCGCATTATAATTTGAAAATAGTTAATTGTAATATAGACACGCATCGTAATTATTATCTTCTTCCTCCAAACTCTCCAACATTTTATTTTTGGTGCAGCCCTTTTTACCACGTTTTTTCTTTTTTTTTTTTTTGTCCAGTTCATTTAGTTTTAATTTTTTTACGACTGGAGATTTTTTTCAATTTTTCCTACTAGCTTTCTTACTAGCTTCTTCAACAGAAGAAGCCACACGTTGTAGTGAACTGAAAGCAAAAAAACCACTGCAGAAACTGGAAGTAACAAGAGGTCTGATAAAATCGGGTACCCGGTTTTGTCGATTTTCGGACTACCCGGTTTTGTCAAACTCGTAAACAAGATTTTAAATGTTATTTAAATTTTTAAATTATGATATAATATTCAAAGTTTTTGGCCAAATTAAAGGTAACATACTAGGTTACATGTATTACATTTTGAAATGGCCATTAGTTATTCCTTAGAGGAGAAAACAGCTATCAACTTACCTTAAAAATCGAGTTTCCTGCATCAAAAAACAGGTGAGGCCTTACTGCTCCGGCACAGATTACTCAAATGAGGTAGAAATGAATACACACGACTGTTGGTGGTAAAGGGACACTAATTTTAACATTGTCTAATAGATAGCAGCAGAGAGAAGAATTAAGGGGTAGCCAGTTTTATCAACCTACCCGGTTTTGTCCAACTCTCCTCTACTCCAGCTTTGATTGGATATAAGTTAGTACACTGATCTTTTACAAGGAAATAGCGTTCGGAGAGATATGACTTGAGGATTAGAAAGTAGTTGAGAGTAAGGACTGTTCTTATTTTGTATAGCAGGCTAGTGTTCCAGACTTTATTAAAAGCCGGCGAGACATCCAGAAAGGCTGCAGAACAGTATTTCTTATCTTACAGAGCTTTGTTTATGGAATTGCAGACTCGGTGAATTTGGTTGCAGTGAATTTGGAATGCAGTGGTAGCATGTTGTTGTCTAAATCCAAATTGGTGGTTAGTTCTACGAGGATTGGCTGTCTATCTAGTAGTAGTTTTTCAAAAACTTTTGACATCACTGAAAGTAGACTGATAGGTTTATACGACTTAACTTCTTCTACAGACTTGCCTTGTTTGGGTATTAAGATGATTTGTGCAATTTTCCACAAAATATAATAGTAACCAGTTCTTAAGATTGCATTAAAAATCTGTGTCAAATATTGCACTCCTTTCTTTCTTTTAGAATTGTTGCAGTGATTAAGTCGAACCCTGGGGACTTTTTCGTATTCAGATCCGTTTGGATTTTGTTGAAAACCTGTTTGGCTGTGAATTTCTCCAATGGTGCTTCTAGTTGGTATGGATATTCTAAATAAAATTCAATATTATCTTCTGCATCTGGGTTGATCTTTTGAGCATGTGATTGGAACACTTCCTCCAGGTTTTTGTCATGGGCTGTGGATTTTTTGTTGTTACTTTTAGCCCATCTTCCATTACTGGCCCGGATAGGCGGATTAGAGAGCTGTGGCCGGTTAATCTTTCGTGCTGCCTTACACAGCGAATATTAGGAGAGGTTTCCGTGGCAGATAGATTTTGTAGATATCGTTTTATGTCGTTGTTTTTATTGTTATTTAACAAAGATTTCAGTCGTGCTGTAGCTTGGTCTAATCTATTTATTTTTATTCTGGGATGCGCGAGTTCTTTGCCATATTTTCCTTAGTCTTCTTTTTTCTGCATTTTTTTTCTTTTATTTGGTTGGGTAATGAGAATGGCAGATGACAGGATCCCTAAACAGAGTTGGACGTGGACACCACAGAGGAGAAGGAAAAAAGGAATGACGAGAAGAATCCCTCCAGGTCTACGGCTAAACAGAGAAGAATGGCGGTTATGAGTCGGAAGGCGTCGGAGAACGCTGTCAACTAATAGGAAGGAGTAGTGAAAAAAAAACATATATCATAAATAAAATCCGTCAAATCCTTACTCAATAAATAATACTAAACTTTAAGAAAATGTATTTGTTCATTACTAAAAAAGGAAATATACTGACAAGAATATTCTAAAATTTAATAAAAATTACGGTCCTTGCTAAGATCCAAAATAATTGATTATTCACACGATTATTTTTTGATGATTTTTACTTCAATTCATATAGTGATATATTTGATCACGTGTTTAATTCTGTCCAATCAGATTAAAATTATACTTATTATTTCATTCATAGGAGATTCTGACCAATAGACTACAGAAATAAAAATTAAACTGATAATTTTTGATAATATCCCGTCGTCAAGTATATCACGTCAGATGCCCTTCGTTGCTACGAAAAAATACATTCAGTGACATTAATGACAATTAATGTTTTAAAAATTATAAAAATGATGCCTTTCAACCCTCAAATATTTATAACAACTGTGTGTTTAATTGTACTAATTTGTACTTACATAAATAAATTACAATAAAATTTTGGTTTTGAACAGTTTTATTCATGAAATAATCGCAACAAATTGCACTCGATCTCTAAAATGATTATTGAATTTTTGCCCTCGTGACACTTTGTCATAATTTCACTCCCCTTCGGGTCATGAAATTAAAACTGTCAAAGTGTCACTCGGAAAAAATTCGACAATTTTAGAGCTCTTGTGCAATTACTACTGAGAAATATCTACTGTAGAAAATTACCGATAGAATTTTTATAAGTAGATTGTTTCTTTTTAATGGCAACCAGTTTCCTAGTTTTGACAACTGTCACATTTAAGAAAATATCCATAATATACGTATTAAAAAATAATCTTACGAATATCACACGACAGTAAGAAAAAGTAAGAAAATAATGCTTCATTTTTACTCAAATTTGTTGTCACTGGGCAATAGCCACTCGAGCCATGCGGGCTCTAGTGTCTATTGCCAGACAACAAATTTTCGAAAAACTGTCGCATTATTTTTAATTTATTCCCACTCTCTGGTGATATTATACCCGATAAATTACACAGGTTTACAAAAAAAAATGTTTTTGACTATTTGACGAAACCATACGAATAGGGGTTTTGGGGTCGCTGATCACGAATCCGGGGTTCACTGACTCTATCACGTCAGGTAAAGGTAATTTTAAAGTCAAATCAAAATAAATCGACAATCGCTCTGAAATAGTATATTAGGAGGTTTTGGTGTCGGTGATCACAGAAGTGGGGTCCGTTGAGCTCTACCACGTAAGGTAAAGATTATTTCAAGGTCAAACCAGGACAAGTACACAAAACTGATTTGACCTTGAAATGTCCTTTACATGATGTGGTAGAGCTCAACGGATCCCAGTTTTGTTACCAGCGACCACAAAAACCCCCTAATATAGATTTTCAGAGTGATTGTGTCTATTTATTTTGATTTGACCTTGAAATTACCTTAATAAAGACGTGAGAGAGGTCAGCGGACGCCCGGTTCGTGATCAGCTACCCCAAAAACCCCCTAATATACTTTTTCAGAGCAATTATCGATTCATCTTGATTTGACCCTGAAATGACCTTTATCTGACGTGATAGAGGTCAGAGGACCCCGGATTCGTGATCAGCGACCTCAAAAACCCCCTAGTCATACGGTTTCATGAAATAGTCAAATTTTGTTTTGTAAACCTGTGTTATTATTCGACACCCCAATCGAACAAGGTTGTAGCCCAAATGACATTTATTTTCAGATCTCAACACAGGCGAATTCAGCACAACATTATAAGCAACGGATAAAACAGTACCCAAAAACTACAGAGGAATAAACCTGCCTAGCACCACTCTGAAATTGACCACAAAGTCATAACCACCAAATTCACGAACGAAATAGATCTAGCAGGTGAGCAACAAGGCTTTAGATCCGGACGATCCTGTAACGATGCAGTTTTCGTCGTCAGGAAAGTCACTAGAATAAAACTTCCTGGCTTACTGTCTCTTCATAGATCTATAAAAGGAATTCGACCGTGTAGAGATAAATGACGTAATTCACCTGTTATATAAACGAAACATACCATCAGGTATTATCAAGACTATCGAAAACATATACACCAGAAATAACATACAGGCCATAATTAATAACAAACTGATAAATCCGATATCAGTGGTAAGGGGCTTACATCAAGGAGACTCAAGTGAGCACGCTGCTGTTTAACCTGATTATGGATGAAATTATTAATAAAGTCAAAAACCGGATATTGAGGTACAGGATAGGTGAGGAAATTATCTCTATAATATGCTATGCAGATGAAGCCATGGGGTTCAAATGGGGTAGTGAAGCGCAATATAAGATGCTGTGTCCAGTTAGCATCTCTAGCGTCTCCTAGTCAATTCCTATCCTCACCTCCACGAAGTGCGGCTTGGGCTGCACGGGTGAACCCTGGAGAACCTGAGCAACCTTACCGGAGATTGGGTAACCAATCCCAGTGGAAAGTAGGGTCAGGGCTGACGAGGAAGGGAGAAATGGTCCTCCGAAAAGGGGGTTGGGCGATAGGCCAGTAACCTATTCTTGTAAAAAAGTACTACTACGAAACCTTCAGATAGGCCTCGGAATGGACGGATATCAAGACGACGACCTTGGCAACGGAATATGGAATTTATGCTGGGAACATGGAATGTCAGAACGCTAAATAGACCAGGAGCACAGAGGGTCCTTATACACGAACTAAAAAGGTACAAAATAGGAATCACTGCAGTACAAGAAACCAAATGGTTGGGAAAAGGTATCCGGGACACTAAAACACACACTATACTGTATAGTGGTAAAGATGAAGGAAATAAAGAATTTGGAGTAGCCTTTATCGTAGATAATAAAATGAAGCACCTGATAACATATTTTCAAGCCATCAATGAAAGAATCTGCAAGCTTAGGATAAAAACGCATTTCTTTAACATAACCCTTATAAATGTACACTGTCCCACAAATGAACAGGAAGAAGACACTAAGGTAGCCTTTTATCAAGATCTAGAACGAATCTATGACTCAATACCAAGAAACGACATTAAAATGGTGATAGGCGACACAAACGCCAAGATCGGAAAAGAAGAAGAGTACATAGGGGTAATAGGGAAACATAGTTTGCATAGAGACACAAATGAGAATGGTCAGTTTCTAATAGATTTCGCAGCTGGAAAGAATATGATTATCAGTTCGACATGCTTCCCACATCGGGACATACATAAGGGCACTTCGATATCACCTGACGGAAACACAATAAATCAAATAGACCATATATTGACTGAAAAAAGAATGGCGACGAGTATATTAGATGTAAAAAGCAGACGTGGCGCAAGCTGTGACTCAGACCATCTACTAGTGCAGACACGGTTTAGATGCAAAATCAGTCGACAGGTAAAGGAAAAATATCCAAAACAAGGAAAACTAAACTTAGATAACCTAAAAGTCCCTGAGGTACAAGAAAGATTTGAGAGAACAGTGGATGAAAAATTACTAGAAGAAAACAGAGCAGACTCCACAATAGAAAATCAATGGAACACCATAAGCAGTATCATACTCAATACAGCGAAAGAAGTCATAGGAACAAAGACACAACGGAGAGAAGAAACATGGTTCGGTGAAGAATGCGAACAAGCTATACAGGAAAGAAATGAAGCACATAAGAATTACATACTCAGACGTACTAGAGAGAGAAAAACAGAATTTGAGAACAAAAGACGAAGAGCAGATAAACTGTGCAGGCAGAAAAAGAGAAAGTACGAAAACCAACGGATACTAAACATAGAGAGGGAGTTTAAGGAAAATGAAACACGTAGTGCACACCATCTTACTAAACATTTAAGACAGGGATACAAACCGAAGACTAGCCTCTGCAAAAATAAGAAGGGTGAAATCATTAGCGATATGGACGAAATTAAGATAACCTGGATGACATATTTTAAGGAAGTATTAAACAAAGGGCCACAACCACCATTACAACAACAGAGGCAGCAGCAGGCACGGCAGGAGGTACAACAACAAGAGCTGGGGGTAGATGGAGAAGAAAATGAATTAACTAGACCCCCAACGCTAGAGGAGTTCCAAACGGCAATCCACATACAAAAAAGCCATAAAGCACCGGGAATAGATAAAATACCGGCAGAACTACTCAAGCAAGGAGGAAGGAATTTGACACAACAGATATATCAGCTAATACGAGAGATATGGATAGAAGAAGAAATTCCCCAACAATGGAAGAAAAGTATAATCTGCCCTATTCATAAAAAAGGAGACAAACTGTTGTGTCAGAATTATAGAGGCATCTCTTTACTTTGTTCGGGATACAAAATATTCACAAACATCCTTAATCGAAGACTTCAACCTCTCACGAAAAAAATCATCGGGGAATATCAAGCAGGGTTTAGGCAAAATAGATCTACCATTGACCAACTATTTACAGTTAAAAAAATACTAGCCAAAGCATGGGAATATGACATGGACGTTTACAATCTCTTTGTAGATTTTAAACAAGATTCAATAGATAGAACAATTCTACCTAATATATTCGAAGAATTTGGCATACCATCAAAATTAATACGACTAGTGCAAATGACAATGACAGAAACAGAAGCACAATTATGTATTCAAGGACAGATCACTGATGCGTTTACGATAACGCAAGGACTGAAACAAGGCGACGGACTGGCTTCAACGCTTTTTAATCTTGTTCTTGAATATGTAATTAGACGGTTGACGGTAAGCGGAAATAACATACTTACAAACAAATCTACCCAATTAGCAGCATACGCGGATGATATAAACATTATGAGCAGAACAATGAATGCAGCGGAAGAAACCTACGTTGAGTTGAAACAGAGTGCAGAAGCAGTAGGGCTAGCAATAAACACAAATAAAACAAAACTACTCATACAAACCAGATCAAATAGACCGGCGCAACAACACTTTATTGACGATATAGAACATGTGAATAGATTCACGTACCTAGGAATGGATCTGGTTGCAAGCAATGAAGAAGAACCGGAAATAAATAGAAGGCTTGTGCTGGCAAATAAAGCCTATTTCGCGATGGGCCACATATTCAAATCGCGAGACGTACACCGGAAAACAAAACTCCGGGTATATAAAACAATAATAAGGCCCATAGTAAGTTATGGCTGCGAACATGGGTGGTGACACAGAAATCTGCCAATGCATTAGATGTGTTTGAAAGAAAAGTATTACGTAGGATACTGGGCCCAATAAGTGAAAATAACAAGTGGCGAATTAGGTATAATAGAGAAATATACGACCAATATAGCGAACCAACTCTAGCACAACACACCAAACTGCAGAGATTACGGTGGGCAGGGCACGTGGTCCGCATGCACGAGAATAGAATCCCCAGAAAATTGCTGAATGCAAGAATGCAGGGAAGAAGACCTGTTGGAAGACCTAAAAAGAGATGGGAAGACGAAGTCGATGAGGATGCCAGGAACTTTCTGGGAACGCGTTCATGGAAAAGAACAGCGGTAAATCGAAATGATTGGAGAAGCTTATTGAAGGAGGCCAAGGCTCGATTTGGGCTGTAGTGCCATTGGATGGATGGAGATGAAGCCATACTTATTGCAGGGAGTGAATATGACATTTAGAATATCAACTTAATACGTATAACAGCAAGAAAGTTCAATATGAAAATATTACGAAATAAAAAAAATATAGTAACCTCTAAAGAACCAATAAGGTGCAAGCTGGAAGTGGACAGCAAAATAATACAGCAAGAAAGAAGTATCAGCTACCTGGAAGTACTAATACACAGCTACGAAAATACAGAAGCGGAAGTTGCCGAACAAATAAACACAGCCAACAGAATAGCAGGATTTCTTAAACATACTATCTGGCGCAACACACATTCACGGACAGAAACAAAGGCCAAGATATATAGGACAGCAGTTAGGCCAATTATGACTTAAACTGCCGAAGCAAGATGTGGCACTACAAGGACAAAAAGACTGATGGAAACGTGTGAAATGAAAATAGTCCGAGATATCACAGGATTGTCCCATTATGGGACAGACAACGTAGCAAAGACAGGCAACGCTTTAATATAAAACATACACTGGACACTAAAAAGGAAAAAGAATGGTATAGCCATACAAGCTTAATGGGAGAAGGGAGACTGGTAAAGATAGCACGAGACAGATCACCCAACGGCAGAAGGAGTATAGGAAGGCCAAGGAAGAGATGGAGTGACAACATGGATATCTAATGGGGAGGCGAGATATGCGAAGATTAAATAGGCGCGAGCCTATTAAGGAAGGATGAAGAAGAAGAAGAAGAAGATTATAAACAATATAGTTTAATGGATATGTTCGCCACATATCAATAGTTTAACCAATATTATTTAATGCGGACGGCTTTTTGTAGAAAGGAACAAACCCCAAAATCGTACTCTTGAGTAAATTGATGTTAAAGTTCTGATGGTAATACAAAATTCAGTTTTTTTTCTTTTTTTTTTTATGGCTTTGGCAGAGCCAATTAGCCAGACTTGTTTGTGATTTATTACAGATTCATACTCATACATTTCTTATTTCATAACATAGGTACATACTACAATATTATTTTTACAGATACATAGGTACATTTTGGTGTTTTTTTTTATTTTGTTTTTTTTTATTTTTTTATGATTGTTTTACTGTGTTTTTTTAATATATATATTTTAATTTGTGCGAAACACTTTTATTAACTTCTTTTTTTTTATTTTTCTATTCTTTTTTATTTTTGTTTCTATTTTTTTTATTTATAAATTATTTTTTTTGTTATTATTTTATTATGTGTTTTTTTAATATATTACTCTTTTTTTATTTTTTCAAACCACAGTAACAAATTATGCCTATTTAATACATATTACGTTTACAACTTGTATTTACATAATTTAATATGTTTATAAATGATATGAAGAATTTCCATATCATTTATAAATATTTAAGTATAAAGGTTTATTGGGAAAAACATTTTAAACCTTTAATGCCTGGTTGCACCAACAGATCTTAAGCTCCAGCTTAGCTAAGCTCTACTTATAGATAGGGCCTCCTTGAGTATCACTTACGTTGCACCATAATTTTAGATTCTTACCTTATTATCAATTATATCTATTACTATATTATGGTATTCTTATTGTAATATATTATAATTATATTATATTAATTCTTATAATATTCTCGACTTAAGCTTAAGATCTGTTGATGCAACCGGGCATTAATTTCTTAAAAGGTCGTTTATGTTATTTATGTGTAAATGGCATTCTAATATGACATGTGTTAGATCTCCGATTTTGCCACAAGTACAATTGGGAGTATCTGACAAGCCGATTCTATGCATGTAAGATGGCGTAAGAGCATGATTGGCTCTCAGCCGATTAATGGTCTTTAAAAAATGTCTGTTATATTCTATGTAAAATAAAAAAACTTGAGCCAGTATTATATTTTTTGTATCTCTGTAATGCAATTGCCAATTATTATTAAGTTTTTGTCTGCTAAAAGTATCAATGTCTGAAGATGGAATTAAATTTTTGTTTGTTTTTTCTCCTATCATATAAGGTGACTTAGCCAAATTGTCAACTAATTCATTGCCTTTTATTCCCGAACGACCCTTAATCCAAGCAATTGTTAGATGTTTATTCCTAATTGTATAGTTTTAATCAGAGTTTTAATAATATTCAATTCATCACCAATATAACCTACCTATTGAATGCTCAATATACACAGCAGAAATGATAGCAGTACTGTTTGCTGTTCAGTATGTACTACTGAATCCAACTAGCAATTATGTTATATTTACTGACAGTAAAAGCGTGGTGAATAGATTGAGTAACATTCAAACAGTCAAACACATAAAAAAATTCAGTTCAGATCAAAAATAGCTTAAACTTGGAACATACATAGGTTTTAAAAATGTTAGCAATATAATTATTAACAAATAAAAACAATATTTGCTAATATGAAAATTCATAGTATTGTGTGGGTTGGTTCTTTTATGCAAAATAAAATTTATCAGATTATGTTTAAAGATACTTTATTGCATACAGAGAACAAAACATTATTAACAATAATTAAATTTCTGACGACTCCATTTCAAAATCTGGCACACCACTGAAGCCATCTACATTCTACATCGTCTATAATGTCTGTGCTGGTATTATTTGAATAAAAATATTTGCAATCATTCGGAACCAAATGCATCACGGATTTTATATCTACTAGTTTTGGGTTTGATATTTTTTGTTTTCCATTGAGCCACATGGGTATTAGTAGATTTTTAAATGTTGCTAGTCGTCCCTCTTGTTTTTCTAATATCTATTTCAGCATAATTATTGTCAGGCTCAAAGTGTGTTCTCAAGGAAATAAAAAATGGTTCCTTTTTATCAAGAAATATCTCACGGGTCTGCAACCAGCTAATATTCTTATTTTCCACATCGACTTTATTAGTCGTATTATTTGTTTTTTCAACTCGGCAGTTCTAAAAAATTCAGTAGATAGCATTCGCGTGACTTTAAATTTGTTTTTTGTCGGACACGTTTCCGACAAGTCGTTGTTGATGTTTTAGTGCACATTCCAAGTCTGAAAAATCAGAATCATTTGGTAGGAAACTGTGGCCTGATACCAGGAAACGCATGCGAATCCTTTTTAAAGAAGAATGTGACTGCAACACAGCTTTAAGGATTAATGTCAGTTTAATGTTGCGGTTTTGACCACCACAAGAATCCGACCATAAGATTAATTCGGTTTTATTTTCCGATACGTTTTCTTTAATATGCTTTATTTAGCATGGACCAATTTCTTGAGCTCCGCGTCCTGCCGCGTTTTCAGTCCAGATGTTAAAATGACCTTTGTTGGTGGAACCAGAGTGAATACCTAAATTATACAACCAAAGTCTCTTATAAAAAGAATCCCTTATAAAAGAGAAGTGTTTTCTCTAAATCAAATGTTAGACACTCTGTTGTTTCATAATTTTTCGCCAGTTTAATATCATTCTTCATCTGGTTTCTAACCATCTGCAAATTTTTTATATGATTCTCGTGCTCTTCCTTGAGTTTTTTCTTTTTCGTTGGCAGAAAAGGCAATCTGAATTCTACTGTGGTAGGTGTCGCATGTATTGCAGGTTGTTATGTTCGTGTAAAACTCCCTTAACCATGAATGTAGGTTGGTACTACTGTCATCTGAACGACAGCTGTCACATACTTAATACTGCGATAGAAAATGGAAACCATGTGCATAATTCTTTAAAATAAAGTATTTTACATCGAGTATTATTTCATTACAAGTACTTACGTCCTTTAAGTACAAAGGACTTGACATTTGGCGACGAGGATAATGGATACAAATATTACAGACACTACATCAACTACAACGTTCCAACTACAGCCGGTACAAACACGAGTTCCTCGACTACAACTGCGATAGTTGCACCTGCTACAGCTCCAGTAATGTCTACACAAGTTTCTACATTCCAGTTTTCCGTTGAACCTTTTAACCAGACAGCTACAAAATGGTCCAGGTGGGTAAAACGGCTGGAAGGAGCATACAAAGTTTTTAAAATTCCAGAGGAAATGAAATTGCCCTATTTACTACATTACATGGGGTCGGAAGCATACGATACACTGTGCGATAAACTAGCTCCAGAGGTCCCTGAAGACAAGTCATATGAGGATACAGTTAAGTTAATGGATAATTTTTACAACCCTGCACCACTTGAAATTGCTGAAATATTTAGGTTTCAATCAAAAAGACAAGCAGAAGGCGAAAGTATACAAGAATACCTACATTCTCTACAGAAACTTGCCATAAACTGCAACTTTTCCACATATTTAAAAAGTGCTATACGAAATCAGTTTGTTTTTGGTTTACAGTCAAAGAGGATTCAAGCCAGACTATTAGAAACAAAGGGATTGGACTTGGACCGAGCCGTAGAAATTGCAGCAAGCATGGAAACTTCAGAAAAGGATAGTAATCAATTTTCTCACAACAATAATTACAATCAGGCTAGTATAAATGTTTTAAATGCGAAAGCAAAAAGTTTTCATAAAAATACAAACACTAGTAAATTTAATGATAATAATACAGTAAATAATCATAGTAGCTCTCCTAATAATACTTTTACAATGTCAAATAACCGTAATAGGGCTTGTTATAGATGCGGAGACACCTCGCATTTAGCCGATAAATGTAATAAAAAGCATTTAATCTGTAACTTTTGTAAAAACGTCGGACACATTCAAAAAGTTTGTTTAAAGGCACAACAAAATTCACACAGGCAAGTAAATTCAGTAAACTCTGCTCAAGAGGTCTTAGAAGTAAATGCTGGAAATTGCAAAGATAAATTTTTTATAAATTTAAAAGTGAATGGTAATATTTTAAATTTTGAAATTGATTCTGGCGCTGCTGTTACAATCATAAATAAAAATATATTTGAAAAATATTTTCCTGCATTACAATTACAAAAATCGGATGTTAAATTAACTACATACTGCAAAAATAATTTGAATGTTTTAGGTTTAGTTTCAGTGGAGGTTGAGCACCAGGAATTAAAGCACACTCTAAAGTTGTATGTGGTGGATGGTGATGGCTACTCACTGGTTGGTCGAGAGTGGATACATGCTCTGGAAATCAATTTACATCAGGTAAATACAATTCTACATGAAAATTTTGAAATTGCAACTTTGTTAGATAAATATAAACATTTATTTGAAAAGTCAGTTGGTGAAATAAAAGGGTTAGAGGCTGAAATTTATCTAAAACCTGGTACTAAAGCAAAATTTTGTAAGGCCCGTCCTGTAGCTTTTGCATTACGCCCTAAAGTTGAGGCAGAATTAGAGTCCTTAGTAAATCAGGGAGTCTTAAAGAAAGTAGCATTTTCGGACTGGGCAACTCCTATTGTTCCTGTAGTTAAACAAAATGGGGACATACGCATTTGTGGTGATTTTAAAATCACATTAAACCCTTGCATTGAAGTGGATGAATACCCTTTACCTACACCAGATGACCTACTTTCCCAATTAGCAGGTGGGGACAAATATACAAAAATAGATATTACGAAAGCTTACTTACACTTGCCAATAAAAGATGAAATGAAACATTTACTTACATTAAACACCCATAAAGGTTTATTTCAACCAAATCGATTAATGTTTGGAATTGCTAGTGCTCCTGCCAAATGGCAACGTTTAATGGAGCAAATGCTACAAGGAATAGATGGTATTTCAATATTTCAGGATGATATAAGAATTACAGCTCCAAATAATACCTTACATTTACAAAGACTTGAACAAGTTTTAAAGAAATTATCTGAACATAATTTACATATAAATTTGGATAAAAGCGAATTTTTCAAAGACGAGATTGACTACTGTGGATATAAGATGAGTAAAACGGGTGTGTCTACTAGTGCAGATAAGGTAACTGCAATTGCAAATGCTCCAATACCTACAAACAGAACTCAAGTTCGGAGTTTCTGTGGCCTAATTAATTATTACAGACGTTTTTTAAAAGATACTTCTACAATTTTACAACCATTAAATAATTTACTTAAAAAGAATGTCAATTTTAAATGGTCGAATACTTGTCAAACTGCGTTTGACAAAGCAAAAAAACTCATTTGTTCTAGAAATGTTTTATGTCACTATGACCCAAATTTACCATTAGTACTAGCAACTGATGCATCACCCTATGGGGTAGGTGCAGTACTTTCACATATCTTTTCAGATGGTACAGAGAGACCCTTACAGTTTGCTTCTCAAACTCTTACTACTACACAGCAAAGGTACTCACAAATAGACAAAGAAGCTTACAGCATAATTTTTGGAGTAAAAAAATTTTACAATTATTTATGTGCTAGGAAATTTACTTTGCTCACTGATCATAAACCGTTAGTTCAAATTTTTGCACCTGATAAAAGCCTACCAGTTTTAAGTGCAACAAGAATGCAACATTATGCAATTTTCTTACAAGGTTTGAATTATGACATTCGTTACAAAAATACAGATTCTCATCTCAATGCTGACGCACTTTCACGTCTACCTATAAAATCAGAACAAAATTTCACACATGATGAGCCAGATATTTTTGAAATAAATCAAATTGAAACTTTGCCTACAAATATTAGAGATCTAGCTTTTCATACAAAAAATGATCATACCTTAAAAAAATTACTTGTTGGGTTAAAAACAGGAAAACCTGTTGATAAACGATTTAGCTTCAATATAAATCAAGCTGAATTTTCATTACAATCTGATGTTATTATGAGAGGACAAAGAGTAGTTATACCTACTAAATTGAGAAATAAAATTTTGACAGAATTACATACTGCACATTTTGGAATAGTTAGAATGAAATCTTTAGCTCGTAGTTATTGCTGGTGGCCTCACATAGACCAGGATATTGAGTCACTTTGTAAAAATTGTTTAGAGTGCAATAAGCACAAGAACAACCCAATTAAAGATAATTCTCATATATGGGAGCCACCAAAATTTTGTTTTGAACGAGTGCATGCTGATTACGCTGGACCTTTCAATGGAGGTTATTATTTTATATTGGTAGATTCCTTCAGTAAATGGCCTGAAATTCATTTTACAAAAAATACTACTACAAAAACTACTATTGAAATTTGCCGAAAAATTTTTACAACTTTTGGTATTCCTAAAGTTTTTGTTACAGACAATGGTAGACAATTTGACTCTCATGAGTTTAGAACTTTTATGAAAGATAATGGAATTACACAAAAATTTACTGCACCCTACCATCCTGCAACTAATGGACAGGGAGAGAGATATGTCCAAATACTAAAAAAATGTTTAAGGGCTATGCGAAGTGAGGGAAATGACAGGGAGTTTGAATTATGTAAGCTACTTATGCAATACCGCAGAAGCCCACATACAGTTACAGGTAAAAGTCCCTCAGAACTTATGTTAGGAAGACAAATAAGGAATAGATTAGATTTACTTAAACCTTCATGTAGTGATAGAGTTACCTATACTGATATGAGTCTAAGAAACTTTGATATAGGAACTAGGGTTTCCGTGAGGGATTATTTTCATTCTAAATGGCAATTTGGCATTATTGTACTCAGATTAGGGTTATTGCATTATTTAATTCAGTTAGATGATGGTAGAACATGGAAACGTCATGTAGACCAAATACGGCAAATTGGGGAATATACTCCATCTCAAAATAATCCAACATGTTACATTCCGGATACCATTACTCACAATTTGATTCCGAGGGAGGCATCAATTCCAGAGCACAGTGTCTCACCACCACCTACCGAAGTGATTACTGATGAATCCGAAATTTCAAACAATATGGAAAGTTCGAATAGTGTACCTGGGGCTCAAACTGAAACTGAGGAACCCATTTTAAGGCGTTCCACTAGAGTAAGGAAACCTGTTACCAGACTGAATTTGTAAGTACTTTTACTTCTAGTTAACTTTTGTAATTCATGGTCAAGGGAGGAGGTGTTATGTTCGTGTAAAACTCCCTTAACCATGAATGTAGGTTGGTACTACTGTCATCTGAACGACAGCTGTCACATACTTAATACTGCGATAGAAAATGGAAACCATGTGCATAATTCTTTAAAATAAAGTATTTTACATCGAGTATTATTTCATTACAAGTACTTACGTCCTTTAAGTACAAAGGACTTGACACAGGTTTTCATTTGGATTAAAACTAACTGGATTTTCGTTTGCTTCTTATTTATATTCCCTGTACATCAAAGACAAAGTCATTTCTAGAAGTAGAAACTCAGCTTCAGAACATTAGGATCTGCGGTAATTCCTTTTATATTTTTGTATATTGTTTATTTGGTCGATAACTACTTGTTGTCTTCGTTAATCTTTTTTTTTGCCCCCTTGTGCTTGTCCCCTTTTATCTGTTAATATATTTGATCTTAGTTTCAAAAGTGCTGAATTCTTCCTCTCTGGCAGACTCTTGCACCATTAAAAGGATCCTTTCAGATCTCTTAATATCCATTTTATTATCAAACAAAAATATACTGAATACAATCGATGCTTTCACAACAAGATACGTTTTAGCAGCGCCGAAACTAATTATTCTCCAACTACTACTAAATTTAACCTTACCAGCTGTGACTGTTAAGTCGTTTTGCAGAAAGGAACCAAATCGCTTGGATCCCGTCTGCAGGCAACTTTCCGAGTAAACTGATATGTTGGTTTGGTTCGCTCGTTAATAGATGGCGATAAGAAGTACCTGCTGGGTTAAATATTTTTTGAAGTAAAGTATATGACTCGTACTACAATAAGAATGGTATAATAGAAAATTTCATTTTTGTGGATTGGTTCCTTTCTGCAAAAAGCCGTCCATGCTTATTACGTTGTAAAAAATGGCAGATTGTATCTAGTAAATTGGGTTGTAAATTAAAAAAATATTTGATATCACAGTTAAAAAATTTTACACCACCAATACAGAAGTCCCTTTTTTATTTAGGCAATATTCCAACCATCAATATTACTTTGGATAAATAGATCATCCTAGCTCAACATTGAATAACGCCACCACTAATAATTGATGCTTTTAAAAAAATTGACCCTGAAGTACGAAGAAGGGGGCTTAAGATAAACGAAGAAAAACGGAGTATAATATTAACGTCAAAAGAACACCTGACAATGAAAATAATATCAAAACAGACAACTATTCTATCGAACGTGTGGGTGGTTTCACATATCTGGGCACGGAAATCTCTTCTTCTTCTTATACTTGTTGTAGATCTGTCGATCTGTTAATTCCGACGCTGAAGTATTTCTTGAGAGGTAGACTGCCAGCTATCTCTCCATCTTTTTGAGGGTCTCCCAGGTGGACGCTTGCCTACTGGTTTTCTTTCTAAAGCAATTCTTGGTAGATTGTGCTACTCTCTTCTTTTTACATGACTGTACCATTCTCTTCGTCTTTGCCTGCCCCATCTGACTACATCTTGCACGCCACATTGTTCCCTGATGATGTTGTTTCGTATTCTATCTCTTCTTGTCTTCCCTGCTATTGCTCTTAGTGCCTTTGCTTTGTTTCTTCTAACTTTGCTATCCATCCTCATATACGGGTTATTCCAGATCACATCTCTCAAATATCCGGACAAGACAGCGGCCTTGTTAATTTGTCCTCTTAGGTCTCTGGCTGGGTCATGATAACTGATAACTCTACACCTAGATATTTGAACTGGTTTAGCTGTTCTATGGGTTTCCTCTCTACCACGAGCTTGCATCTAATTGGGTCTTTCGCAATGGTAATGCATTTTGTTTTCTGCGTGGATATGTTCAGGTTGAGTCGTCGACATACTTGACAGAATCGATAAAGTTGCCTTTGTAGGTCATCCTCGTCATCTGCAATCAGGGCTGCATCATCCGCATAGCACACTATACTGATTCTACTGTGGCCGAGTCTGTATCCTAGTTGAAGCGATCAACGGAAGCAATCAGAAGAATTCCGAAAGTAGCAAAATAATGCATGTATTTTCAGCGGGAATCGTACATACTATGCTAATAAAAGATTGGTCCAATCGAAATTATTAGACCAAAGAACCAAAATGACTATCAACAGAACATTGATTAGACACGTAGTAACCCATGGCTGTGAAAATTATGTAATGACAAAAAGAATGAATGAATAAAGGTTATAATATAGTAAGATTTGTGAATATTAAAAAACTGTCATAGTTAAGATATGTCTAGAAACAAGACGATGCAAAAGCAACAAAGAAATATTACAATTGCAGCCGATAGGAAAGCAAAGGGAAGGATCGTTCTGGGAAGGCCCAAAACGAGATGGTTGATGGATGATGTGGAAGACGACCTGAAAACCATGAACATAAGACTATGGAAAAGAAGGGCACAAAAGAGATCTGAATGTAAAGACAGCCAGACAGGCAAAGACCCATTCACAACGCGTGGAAAAACGCGTCAATAGGTTCACGTACTGAACAATGGACCTGGTCGCAAACATTGAAGATGAACCGGAAATAAATAAAAGGCTTATGCTGGAGAAAAAAAGCCTATTTTGCGATGGGCTACATACTAAAATCGCAGGACGCAATACACCCGAAAACAAAACCCCGGATATATAAGACAATAATCACGACCATGAGGATAGAATCCCCAGAAAATTGCTAAATGCTAGAATGCAAAGAAAGAGACCTGCTAGAAGACCAAAAAAGAAATGGGAAAACGAAGCAGATGAGGATGTCGAAAACCTCCTAAAAACACGTTTAATGAAAAGAAAGAACAGCAGTAAATCTAAATGACTGGAAAAGCTTGCTGAAAGAAGCCAATGCCAGATTTGTAGTGTAGTGCCATTGGGTAGATGGATAGAAAAGGAAAAGTGGTAGGCATAAATACAATAATTTCCTGTGTTTAATAAAACATAAATATTTTATGCATTAAGTATCCTAAAATTTTTACGGAATTATTGAAAATCGTTATGTTTTGTTTTCGTTTGGTCACCCTATCCAAGGAAACATTTATATTTTTAAATATTAATCTGAATCCTAAAACGAGCGATACTATCACCATGAAAATGATATCACTGATAAAATGTATTTTAATTACTGAATTAATAACCTTAATAAAACGTATTTTCATAAAAAAATCAATCAGTCATTAAATTATTATAGTTGAAACAATTTAGCCTTCCCAAATTACAAAATCGAGAATCATTTATTTTAATTAAAGTGTAGGCGACAGCTAGGCCTGTAGCAATAACACGTCAAATGCCAAAGCCTCGACGGTGCCACCGGCAATTTCCTACAATTTCTTTTCCACAATTTTTTTATGCGATCAATATTCTCCCAGTTAAGGAGGAAAATAGTGGAAGCGGAGGGGAAGCATAATTATTGAATTGTTTCATTTATTATTAACTTTACGACATTAATGTACATAAACAAAAATAAAGAGAATTATATTTTATACAATTTTTGAGACTTCCAATGTAACACCAACCAAACTAAATACATAAAAGACATGAACAATAACTTATATGCATTAAGTTCATTTAATTTTATTAACTAGCGGGTTTTATTGGTTGAATTTGTCTGTCGATAATTAAGTTTCATGTCAGCTTACATATTTTAATATTTCAACATTTTTTTTTTAATTTTGGACCCTGTTGGGGGGAATTTTCCCATTCCCCCCTCTTAGACCCGCCACTGGTTCTCTCGAAAAATTTTAGTAAATCGTAATTGCAACAATTTCAGTCCTTACACTTTTTGCCGAAAAGTTGAAAATGGGGAAGGTATTGAACAAAAACTATTGCTTTAAGAGGAAACAGTAGCGATCAACAGGTATTGAAACAAAAAAAAATGCAATCAATGGGTTGCATTGATTTAGTTGTTGCAACCTAACAAAGGGTTTAAACATACATATAAATCATCCACTTGGCGCAGATTCACATTGTTTAGGACAACACAACATAAATGGTTAATTCCTGAAATAGTATAAACAAAAATGAAAATATATTTCAATAGATATAATAATCTCGAAAAGTTTTTACCATCCTCGCTAATTATTTCTTTTACTAACACAACTCTTTTAACTAACACAATAATTTAACCTTGTAAAGTTAGGCCGAATTTACTTTGTAATACTAAGGCGAGTTGGCGGTTTCTAAATGTAGGCGTAGAATTCTTGAAAGTAGATTAGCGGTAAGTGCAATATGCTAAGGTATCTGGACGGCAACTGTAGCAGATACCGTCAAAACGCCATAGTATTTAACATTTTCCGCCAAATTGCTTAGTATTTTTACTGAAAATTGTAGATACCGCTAACAAAATTGCAATTTTACTTAAAATATAATGCTTCTACAACTCCAAAGACTCTATAAATATATACTAAATACCTTATTCTACCTAAAAATACAAAAATCTTATTTTCGATAAAAAATCAGATCCCGCCTTTGGACTTAGCACGGCAGCGTAGTAGCCTATAGTTGTGAAACCTGGATAATAACAAAAAAAAATGAAGCTCATCTTAGGTTATTTGAGAAACCATACTGAGCAAAGTATATGACTCGGTGAAAGAGGAAGACGGCGCATGGAGAATCAGGTGAAACGACGAAGTTAATGAATTGAATGAAGGTTATAAAATTGAAATATTTGTGGAAAGTCTAAGACTGTCATGGCTGGGAGGGCGATGCAAAACATCACAGAAAATATTACAATGAAAGCCAATAGGAAGGCGAACAAAGGAAGGCCCAGGACGAGATGGTTAAAGGACGATGTGGAAGACGACCTGAAAACCATGAACATAAGACGATGAAGAAGAAGGACGCAAAAGATATCTGAATGTAAAGACATAGCCAGACTGACAAAGATTCATCCAGAGTTATAATGTCAACAGGAGAAGAAGTTTAACATTCACAATTTTCTTCATATTCTACCTTATTACACTGGTGTTTATTTTATTTACTTCAATTTAACAAACATTTATATTTAAAATATTTGCGGCGATTGTGTTCTTTATTTAGAACAAACCAGCGGAAGAAACCTACGTTGAGTCGAAAGAGAGGGCAGAAGTTTTGGGGCTAGCAATAAATACAAATAAAACAAATCTACTCATACAAAGCAGATCAAATAGGCCGGGACAACAACAACACTTTATGGAAGATATAGAACGCGTGAATAGGTTTACCTACTTAAAAATGGACCTGGTCGCAGACAATGAAGATAAACCGGAAATAAATAAAAGGCTGATGCTGGCGAATAAAGCCTATTTCGCGATTGGCCACTTAGTCAAATCCGGGCCTATAAGACAATAATCACGCCCATGAGAATGGAATCCCCAGAAAATTTATAAATGCAAGAATGCAAGGAAAAAGACCTGTTAATAAACTAAAGAAAAGATGGGCCGACGAAGTAGATAAGGATGGTAGAGAACAGCAGTAAATCAAAATGATAGGAGCAACTTGCTGAAGGAGGTCAAGGCCCGGTTTGGGATGTAGTAGTCCAGAGAAATAAGATTTTTCACGTGACACATCCCCTCCAGGCCGAAACCAAATTTTTTGAGTAGTATGGACATCTATATTAATAACCTATATGTTTCCTGCAGCCCATTTTGATGATATACATAGTCATAAACAAATGATGATCAAAAACCGGTAAATTTTCGCTTTTTTCGTCTATTACTAAAATGTGAAGCATTCTAAACAAATTTGAGAATAAGAAACTCATAAATCATATAAAAAAACTTCAATATTGCGTTCGCTGAATATGTATATCCTTATTTGTTGCTTACAAAATTGCAAAAAAATCATCAATTTTGAGATTTGATAAATGTTCATAACCTATGTAGAAATTAAGTTAGAACCTTCTTATTAGACGGAATGCTAAGGCTTCTTGTGCTTAAATTATATTTTAAATTTTAAAGCAATTGGTCAAATAGTTTTAAAGTTACTTAATTTGTTTATCCCAAATTCATTTTTTTGCAACACAGTGAGTCAGAAAATTTTGAGGTTACAATAATACTTCGGACAGTTTATGAAAGAAAAACATTTATACTATTAACTTAATTAAAAAAAATGAAAAGAAGTAATTGCAAACAGTGTAAAATTATTTTGCAAAAACATGTTGATATTTTGCTAACTTGTAAACAATTAGAATACTTTTTTAACTATTACCTGTAGAAAAATTATTTTTCATATCTAGAAAGACTTAATTTTTATAGACATTTAGAAAGAAAAACAATTATTGTCCTATGACAATTAGGGACGAAGTTAGCCCCCCCCCTTTTTTTGATTCACATGTTTTGCAAAATAATTTTGCAATATTTAGAATTATTTTTTGTCATTTTTTTTAATTAAATTAACATTTTAAATCTTCTTCTTTCATAAAATATTTAAAGTATTACTGTAACTTCATAATTTTCTGACTTACAAGGTTGCAAAAAAAATAATTTGGGATAAACAAATTAAATAACTTTTAAACTATTTGACCAACTGATTTGAAATTTAGGGTATGATTTAAGCACCAGAAGTCTCAGCATTCTGTGTAATAGCACGGTCAAAGAACAATCTGACCTCAAAAAAAATAAAGGAAGGATGAAAATTTGGGAACAGGTAGTTGAAATTGTCTATTATTTTATAAAAAAAAGTTTACAATTCTACACCCCCTCCATTTTACAAAAATAGGGAAATAAGGGTTGGTTTTTCATTAAAAGTGCTGTATTTCGGAAAATAAGGCAATAATAACAAAAAATTTTATTTAAAAATCATCAAGGTACTTTTATCCTAACATTTTGACTAAAAACTTTGTTTGCATCTTGATTCGTTTCTAACCTATAGCCCTTTTTAAAGTACTTAACAGGGGCGCTTATTTGAATTGCGCGCGCAACAAAAATGTCAGATTTTAAAATTAACTAACTTTTAAATCGATAATTTGGGGCATTTATCAAACAATAAAATGTACGAAAAAAACACAATACCTTTAGAAAAATTACAATTTTAACGTGAATATATTTTCATTGTGAATTACAAATTATTTAATTTAGAAAAATATGTTTTAAAATATACTAATACAAGTTTTGAGAGCAACATATATTTTTTGTCACAAAAATTTACATAATCATTTAAATTAAAATTCCTTTTAGACTTACGTTTTAAGATGGCTAATTAACATTTGGATTTAAAATTGCACAACGTTACTTTAAAGGATAAAAATTTGTATGGCGATAAAAAATGGATATTTTTTTGATTTTTATTTTAAGTCAATTTTCAAGATTTCAATCAATAATATCTTTGTTGAAAATTCATAATAAACTTTAAAAATATGCTTGTAGGTACTTGAAAATGTACTCTTTCGAAAGCGATATCCATTTTTCTTATGCATAGAATACTTTTTAAATAAGGCTCACTTATTATAAACAACTACAAAAAAATGTCATGTTTTAATAAAATCGATGCCACTCTTTTCTGAAAGCCTTTTTTTAAATGAAAATATGGCAACATATTAAAAAAGGCTTGAATAACATATTACATATATTTACAATAGGCCTATTGCAAAGATAAAAATATATGGGGCACGTAAACACAGGTGAAAAAATTGCTTAAAAGAGAAAACGGCGCGCTTCCTAAACACAGTAGACTGAGTAAACGAACATAACCTAAAAAATTGGAGCAATATTCACGCTGCAATGTTTTGTTATCGTTTTCGGCTGTCTTTTGAATTTATAATTTATTATCAATAAAAGTGATCTGTTTGTTATAAAATAATTGTGTAAATATTTACAATGAGTGCGAACAGTGAAACAAATAATAATAATTCTTGTTTTATTTGTGAAAAACATTTAGAATGTGATAACGAAAAAATTGTAATTGTCAAAATGGAATTAAAACATTAAAAAGTGTAAGTTAAGAAAGAAAAGATGATAGACACAAAATGCTTTTGGACTGTGATGAAATTAGAATGTAAATAGACAAAAATATGTATTAAAAAAAAGGAGAAACGTTTTCATGCTGCATGCGGAAGTTGTCAAACTGGTAATAATAGTTTAGATGGTAGCTGCCAAGAGACCCAAAATTATGATTTTACAGTTGATTCTATTATAAATGAAGTTGATTCAGACACAAATTTTACGAAGATGAAGATTAGACGAAGATAAAAATGATCTTTGAATAATTTAGACTAATTAATTAAATGTAAACAGTGACGATCCAGTTCGATATACAATAAACGATTTTTCATTGCACCTTTTATCATTTTAGTACTTCATACTCATTTGATCCTTTATAACTTAGGAGGCAACATCAGCGCGCGAAAAACGCGTTCCAAGATTGCAACTTTAATTTTGAATATTCTGTAGAGATATCTGGCACATATATTCGCAATATAGTAAAGAATTGTGGTACTGAGCCCAATTTAAGAAACATGTTAGTATGTAGAAATTACTCTAAAATTAAATTAAATATAAAAAACGAGTCTGTGCCGCTTTAAGAAGAACAAAAAAATACAGTTTTTTCAAATAAACTTTTTTATCCCATGTCTAGATTTTGTGTCACAATGAAATTACTAAAAAACGATTATCTATAACAAGAATTCGACCTTGACTGACATGGCAACATTTAGCGCGCCTATGAGTATAATAATTATTGTTATCACAATTATGTGCCTTTGTTTCTGATAGTATAGTGTATAGTGTCACTGACACTGTAGTACTGCCGACACACTGTTGCCGCACTGTTGAAAGTTCGGAGAACTATCGAAAAAAAATATTGACGCGCTGATGTAGCCTCTTAATAGAGTACATTTATTTTTAATTAAGTTAATTTAATTTTTAAATGAACTTTAGAAAACCTAATAAATATTTAGTAAAAGAAATATTTTTTTGAGAAATTTTGATATATTTTCATTTTATAGGTTTATATTGAAATAATTAACTTAAAAATACAAGTATGTACTTTAAAATTATAGCTTTTCAAATTATTAACTTAATTCAAAAACAAAATAATATAGGATACGTGCACGCGCATGTAATTCGTTCAGGTAAGTACATACTTACAAGAAAAACCAAAGTTTTCAGTTCTGCTTCCAAAAATTCAAAAAAAAAATTTCCAAAATTTTTCCACTGGCCGTAAATTTTTTTTGAAAATTTTTGGAAAATGTTAACTTCAAGCCCTTAATAGATCTGTAAATAGTGTGTTCACCAATTTTCAGATTCATTGATACAAAACTAACCGAATAAGACCGTTTTAAAAATTTTTGGTTTTCAACCGTTATTAAAAATAGGCTATATCTCATAAAATAATCGAGATCTAAAAAAAAATTTAAAGACCAATCTTTAAGGTTAAATCACTCTGATGACTATTTTATTTTTCACTGTTACATTTTATTTTATTATTTTATTATTTTATTATTTTTAAAATACAGCACTTTTAATGAAAAACCAACCCTTATTTCCCTATTTTTGTAAAATGGAGACGGTTTAGAATTGTAAACTTTTTCTTATATAATAATAGACAATTTCAACTACCTATTCCCAAATTTTCATCCTTCCTTTAATTTTTTTGAGGTTTTCGTAAAGTTTTGTGTTCCTTGATCGGGCTATAACAAGAAGGTTCTAAGTTACTTTTTACATAAGTTTGAATATTTATAAAAACTCAAAATTTATGATTTATTTTGCAATTTTCTAAGCAACCAATCAGGATAAACATATTCAACGAACGCCATATTGAAGTCTTTTACACGATTTATAAGTTTCTTACTCTCAATTTTTTTTAAAATGCTTAACTTTTTGGTAATAGACGAAAAAATCGAAAATTTACCGTTTTTGATCTTCATTATTTATTTATGTATAACTACGTCGCGCGTCGAAAAAATGAAAGAATACCCATGAACGAACATATAAAACACACTGTATTTTCCTGTCACAGTGTCACACAAAAATTGGCCAGCGGAAGTACATGTATTGATTATTATTACATGTACTTGCGCTGGGCAATTTTCTTTGTGACACGGTGACAGGAAAATCCAGCGTGTTTTATATGTTCGTTCATGGGTATTCTTTCATTTTTCCGACTGCATGTATATTATCATCAAAATCGGCTGCAGGAAACATATAGGTTATTATTATAGTCCATACTACTCAAAAAATTTAGTTTCGACCTGGAGGATGTTGTGTCACCAACAGGATATTGTTTTCCTTATTTCTCTGGACTATGGTGCCATTGGATGGATGGAGGGATGGAAAAAGGAAAGCGGTAGAGTCACAGATTCAATAAAAATTTTCCGATTAATAAAGCATGAATATTTCATGCATTAGGTATTCTAAAATTTTGACGGAAGTCTTGAAAATCGTTTGGTCACCCTATACAGGGAAAAATTTCACTGATAACTAATTTAATAATTACTAAATTAATAATGAGCTCATAAAAAATTTAATGAGAAATTAAGTAAATTATTATAGATGAAACAATAACGCCTTTTCAAATTACAAAATCGAGAATGATTTATTTTAATTAGGGTGTAGGCGCCAGTGTATAGAAACAATTTAATTGTTTATAAGGTTCTAGATCAAAATTTGAATAAAAAACAAACAAATAACTTTACTAAAATTAAATTCAACAATTACAACTCAAGATATTGTAAACTTAGGGCAAATTGCTTCTTCTTATTCTTCTTCTTCTTTCTAGAATGATCTTCTTGCCATCAAGTCTTCCCCGGACGATGAGGTCCATCATTCTCGCCATCGCTTTGGTGGTCTACGCTGTGGTCTTTTACATACTGGGTTATTCGTTTTTGCACTTTTACCGTGTCTGCTGTCATCCATTCTCTTTATATGTTTGTTCCAATATCTTCGTCGATCTCTGGCCCACCTTCCTATGTTCTCTGTTCCACAGTTTTGTCTGAGGTCTTCACTTCTTATTCTGTCACGTAGAGTTTTGCCTTGTATACTTTTTAGTGTTCTAACTTCCGCTTCGCGTCGTTCGGCAAACAGCAGTCGCGTGCGGAAAAGAATGACTTTCTGCACTGGTTAGGAAAATAACTATTTTAAAATTTGTCCGGTTTAACGATCCTTAAATTGCCATATATAACTATATATGATATATATATAATATAAATTAATGATGAATTAATTATTAAAATATTTAAGCCGTTAACGAGAATATTAACAAAGGTGTTCAATGTGATAAAAAAATAAAATTCAGCGCAATTTTAAGCCACCACCCTCTCCTTCCTGTATTTTATTAAAAACTACATTTAAAAGTTCAATTTAATGAATAAGTCCAAACTACTTAAAAAAACATGTTTTATGAGTTTTTAACGGTTTTATGGGTTTAAAGGAATAAACTTTCTAAAACTTATTCGAAAAACATCCGTCCCACAAAACATGTTTAATGTTTTATAAGTCCTTCATCAGGTCAGTTTTGGACTATGGGTGTCTTTTTTATGGATCAGCAAGTTTGCACATTTTGAAAAGACTAGAGGTGATACAAAACGCTGCTTTAAGACTGTGTTTGGGGGTTATGTGCTCTACCCCTAATACACCCCTAGTAAACTGCAAGGGGAAGCTTTGGAATCTCCATTAGATCTCCGAAGACAAATGTTAGCGGAAAAGTTTGTTCAAAAATTATATATAAAAGACCCGAATTTGATCCATAAAATTTCGATTTAAACACTCTCGATCTAACAATAAAGTATTGGTCAAAAATGCCGTCTCCCACTTGCACAAATGCACAGCTGTGCAAAAGTGCACAGCTTATCGAAATTCTTGTAATATTAGTAACATTATTAACAATCCACAGCAATCAGCTTTTCTTAAGACCTTAGGGATCTCAAAAATCGAAATTCCGATATACTCTAAAAATATGCTACTTAGCAAATGCATTCTTAAGAATAATACTGCTAGATACCCTAACCATATACAAGTGTACACGGATACTTCAAAACAAATCACACATTATCTTGTTTATAAACAAGTAGATCACAGAAAATTTTTAAGGGGTGCTGTGAGCACCCCACGTGGCAGGTGACGTCTTGCAAAGCCACGTGGCAGGTGCTGGGTTAATAAAAAGTAACTTTGTTCATCATCTTCAACGTCAGTTCTAGAGGAGAGACGACGGTTACTAAATAGATTGTGAGATTAAACTTACCTTCCTCACTGTGCTGAGGTCCTTCGATGGTATCACGTCTTGGCTCAGGGTCTGATTGCTCCATCGTCAGCGTCAGGGGTCGTTCTCTTTGAAATTAAAAGAGGTAGTGGGATACTGACTTGTGATTATATATCAAAGAGAAATGAATGATTATGAAATAACTCGTGAGATTCTATATACCTGTTCCTTTCTTCAGTCTCTTCTATGTTTATGTCGGAGCTATCATCCGGAGGCTTAACGTTGTTACACAGTCTTTCTCATAATGTGCAAATTAGGTAAGAATGGAGACCCACATTCCTGCATCCACAATTTTTTGGCAGCCCTTCTTACATTTACAAAAAATATACCGTAGTAGTGAGTTTGGTGCAGGGTCCAAAGTGGTTGTCACTGGCAGGAGACCTCTAGTAATTTTTTTCCAATCCCACTCACTTGGATCTTTTTGTTGCTCGTCAGGTGTGGCTTAATGTAAAGATAACCATTGCTGCACCTGATAGTAAACTCGTAAGTGAATGTTCTCCTGCAGCAGATTTGGTAGGGGGTAATGAGGCAATGTTGGTTTTATTTTTGTATGATAAAGATACTTGTTGTCTGTTGTAAACCTTACAAAAGTTATTGGCTAGCTCAGCCTGGCGTAGGTCCTGTGGTATGCAAAAATAAATCACTTCTCCAAGGATCTAAGGGAGGTTAATAAATAAAATTCAAAAATAACTTTACATATTCGTTTATTAACCCAGGCAAACTAAATCACATACGCATTATTGCTATTTTAAGGGATTTTAAGAGAAAAATTAAAAATTATTAATAAATAAAATTAATCGTCAACGAAACTAATAATTGTTCTGTAGCACTTTGCTAACATCTGGATGCAAGAGGGCTACTTATCTGTGTTTGGTCCGGCGAGGGATCTCCGTTGTCGTCCTCAGATCTTGGAGGGACTTCGGCTTCACGTAGCCCCTGTTGGTTGGAGGTGTTCAGATGCAGGCCCTTTTTGCGGTTTCGTCGGCACCGTTGCGGAACGGGGCTGCTAGATTGGCCTTGTTACATATAGTAGTTGTTATACTACAGTAGTTGTTAGGATGCTCTCCCCAGCGATTCTCACATCTTTCAGACTGGTCGCTTTTCTTCTTCCATATAGAGCCATGAGAAACATGTTTCCTGCTGTAGCAATCTTAATCGATATGCATTAGGGTCTTTATATATATTTTCAAAAAACCTTTTTACCACATAGTGGTGTAAGGCGACAATACATTATATTATGTTACATTATAATACAATACAAAAACAACTTAATCTTAAATTTGACTAATAGTCCTGTCGCCAGGGGGGGTACAACGGCCTCGTTAATTCAGATGGACTTACCCAAATTTTTTTTATGTATTTTGACCCGTAGAACACGATTTTTTTGGGTAACAGTTGATCCGGATGTCGATAAGATTGTTATAGACCAAGAACTTGAGGAATCAAATAACAGAGATTTTTGGCAAAACAAAACAATATTTTGTATTTTTTGGGTCATTTTAAGCAAAAAATATTTCTACAAGTTTTTTAGTAGGATGCACAGTTTTCGAGATAAACGCGGTTGAACTTTCAAAAAATCGAAAAACTGCAATTTTTAAACCCGAATAACTTTTGATTAAAAAATAAAATAGCAATTCTGCTTAGCGCCTTTGAAAGTTCAAGTCAAATTATGTCGGTTTTGATTATTTGCATTGCTAAAAATTTATTGTGTTATTGCTAAACAAAGCTACAAACAACTAGTGCGTGAGTGATGTTTCTATGATTTCTCATTTAAAATCGAACGAGTAGGTAGAATAGGTACTAGTGCAATCAAGACTATTTCTACGTTACATGCGTTAAAACGCATGTAAAAGCACGGGAAACCCTACGTGTTTATAGCTTTGTTAAACAATAAAAAAATAAATTTTTACCAATGCAAATAATCAAAACCGATATAATTTGACTTAAACTTTCAAATGCGGTAAGCAGACTTGCTATTTTATTTTTTAATCAAAAGTTATTCGGGTTCAAAAATTGCAATTTTTCGATTTTTTTAAAGTTCAACCGCGTTTATCTCGAAAACTGTGCATCCTACGAAAAAACTTGTAGAAATATTTTTTACTTAAAATGGCCCAAAAAATACAAAATATTGTTTTGTTTTGCCAAAAATCGCTGTTATTTGATTCCTCAAGTTCTTGGTCTATAACAATCTTATCGACATCCGGATCAACTGTTACCCAAAAAATTCGTGTTCTACGGGTCAAAATACATAAAAAAAACTTGAGTAAGTCCATCTGAATTAACGAGGCCGTTGTACCCCCCCTGGCGACAGGACTATAATAACGGCTATACATTTATATTATGTACAAATTTGACCCATTTCTTCTTATTTCTAGCCAGCGTCCTTGCTTCTATCCACGTTGTTCCCCTTTTCTCGATTATGTTGCCTAGTGTTCTATCCCGGGTTTGTCGTGGTCTACCTTTCTTCTTTCTTTTTTGCGTTTTTGCCTGCCAAATTTCTTTCACCGGTTTTGTCTGATCCATTCTCTGAAGATGACCCCACCAAATGAGTTGCCTTCTCTCTATAAATTCTAACGTTGACTCGACTTCCAAATCTTCTCTTATTTGAGTGTTTCGTAGTCTATCTCTTTTGGTAACTCCTCGAACTCGTCTAAAGTATTTCATTTCTACTGCCTGGATTTTACTCATTTGTCGTTCTGTTAGTACCCATGACTCGCAACCAAAGGTTAATACAGGTCTATATATTGACTTGAACACATTAATTTTTGTTTTTCGTGTTATTTCTTTTTTATTTATGAATTTATTGCTCATTGCATGGTATAGGTTCATTGTTTTTGAATTATATTATTAATTTCTGTTTCCTGTCTTCCGTTGTCTTCTAATTCTACTCCTAAATATTGGAATGTTCGTGCTTGTTCTATATTTACTTCTTCTATTTTTACGTTTATCTTTTCTTCTTCTTCCTTTTCCCCCATGACCATAACTTTTGTTTTATTTTTATTAATTGTCATTCCATATTTTTTAGTGTTTCATTCCATATTTCTATATTTCTTTGTAGTTGTTTCTCATTCTCGGCCAATATGACGACGTCATCGGCGAATGCTTCTTCTGAAATGTCTACTCTTCTTAAATTTCTATAACCTACATGCATTTTTTCAGTTTTACTTTATATTCTTTAATTTTCTCATCCATGTAAATTATAAACAGTGTTGGACTTAATCCTCCTCCTTGTCTCAGTCCCTCGTTCGTAGTAAATGGTTTTGATGTTCTGTTTTGGCTGATGATATAATTTACATTGTTGTTGTAAATGTTCTTAATTACTCTTATCTTATCATTTTGTTACTTATACCTCTCTTCTGTAATATTTCCCATAATTTTTACCTTGGTACCGTGTCAAAAGCCTTTTCAAGATCTATGTAAGCCATATACATTTTTTTCTCCTGTGGCTGATATTTTTCTATTATTTGCTTGTGTAGATATATGATCCTGGGTGCTTCTGCCTTTTCTGAAGCCGCTTTTTGATTCCTCGAATGTGCTGTCAATTTTCCCGATTATTCTTTTGTTATTTTTACGTATATTTTCATGGCAGTGCTTAACAGTGTTATTCCCCTGTAACTGCTGCAATCTGTTCTATCGCCCTTTTTATAAATCGGCACTATCTGTGCCTTCTGCCAGTTCATCGGTATCTGTTCTTCTTTCCAAACTGCATTAAGGGGGGGGGGGGGGGGGTATGGTTTGAAATATTTAATTTTTATTTCAATAAAAGTGCATACTTCCAAGAATACTCTCTGAAAATTTCAAAATAATCGGAGTAAAATTACCAGAGATACAGGGTGTTGAATATCCCTACCTTCGACTCACGTTGCCGCGGCTTCGCGCCAGCACGCTTGAGCGTAGTGAGAAATGTTATACAACTGTTCGCCTTCTCTTTTATAGATTACTCCTCGATTTAAAAAACATATTCCAATGTGCATCACTTTACGATTTGGCAGACAAATAAGAAGATGAAGATTCAGTTGTCAAAACTTTAAACGCATTTTTCTCAAAACTGCTTTTTCAAATGCGGTGGACATTGTAACTGAAAAACTACTGGGCCGATCTACCTGATAATTTGCACATATTTTCTCTAGACATTTCATGAGGTAACAACGTCGAGATATTTTTCTTTTTTTGCTTATTTTTTGTTCAACAATAATAAGTCTGTTGATTTTCACAAAATTTTTACCAAAAATTTCATTTTTTTGATTTCTGAGTGATACCAAAAATTCAAAAATCATTAAAAATAAAAAAACTCGACGTTGTGACCTCGTGAAACTCATAAGATTATTAAATCTTTTTGATTTTTTTGTTTCGTATGATCGAGTGATGAGTTCTGATGTCCACCGCAAAATCCATTCTTTTGTGAGCTGCCTGTCAAAATTTGTCACCAATGGCTTATTTTCCAATATTTTGGATTGGATTTTTTTCTAAGCATTCTTTGAATTGTACTTAATATGCTTATATAATTTAAAAATAAAATATTTGTACCATAGCTTCGAAAAAAATTCACAAAAATGTACTTGATATGTTGATTTCAAACCATACCCCCTCCTTAAATATTTTTAATAATAGCTCTGTTGAATTTTGTCCCATTTTTTTGATCATTTCACTGGTTATTCTGTCATAGCCTGGTGATTTTCCGTTTTTCATTTCTGCAATAGCTTCTTGCAGTTCATTTATGGTTATAGGGTTTACATTGTCTACTTCTATTATTTGGTTCGCTACATGGTTTTCTTCATGATAGCAGTGAGTTTGTAGCATCTCATGGAAATATTCTCTCCATCTGTTCATTATTTCATTTCTTCTGTAAGAATTTCGCCAGTGTATTCTATATGTTTTCTATTTCTTGAGTTCTTTCTTTTCTCATTGATTTTAATACTCCATAGAACAGTCTTTGATTCTCTTTACTGCTCGTTTCCATATTTTCTCCAAATTCAGTTATTTTACTAGTCTCCTGTGTTTTTTATATTCTTCCTAGTTTTCTGGTGTTTTGTTTTGTAAGTATATTTTCCAAGCATGTTTTTTTCTTTTAACTTGCTGTTTTATTTCTTCATTCCACCATGCAGTTTTCTTTCTTTTATGGCTCTTTTAACTTGTTCCAAATACTTCTGTCGCTGTATATGGTACTATATCTTTGAAGTAGTTCCATAATTGTTCAACGTTTTGACCCTCTCTATTTTCTTTAGTATTTTCTAGTTTTGGATTTATGATCATCTGGTACTTCTCAGTATTCTCTGTATTTCTCAACTTATATGACCTAATATTTTCATATTCTTGCTTCTTTTTTGCATTTTGTGATTGGTGTTATTATCTGACATATTTTGTTTTATTTTCATTATTACTAAATAGTGGTCACTTCCTATTTCTGGACCCCTTCTAACTTTTGTGTCCATTACGTTTTTCTTGTTATTTTTTTCTACTAACATGTAATCAGTTAACGATTTTTCTTCTCTATTTTAACTTCTCTTGTGTACTTGTGTATATTTTTGTGCTCAAAAAATGTATTATTTATTACTAAATTGTGCATCATACAAAAATCTAGCATTCTTGTACCATTGTTGTTTCGTGCTGTTTCTCCATATTTTCCTAATACCCCTTTATATTCCTGGTTATTTGCTCCTACTCTGCTATTAAAATCTCCTGCTAAATATATATCTCCTTTTGCTTGATCCGTGACCAATGCTAATTCTTCTCAGAATTTATCCTTATTATAAGCCGAGTCGCCTTCGTTTGGACCATATACAATTATTATTGCTTTTATATGCTTGCCTTTATCTTTCATTTCAACCGATAGTATTTTCTCTTACCAGGCTTTCCAATTACTTATTTGGTCTGTTAATCTGGTGTGCACTATGCATCCCACCCCTGCCGCTGCTCTCTTGTTTTCTTTTATTCCACTATATATTAAGACATGATCATGTTCTATTTTTACCATTTTTGTTAGTATATCTAGTCCTGTTTCCTCAAACTCCATTTCCAGTTCTTTTTCTTTGCCTTTTGTACTTCTAATATTCCAGGTTCCTTTCTTTTCTGTTCTCCTTGTTTCTTTCTTCCTCTTTTCTTTTTTGTCCTTCTCTTTCCTGTTGTTGATGATTTATTGTACTTGTATCCTTATCCATTGCCATGTTCGTTACCTTATGTTCCAATCTATCATTTACTCTTAGTTTTTTGTTTGTTCTAGTTTTCTTTCGTTCCTGTTCCATTTACATTCTTCCTTTCCTATAGTTAGTTTATTGAACCCAATTTTCATTAGATTCCCTTTCATTTTTTCTTCCTTGGCTCTTTGTCTTATATTTTTCTGCATTTCTCTTTCTGTTGGAGTTAGGTCGTGATTAATATATATACGTTGGTCTCTAATGTTTGCAGCTTGAATTTATTTTGCATGATTGTTTCTTTGTCTTCCGCATTATCAAACTCCAGCTTATATATTCTGTCTCCTATTTTTCTCGCAGTTTTTACCTGAACTTGTACTTCTAATTTTTCCGCAAGAAAATTGGTCATAGTGTTTTTTAATGTTTTTGAGTCTGAGTCTTCTGTCGGTATTTGGAGGCCAGTTATCACCACATTGTTTTCTTTCTTTTCTTTTTCTATTCTCTCCACAATTTGCTTCAAGCAGCTTACTTCTCGTTTCATCATCTCGTTCTCTTTTTTATTATTTCGTATTCTTCTTTTATAAATTGGTGTTCCTGATTTATTTGATTAACTTCATGTCGTATTTCTTTCTGCTCTCTTCGCATTTCTTTGGTATCACTCCTCATTTCTTGCATTTCTTTTCTCATCTCATTCATTAACTCCAACAGTTTGTCGATATTTTCATCTTTATTATGTTTGACTGGTGTTCTATTTGTCTTCCTACTTATTTCGAAATGCTCTCTTTCTTTTCCATCATCTTCTCTCCTTCTTTTATAAATAGAATCATCAGTTGAGTCACTGTCCACGTTAGTGTTAAACATAGTCTATATTAAAATAATTAATAATTTGATAATATTCAATTCAAATCTAAAATTTAATTAAACTTTACTATGCCTAAGTACGGCGGTGTTTCCTTTTACTGTCTATCAATAAAATTTAAATAATTTTCGCGATTTATGTAAAGTCAGCCATTTCAACCATTCGGAACTGTATTTGCATATTAAAAATTTAATTATATATTTCACTTTTTCTTGTAATCTTTTAAACACTTACCCTATTTTATTATGTGGTTGGGTCGACTATTTATAACAGAATCACTTCACACTAAAATTATTGTAATAAATTCACTTGAAACCACCTAAAATTGAGTTTAATTTCGCAGCTAATTACTACAACTGTATTGTTAGCGAAAGCAGGACCGGAATTCATTAGGGTCTTTAAAAGCCTCACTGGTTGGTTGCAAGTATGTGTTCTTCTGCAAGACTTTAATAAATTTCAGTTTCCCCTGATTAAACAATGCAGAGGTAGTATCATAACCACTCATCCCATGTAGGAATAAGATATGGTCCATTAGGATTTTTTCAGCAGCCAGATGAGAGTTGTAGAGGCTTTGCGAAACCTTTCCTTTTCCTGGTTTCAGAAAAAATACATATTTTGTGTTAGGAATACACAGGTCAATCAAAATGACCAGAAGGTCGATATCCCCCCCCCCACCACTGTCACATGTTCATTTGACGGTGCCATCTCAAGAGCTGTTGTAATAATTAGGATATCAGCATCCTCCACAGGATGAAGGATGTAAATTTATCAAATGACAGCATTCTACTAAAAAATAAAAATAAAGAGACCGTTAAAAATTGGTACATATTTTCAACTTGCACTTTAGGCCGAAAGTTTTGTCTGAAAAAAAAGTAAATAGTGATATTTGCAGAGAATTTTACTTACTTTAATTTTTGTTAACAGACTAGTTACTAAAAGTTAATAATTTTCGAGATTTAAGCAAAAAAGCGGAAAAAAGCAGAAATTTTTCGCTTTTTTCGCAATTTACTCAATGTTCCTTCACGAAATTTTGTCCGCAAACCTCATAATAGGATTCAGCAGCTCAAAATTCATACATAATGAAAGAAATCAGAACTATCCCAAAATTTTCCTAGCCAAAACACAATTTGATTAAATTAATTATGAAAAAAAATCAACGAAAGCAAAAATTTAAAAGCAGTAAAGAGGCTATATTAATTTAGAGGCAATAAAAGAAAGAGTTTTAAATCAATTTAAAAAACTCAAAGTGTAGTTTTGTATATTTTGGCTAACTGATTTAACTATAGTTAGTTGGCTTTAAAAATAAAATTAACTTAAGTCTAATGGTTTAATGGTTAAAGCTCGAAAGTATAACAAACTGATAGAAGTATTAATATAAAACTAAGAAATAAAACATTGTTAAAATTGGATGACGTTAGAGTGACAAACATTATTAATGATAATTATGACAAAAAACAACGAAAGCAAAAATTCAAAAGCAGTGAAGAGCTCATATTTGAAGGTAATGAAAGAAAGAGTTCTAAATCAGTTTAAACAACTCAAAATGTTGTTTTGTATATTTTATTATCACTATTCCTTAACATGACTGTGAATCCATGATAAGAAACTTGAAACTTTTGTATATACTCCAGGCAATCCTTCTATACCACAATCGGCATTTCCAATAGAGATGATGCCTTCTTGGTACCACTGCTTATGACTCTCCGTTAGCGAAAGCAAAGGACCTCCACTATCACCTGTAAAGAGGAGGATCAATTAAAAATATGTAATACATTTAAATTTTTCAGTTTAAAAAATTTATATATTTGATTTTTTCCTTCAGTATATACCGACTGTGTTCTGTGCTCCAAGTGCAAACTAGAAAATTCTGGAAAAATATAAGAGCAGGATTAATTCAATGAAGATGAGACAGATGATTTGTTTATTAATAACAGATACAAACAGGTTTCCCTACTTACATGTATCTGTATCTACAATGACAACAGTTTAGTACAACATGCACATAATGTAATAATTCGAGGTAATAGAGACAAAAACGACAGATGTTTACCAGAAAAAACGTTAAAAATAATAATAAAAAACCTCTCTTTATATTATTCATGCAATCGACGTTTAAGAGGATCTGTACCTTTTTTCGGCTGCAATGCTATTCAAATGGGGATTCATTTTTTTCGAATCCTGAGAAAACTAATAACTATTTTTAAAAAATTTAAACGCAGAATGAAAGATTACGTTATTAGCGAGGGCCGAAAGTCCCTGAGAACTTCTATAATGTTTATTTTAATAAGTTACAGGGGTGAAAAACTAAGAGAAAATTTAGTGTTATTTTTAATTTCAAATATCTCATTCAAAATAAACTTTTATTTATTCTAAGGGACTTTCGGCCCTCGGTAATAATTTAGTCTTTCATTCTGCGTTTAAATTTTTCAAAAATATTTATTGGTTTTTTCAGGATTCGAAAAAAATGTCGAGAATGTCCGTGGTAATTTTTCCAAATCTATCTTTGTCATACAACGCACTTAGTCGGATAGAATATTGTCAGTCAGACACTGAAAATCAGTGACAATTTTAAATAATTATTTGACATGAATCGGAAATATTTTTAGTTGTTGATTAAATAATATTGATATATGTATAGTGTATTTGATAAATAATTGATTTAAGACGTGAACTTAATAAAAAGTTATTTATTGTGTATTATTTATGGAAGATAGAAGCAGAGAATACATCAAGGTATATTCTGTGATCCAAGTCTTTTGTTGTTAAAGATGTTCAAAATTGTAAGCGTTCCATAGTAACAATATATTATTAAAAAATCACTTTAACACTTTTCCTCTTTTCTCGATTGAGTATTATTTTTTGTTGTAGGTACATATACATTATTATTACAATCACTGAATACATAGCTAGTAAAAAAATTACCACATTTATTAACTGAATTAATAATTTGCAATTATACAAAAAATATCAGTTATCCAAGAACATTCAAAAGCCATCTCTTTAAGCTAGTTATGACATTGTCAAGTAGAATGACATTCTAGTAATATGTACATATCCATACCAGTGTGAATTTTACTACACGTAATTTGCCATGTAAAGACAGAAAAGGTAGGGATAGCCGTAAAATATTTGCGAATTATGTACCCATAGCCTTAAATAATGGCAAGTTTATTCCAAATAATTCCAGACAAGTGGTTGTTGTTAGATCGTTGTAAATTTGGCACATTTTATTAAGTGGGCTAGAAGTATTTACAAAAAATAATATGTTTCTTGGACGGGTTCTGTGATCCGGGATATAAAATTGTATTTGCCCCAAAAGATCAGGCGAGTCTATTAGGTGATTACTTATTTTATAGAGAAAAATTAAACAACGTTGAAGTCTTCTTTGCTCTAATTTTTTTTATATTAAATTCTTTTCTTAATGGTTGATACGAATCATATTCTGGCGATATTTTATGCTTTTTGTAAAATAAATATTTAATAAACTTGTTTTGAATTGACTCAACTTGGCGCATGTAACCACTATTTATTAAGGTACTCCAGACAATACTCCCAAATTCTAATTTGCTTCAAACAAATGAATTAAAGAGCCGTTTAATTGAGTCGATATTATGAAATTTATATGTTACACGTTTAATAAGTCCCATCATTTTGTATGACTGAGACATAATATTTTGCACATGTAAGTTGAAACTTAAATTATTTACAAACGTAATACCAAGATCCGTCACTTCATTGACCCTATGTAAGTTATTATTTCCCATATTGTACATAAAATAACTAGGGTTTGCCTGACGACTATATGTCATGATCGTACATTTGTTCAAATTAAAATACAGTTTATTACGTATTGACCAATCATAAATCTCGTTTAAATCGTACTGTAATTGAAAATAATCATTCAAACCTTTAATTTCTCTAAATATTTTTAAATCATCCTCATATAAAAGGCACCGAGATGTAATTAAAGAAGGTAATTCATTCACATACAGTAAAAATAATAGCGTTCCTAAATTTGAACCTTGTGGTATACCTGATTCCACCAGGAAAACCTCCGATTTATCTCCTTTATATGATACAAATTGCCATCTATCTGTCAAGTATGTTACAAAATGTTCTAGCAATGAATTGCTTAGCCCAAAGTACAATAATTTTTCTAATAGAATATCATGGTTGACCTTATCGAAGGCTTTGGCGAAATCAGTGTATATCACGAACCAGTGTATACCATGATGCCATACTTATTGCAGAGAATGAAGATGACCTTCAGAAACTTAAGAAAGTTTAACATGATAGCACTAACAAATAAAACAAAAAGTATGGTAATTTCTAAAGATCCAATAAGGTGCAAGTTGAAATAGGACAGCAAAATAATCCAGCAAGAGAGAGGTATCAGCTAACTCGGAGTACGAATGCACAGTTATGGAAACACAGAAGCTGAAGGTGGCTAACAAATAAACAAAGCCAACAGAATAGTGGGGTGCATATTTACAAATGCTCCTATATTACGACACCAGAGTGCTGAAATCGGTTAGCCTTTGAAATACACTATTACGCTACAAACCCTCATTGATTTAAGCACCTATTAAATTATAAGACATCTATTAAATTATGGTGAATAAGTTTTTATTGCAATTAATATTATTGTAAGTATTGTATATTTTAATTTATTGTATTCAAACAGAAATGTCGAAACTGCAATAAACCTAGCATACTTAAGAATGCGTTTTTGACCCTAACCCGAGGAAAAAATAAAACAAAAATTAAAACAAAAACGCCAATTAATAAAAACAAATAAATATTTTTTATTTTTATTTATTTATAAGTACACATATAATTACTCGTGTACAGTGCGTCCATAAAGTAACGCAAATAAACAACATTATTAGAAATTATCGAAACAGGTCGATTTTTGATTTTAATTTATGATTTTTTGGCATATATATCTGACTAGTGACGTCATCCGTCTGGACGTGATGACGTAATCGATGATTTTTTCAATAAGAATAGGGGTCGTGTGATAGCTCATTTGAAAGGCAATTCAATTGTCTATTCAGTAATATAAACATTAACATAATTATTTATACAGGGTGTCCAAAAACATATTTTTGTGTCAATAAATTTAATTAAAAAAATTTATATTTTAAATATTTTATTTCTGTTTTCTGACAGCAGTAAAATGTATTTTAAATTAAATAAACTACGCAAAGTCTTTTTTTGTGTGAATCAATTTAATAAAAAAAGAGACCTGAAATTAGTCTATCCACCACCACAGAAAGAACCCAGTACCTTCTGCTCTATCACATTATACTGACAAGATAACAACAAAAAAGTCAGATAATAGTCAGAACTAACAACAACTTAAGCTAATATATAGGGAGCGGATTTATATGCGATCAATTTTGATGAAATATGCGCATATATATGCAGTAAAAAATTACGAAATATGCGCAAGATATGCACAAAACATCAAAAAATGCGCATTTCGAGAAACCACAAATTTTCTGTTCCATTCTATTCTAGGGGATTCTTTTATAGGGGGGGGGGCAATCTTATTTATTATCTTTCAAATAAAATCATTATTTTTTATATATGCAATTTATTCATATTTTTTACAAAAAGTGATACCAATAGTTACCTATTTAAAATAAAACGACAATATCACTATATATGTATATCTTCGATTATAATTCACTACAATGTGTTTTTCCAAATTTGTTACGAGGAAACATTTTCTTTGATCAGATAAAATATTTTTATAACTTGAAAAACTCCTTTCAACATCAACATAAGTAATTGGGGCGTACTTAAAATAACTTGTTAAAGCCGAAAATTCTGCACCAAAATCAATTTCAAAATTTCAAAGTTTTAAAGACGGGATTTGTTCCAAAGCATGAATATTTCAATTTTTAGCACCTACTAAATGGGATACAAATTGTACTAAATATAATACAAGTAAATAAAATTCGGATTTCTTGGTAAACCATCCTTCATCACTTTAACATCCTACAGTAATTTTGTAACGGCGTACTATAAGCACTTTAAGTACTTTGTGTAAAGATCGGGTATTTTCTAAGAAAAAATGAAAAGGCAGTGAATGAGTAGATTCAGGTAGTTCTCGAATTACTAGATAGGACAGCCTGTGTGGGGAAATATTTTGTGTCGAATTAAAAAATTTAAATTTTTTTTTTTTGGACTTAAATGTTTTTAAATAGGCACAAAATATGCATATTTCATTAAAAATGTGCAAAATTTAGTAAAGTTCTCAAATATGCGAAATATGCATGCAATATGCATTTCGCATAAAATCCGCTCCCTACTAATATATTAAGAACAATAAGAGGCCAAAGAGAAAACAACTACAAAGTGGTGTTTACAAATTAACTTGTGGTGACTGTCCGAAAACTTACATCGGTCAAACTGGCAGAACCTTTGACAAACGAATAGGAGAACAAAAAAGGGCTTTCACAACAGAAAAACAGACACTTCTACATACGCACTTCACCTTCTAGATCATAATCATTCTTCTAATGAACAGTTTCAAATTCTGCATATTCAAAATAAAGGCCTTAAGCTATCTTTATTAGAATCTATGGAAATTAATAAATTGAAAAATACAGATAGAATTCTGAATGACCAACTCGAGACAAACAGCTCCCCACTCCTCAACCTCTTCAGTTAAAGACTTTAAAAAGGCAAACCCAATGTAATCTAAATCACTTGAGAATGGCACTCTGCCGAAACAGCCGTAGTCACATAGTTGTAATAAATTTTGTGGAAACATTGTTCTGTAACTTTTTTCTACGCAGCTTTAGGAATATGCAATGTTACATTTAATAGGAAGAAAAATCAATTATTTTTAAAATGGTCTATCGTAAAAGGCTGTGTGATTATTTTTAAGCAAGATATGGTTTTTCAATTTGTATACTTTTAATGATTTTTGATATATTTTACGATTATTTTTAAATTTCTCATTATAACTATTTTATTGTATATGCAGGTATATATACATTGTGCAATAAAAAAGAAATATTATTTTGTTTACATTAAAACTGTGTATTGTAAAAAACTCCAGGACTATTTTTAAACAAGATATGCTTTTTCAAAATGTCACATACACATTCAATAAGTCCCACTAAGCTGGAACCATAATAATGTGGAAAACTTTTTTATTATTAACTTTATGAAAAAAAGTTATTCTTTATAAAATGCTCTGTATAGTCTAAAACTTAAGATGCAATCATCAGATATAAAATATTGTCAATAGTGTACGAGATATATTAAAAAATATGAATTTCGCTCAAGAGTAAAGCAGATTTATATTTCAAAATATCGAAAAGTGTTATTAAGAAAAACACTTTCTCACTTGAGAAAGACACTTTGCCGAAACAGCTGTAGTAATAACATAGTTGTAATGAATTTTGTGGAAGTATAGAAAACAAACGTTTTTCAGTGTTTTATTGTGAGATAAAATGAACTTCCATCAAGTAACGGTCGAATCCATCAATTATTAAGAAAAGTTATTTGGAATTAAAAATGATGTTATAATATGCCATTATATTCTTCTAATAGAAAAAAATGAAAAATTTTAAAATTTTTCTCAAATTACGGATGGCTTTGTATATTATACGGATATTTTGTTTAAAAATAGCCCTAGAATTTTTTGCAATACACCATTTTAAAGTAGAGAAAATATGCTTTTTTATTTCACAATGTATATACCTGAATGTACAAGAAAAATGTCATAATGAAAAATTTTAAAAAAATTATAAAAAATATCAAAAATCATAAAAGTAGATATAAAATCTTAAGAAAGCATAACTTGCTTAAAAATGGTCATACAGGCTTATACAATAGACCAGAGAGAGAGAGACATACTTTATTGATACAATGTACCAAAAGGCCATCGACCGAAGTCTTTCAGCCAATTTACACAACAATAGACCATTTTAAAGGTAACTGACTTCCTTTCTACTAAATTTACCATTGCATATACCTATAAATGCGTAGAAAAAAGCTACAGAACAATGTTTGCGAAATAATGGGGAAAATGGCTAAAAATGCTGTAAGCGGCGAAATTTGAAAAATCCTGTTTTGGAAAATATCAATCCTAGAGACCTCTACCAAACATAATATTAACGACGAAGGATGGTAGTTATTTTTCGCTAAAGCAATGCCTATACCTATATCACTGTGGAAAAAAGTTATGGGGCAAAAATCAATATTGCTTTCTTTTGTGTTTTTTTCTTGAAATTCTTTTGAGTATATTTTTGTAAAAAAAATATTTTTGACTTTAAAATGTGATATTTCGATAGTAAATTTAACCTGAAACAATTTTCCTGTAGACGTGTTTGTACTAAAAGTGCATAGAACTAACCCTAATTCACCCTGTGCCTAGGGACTAATTCACCCCTTTCTCAAAAACGCACCCATTTAAAGGTAGCACTCCGCGGGTTTTTCAAATTTAGAGGTCCATTGATCATATGAGATAATAAAACCCCATTAACGTTGTAGTTCCTTTTAGCTCTCTTATTTTGAACATAATCAATAGCCTAAAATGTACCTATGTATCTATAAAAATAATATTGTAGTACTTATGTTATGAAATAAGAAATTTATTACTATAAATCAGCAATCAATCGCAAACAAGTCTGGCTAATTGGCACTGCCAAAGACATTTTTCAGAAAAGAAAAGAAAAATATTTGAAATATAAATATACAATACTTACAATAATATTAATTGCAATAAAAACTTAATAGTTGTAATTGTAAGTTGTAATTGTAAGTAATTGTGTAGTTGTAATCTTAATAGACACCAAAATTTAATAGTTGTATTATTTTAATAGGTGCCGAAATCAATGAGGGTTTGTAGCGTAATAGTGTATAAGTATGGTTCTTTTCATGAAATTTTTCAGTGCGTCACAAATGATAGAAAAAAAAAGGTTAGTCCGTGATAAATACACATTTATGACATTTATTCTGACATGAAATTTTAGTTATATCTGACAGTTGTCACATTTTTTTGGAATTTGATATAAAAACAAATCAATTGTGTTTATTGCATTTATAAAATGGTATTTTCTTTGATTTGTATAGTCTTATAAATTGTACAGATTAAATTTTGTATAGAATAATATAATATTATTTAATATTATATTATTAGCGCCAACTATTGACAACTAGATTAAATGTTGTAAATGTCACCGACGAAATGTAATCAGCGACTTGCGTTTTTTTCTGTCACACACAATTTAATGCGTTAGAGAGAAATCGAAAAACTGTGACGCACTGAAAAATGCTCATGAAAAGAACCATACCAAAGGCTAACTGGTTCCAGCGCTCTGGTGCCCTAGTATAGGAGCATCTGTAAATATGCTAACGGCATATCTTAACCATATTAGTCCAGAAAGCCACTGCGCATCCGCTAGGAAAAATATTCTAATTCGGATTTTTTGCACAATCTTACTCAAAAAGGACTCCTTTTAACAAATTTGCATGTTGCCAGGACCAAAAGGTGGTCAAAAATTTTTTAAACGTTTTTTTTTTGTTTTTTTCCTAAAATTATTTTTTTTGCATGGAAAACAGTTTTTTTACGTTTTTTCGATCATTCCAAACAGAAAAGGTCTTTAGTGACTTTTCTCTAAAAATGATAGTTTTTGACATATAAGCGACTAAAAATTGAAAAATTGCGAAATCGGCCATTTTTAACCCTCAAAAACTATGTGAAAAACTGAAAATTTGAATGTTTCCAAGGTAGGATGATATTCTTTAAACATCGATTGATGAAATCCCGAAGAGTTTTTTGCAATAAAATATTCAAAAGTCCTTTGTTTTTTAATTGCTAATCAAGCGTGCGCGACACTATTTTCCACTGACAGTATGGTGCAAATGAAAGGAATAAATTCGTTATTTCGTAAACCGGCGACTTTAAGGAAAAATCCCGAAACAGGCCGATTTTTATTTTTAAGTTTTGATATTGTGGCATATATGGTATACTAGTGACGTCATCCATCTGGACGTGATGACGTAATCGATGATTTTTTTAAATGAGAATAGGGGTCGTGTGCTAGCTCATTTGAAAGGTTCTTCAATTCTCTTTTCAGTAATATAAACATTTACATAATTGAAAGAGACTAAGTTTTCACTCTAATGGCATATAACATATCCCACCAGAATGAAAACAATGGCTAGGCTTGCCGCTAGGGCATCTATGCCATTTCGTTCGTTGCAATTCGGGACTGCACGCTGGGGTTTGTTTTGGTTGGATCAGGGAGAGCAGCATATGTGCCTCCTGATGAGAGACTAATAAGTTTCGAAACCGGTAGAGGTGCTTGCAGCACTCTCTGATTGGGCTGGAATATGGTTCGGCTGTATTTTCGTTTTGCAACGAAATTGAAAATGGTTATTCATTTTTTATTTACATTTACTCTGTGTGGAGTATGAAGGGAACCAGTCTCGTTGGAACTTTACCGCGCTGAGCAGATGTGACGTGAATTGTAAATTGTAGAATTCCCTCATCTTCCTTAATCTCAGCATCCGTATGGCTTGCAAATTGTAGAAGCCTCGGAGGTGTAACCAGAGAAGGTTCCCATTGTTTTCATTCTGGTGGGATATGTTATATGCCATTAGAGTGAAAACTTAGTCTTTTGCTAGCAGTTGCCGCTAGGGCATCTATGCCATTTCGTTCGTTGCAATTCGGGACTGCACGCTGGGGTTTGTTTTGGTTGGATCAGGGAGAGCAGCATATGTGCCTCCTGATGAGAGACTAATAAGTTTCGAAACCGGTAGAGGTGCTTGCAGCACTCTCTGATTGGGCTGGAATATGGTTCGGCTGTATTTTCGTTTTGCAACGAAATTGAAAATGGTTATTCATTTTTTATTTTTTATTTACATAATTATTTATATTGGGTGTCCAAAAAAATTTTATTAAATTAAATTATTTGAAAATAAAAGAAATAGAAGGACACCCTGTATAAATAATTATGTAAATGTTTACATTACTGAATAAAGAATTGAAGAACCTTTCAAATGAGCTAGCACACGACCCCTATTCTCATTTAAAAAAATCATCGATTACGTCATCACGTCCAGATGGATAACGTCACTAGTATACCATATATGCCACAATATCATAACTTAAAAATAAAAATCGACCTGTTTCGGGATTTTTCCCTAAAGTCGCCGGTTTACGAAATAACGAATTTATTCCTTTCATTTGCACCATACTGTCGGTGGAAAATAGTGTCGCGCACGCTTGATTAGCAATTAAAAAACAAAGGACTTTTAAATATTGTATTGCAAACAACTCTTCGGGATTTCATCAATCGATGTTTAAAGAATATCTACCTACCTTGGCAACATTCAAATTTTCAGTTTTTCACATAGTTTTTGAGGGTTAAAAATGGCCGATTTCGCAATTTTTCAATTTTTAATCGCTTATATGTCAAAAACTATCATTTTTAGAGAAAAGTCACTAAATACCTTTTCTGTTTGGAATGATCCAAAAAATCTAAAAAAACTTTTCTCCATCCAAAAAAAATAATTTTAGGAAAAAAACAAAAAAAAACGTTTAAAAAATTGTTGACTACCTTTTGGTCCTGGCAACATTCAAATTTGTTAAAAGGAGTCCTTTTTGAGTCAGATTGTGCAAAAAATCCAAATTAGAATATTTTTTCTAGCGGATGCGCAGTGGCTTTCTGGACTATATTATCTGGCTCAGCACACATCTACGGGCAAAAGCAAAGGCCATAATTTATAGGACAGTAGTTAGGCCAATTATGACGTACACTGTGAAAACAAGATCTGACACCACAAGAACAGAAAGACTGATGGAAACGTGTGAAATAAAAATAGTCCGAGATATCACAGGAAAATCATTACGGGACAGACAACGTACAGCACGACCAGATTCACTTTCTATTTGAGATTAGGATGAGCACTGTTGTTGACGTTCGGTTTTTCCATATTTTTTGAATTTTATTTTGGTACCGTGAAGAAGTTTTACACGACAAGACGCTACCAAAATAAAATTTTAAAATTTGGAAAAACCGAACGTCAACACCAGTTCGCATCCAAATCTCAAATACAAAGTGAAACTGGTCGTGCTGTAGCACAAACCTCATGCAAATCTCTAATAGACTAAGAGCCGGGATAGGTGAAATTTGCTAATCATTTTAGGCACAATAAAAGTCTATAACTTAAATAGTAGAACCTAAAAGAAAACTTTTGAACACTGTGCCGTCACTTTTCAGTGGCACATGCGTCGACAGTGCCGCATCAAACTTTCCGCTTTTGGACCGGATAAATAAACTATTTATAAATTGACGGCATTAAGACGCAAGGAAAATATTAAAAATATAAGATATAACAACTATATGCCATACAAAAATATTGGTTCTGCGGCTTAAAAAAAATTTCATTTTTCGCATATTTTCATTGATAAAAAAATTATAGAAAACTGTACGGCTTTCTGCCGTAGAAAACTGTATGATTTCAAGTAAATATTTTTAAATGAAGTAAAAGTCAGACTTACTCTCAATCTTTATTATAACTTCCGACGACCGGTTTCGCTCTTTAAAATTTGTAGAGCATCTTCAGGTCAAAGGTAACAAGTTACAAAATGCTACAAATAAAAACCAGAATTAGCACATTGTCTGGTTGTAAAAGATGCTAAAGATCCATATGATCAAGCCAATGTTGAATAACATACATTAGCATCTTTTACAACCAGACAATGTGCTAATTCTGGTTTTTATTTGTAGCATTTTGTAACTTGTTACCTTTGACCTGAAGATGCTCTACAAATTTTAAAGAGCGAAACCGGTCGTCGGAAGTTATAATAAAGATTGAGAGTAAGTCTGACTTTTACTTCATTTAAAATGAACTCTCACATGCAACCCATTCAAGATTTAAATATTTTTATTTCACAACTATATTTTACTATGCCGTACAAATTCACTGGCCCAGATGCAGTTTTAACCCTTGCTCAACCCTCACTTTTTACGTAGAATAAGGTAAGTTATTTCAGGCACCCTAAAACCAAAACATTTAGGTTATATATAAAAATAGTCCCCAAATTATTATGCCGTACATTTTGAATGGCACATGAGGTCACAGTAAGAAAATGAATTTTCCGGTTAATGTTTAGTAAAAAAAATATTGTCTTTTTTCAATTTATTCAAAATAGACTATTAAAAAGCTAATCCCGTATAAATATTGTGGCACGATGAAGCAAAAAGCCTCCAAACTCGTTTGCATATTAACTGCAATAATTTTTTTCAGGCATTTTTTTTTTAATTTTTGTACGCGCGGCTACCTCACAATCTATTTTGTTTACTTTGCCTTACAAATTATTTTTTAACTTTCAGTAAAGCCTTGTATATTTTTAAAATAATTCAACACAAGAAAGTGTTTAATACATAATAACCCGAAATTAAAAAATTAATATTAATTTTTATTTAAATTATACTTCTTTAGGCGCAATTGGTTATTCATCAAGAGAAAAGCAACTTCTTACGTTCGTACACATTTCGTATACACAAAGTACTTCTTTTTTATATAATAATATTGTATAAATATAATAATATTATATATCATATTTTTTATAATATACAGGGTGAGGCAGATAACTGGCCTATTAGAAATATCTCGAGAACTAAAGGCAACAGAATCATGAAAATTGGAATACAGGGGTTTTGAAGGATGATCTATTAAATGAAAATATTTTCAGCTCTTTGCAACTTCCGGTTATACCGGAAGTTGCTTATAACTTCGTTTTTTTAAATGGGACACCCTATATATTTTTACATTTTTGGATTCTCTTTGATGTCTTCTTTCTTAAAATATGAGGATTTGTCATGTTATACAGGGTATTTTAAAAGATAATTACGTTTATTTTATTAATTTCGTAGCAATATTCACACCCTGTAGAATTGTAGCAGTTTGACAACTAAAACTCTACTTACGTTCAAATGATTTTTAATATAGTCTACTATTGTTAAGAATCATCAGTATAGCTAAATTTTGAATTTTAGTATACAGGGTTGGTCGAAACTCGGAATGAGTATTTTCTGAATTTTCTTAAATCGAACACCCTGTATTTTAGTATTGTATATATATATATATATATATATATATATATATATATATATATATATATATATATATAATCGGTTCATAACGTTCTACGACGTCTTCCGATTCCCAATCGCCATTGCTCTCGATCGTAGCACATGTCTTCGTTCAAGCCTCTTTCTCTGATTTCCCTATGGATTCCTTCTATCCAGCTTTTCCTAGGTCTTCCTCTTTTCCGCCGTCCTTTTGGTGCCCATCGTAGCACTTGCTTGGGTAATCTGTCTTCTTCCATACGTTGTACGTGGCCAAACCATCTTAGTTGCTTTGTTTTTATATCGTCCATTATTGTATGCTTTACATCCATTATCTCCAATATTCTTGTATTTCTGATTTTTTGTATTCTTGATATGCCAGCAGATCTTCTCCAGAAGTCCATTTCAGTTGTTCTGAGCATATTTTCGGATTTTTCTTTAAGTGGCCAAACTTCGCTGTTGTATGTTATAATGCTCTTAACAATGCTGTTATAGATGTTACGTTTATTTTCTTTGGAGATACTTTGGTCCCATAGGATTTTGTTCAATAATGCGATAGCTTTCCTTCCTTGTGTGCACCTTTCTTGGATATTCTTGTCCAACGTTCCATCTTGTGTAATTTTAAGACCCAAGTATTTATATTCCTGACAGTGATTAATAGTTATTTCATTTTCCAACGCTAGATCCTGCTGTATACCTCCAACGCACATATATTCCGTTTTCTTGGTATTCACTTCTAAACCCCAGTTCCGTTACTCTTCTATGATTTTTCGGGTCATATATTCAATATCGTGATAATCCTGGGCCATAAGAATCTGATCATCCGCAAAACATAGAGTGTATAGCATGTTATCATCATTTAGCGGTATACCCATATTCTTACATTTCCTTTTCCAGGATTTCAAAACTTGCTCTAAATATATTTTAAATAGTGTCGGCGATAGACAGCAGCCCTGTTTAAGACCCTTATTCACTTCAAATCCTGACGAGATTTCCTTGCCTAGCTTAACTTTTGCTATATTATGTTGGTATAGATTTTTTACAGCTTTAATGAGGTTCAGACTGATGTTAGTTTTTTCGAGGCCTTCCCAAAGTTTACTTTGTGGTACAGTATCGTATGCTTTTTTTAAGTCTATGTACACTAAATGCAGTTCTTGATTGTAGGCTATTTGTTTGTCTATTAACTGTGTTACACAATATAGGTGGTCAGTGGTGGATCTGCCAGCGCGGAAACCGGCTTGCTCTTCGGCCTCTAAGTCCTTGTATTCTTTTTCTATTTTATTTTTGATAATTTTTCCGTAAACTCTGCTGATGGTGCTTGTGACAGATATTCCCCGGTAATTATCGCATATATTTTTGCTGCCTTTCTTGTGTATTGTAGAAATTACAGACAATTGCCATTCTTTTGGTATGACTTCGCCATTCATACATCTATTAAATGGATCTCTTAGGTATTCATACAGGGTGTTGCTACCGTATTTGAGCAGTTCTGGTGCTATGTCGCCAGGCCCTGACGCTGTTCTATTTTTTAGGGATTTGCATGCATTTCGCACTTCTTCCAGTCTTAACCGAATCGGTGAGCCACTGACAATTACATTGAAACTTTCGTGATCTTCGTTTTTAATAAAATCTGCTCTATTTTCTACTAGTAACTGCTTGAAATAGCCATCCCACTTTTCCAGAGTAATCGGTGTTATTATATCCCTTTTGGTATCTATTCTCAACGTTTTAAGGAATTTCCAGCTCTCTGTGTTTCTTGTCCCCCCTATATAGGCGTTAATTTTTTTTGTCCACGTTTCGTTTTTCTTCTGTGTGATTTTTTTTTAGTATTGTAATGAAATGATATTTTATGGTACTTTTTTATTTCTTAAGTATTCCCTATACCTAACTGCTTTAAATTGTGCCTAATTGTTAGTCGCCACAACAATTTTAAGTACGTAGGTATTTTGATAGCTAAACCATTATTTGTAATTTTAAGGATCAGTCTGGATAAATATGTATTTACTTCTGAAAAATTATTTGTGATTGAATATTTTCAAGGCCAACCTGATAAAATTTTACGTATTTTTTGTTGCAATTTATGTTTAGCTTGAATCACCAATAACTCACAAATTAACACTAGAAGCACCAACATTTTTGCATATCTAGAAGCACCGGAGCGGTCAAGATGACGGGTATTCGAATTTTCTATCGCCAGTTGTTTTCGTATCGTTTTTTAATTGAAAAAAAACCTATATTGAGTTAATACCTACTAGCAAAAGACATTTAGTTAATTTAAATAAATTATTTAATTATTTAAGCACAAGTTATGTAGTAACAAATTTTTTAAATTTTGCTTGTACAAGACCTACACACAAATTTTTTACATAGGTATATGACTTTCACATGTTTTATTTTAGTTTTAGATCCCAGTTTTCCACTTCTTCTTCTTCAGGTGCTATCTCTGCTACGGAGGTTGGCAATCATCATAACTATTTCAATTTTTGAGTCAGTAGCTCTGAATAGTTGTTTTGAGCTGCATCCAAACCTCAGTCATGAAATTCGTCTTCTTCCGATGCTTCTTCTGCTATCTACCCCTCCTTGCATTATGAGTCATAGGATGCCATACTTCTCACTCCGCATCACATGTCCGAGATATTGTAGCTTTTGTCACTGCCTACGTTTATTATTTGATTGAGGTGTTGTATCTCTGATTTTGTTTCCGTTGATATTGTCCTGCCCTTAGTCAGATGATCTTGTCGCAATTCTTCTGCTAACTGAAGTAGGAAAGTTTGCCAGATATTTGACAACCAGTAACTTCCTTATACAGAATCCAAGCATTTATTCCTACCATATCTAAGATATTAAAAAAAGCCTGCAACGGCCATATTCTTGAAGCTGATTTGGTTGAGCACTTTATGGCCATCTGATCTACAACGTCTACTCCGTATTGTGTATGGTTGTAGTAGGTAATGGTTTTAGGTTTCTTCTTTTTGTCTATGCCTATTTCAATATTGTTTGAGTATAGAGAATTCAGCGCTAGAACATTTTTGATCATTTTTCTCTGGTTAACCTGGTTTCCCTGGTTAGCTCAAGTCTTCGTGTATGAAAATTTTTGATTTCTATAATTCCATATTTTCGTTTTTTATTGACGGAGGAATATCCTTTCTTGCTCGGTTTATTGTTCCAGTACTGCTGGTAGCCTTCTTTCGTAATACATTTTTATGTATCGTGTCATTTCTTCCCTTATTCATAAATGGGCTCATTAGACGGCTAATTACATGTTCCCCTAGAAGTTGATTGTCTGGTCGTTGTTCATCTTTCCGTAGGTAAGGAAATCCGTTCAATAAATATTTGGACTAGACATTAGCTGTAAGCCAGAATTTGATTCCAAACTTATCGGGTTTATACGCCATGTACTGGGTGAAGTGACATCTTGCCTTTCTGGGAAAAAGCTGCTAGTTAATAGATATATTTTAGCCAGTTGTAGGTGTAGCAAAATATACAATTCTCTATAAATAAGTTCCATATTGCCGACGCAAGTGCAAATTTATCTATTGATCATCGCCTTAGATCTGGTACTTCTCCTCCGTAATATGTTCTTTTTTCTAGGGAGACATTAACATATTCAACAAGTAATTACACTAAGTACCTCCTGCAAAAGAGGACTTGTAATCCTTAAATAGATGTAGCAAAGTCTTAAATTTTTAAGATTCTAGAATAACTATGAATAAGTAGTAATACAGAGGGTCAAAAATAGAAAGCAGTCAAAATGACCGTCCTGGACCCTGGTGCTTCTAGGTATATATTAACACATCTCAAAAAGTAATTACACTAAGTACCTGTAAAGAAGGAATTATAATCCTCAAGTAGATCTAGGACAAGTCCTAAATTATCAACTTTCTAAAACAACTACAAATAAGTAATACAGAGGGTCAAAAATAGAAAGCAGTCAAAATGACCACTCTGTTGCTTCTAGGGTTAAAGCAGTTAGGTATAGGGAATACTTATAAAATAAAAAATATTTACTATGAAATATCATTTCATTACAATACTAAAATACAGGGTGTTCTATTTAAGAAAACTCAGAAAATATTCATTTTGAGTTTCGACCAAACCTGTATACTAAAATTTCAAAATTAGCTATACTAATGATATGATTCTTAACAATAATAGACTATATTAAAAATCACTTAAACGTAAGAAGAGTTTTTAATGTCAAACTATTACAATTCTACAGGGTGTGAATTTTACTACGAAATTAATAAAAAAACGTAAATATCTTTTAAAATACCCTGTATAATATTACAAAATCTCATATTTTAAGAAAGTAGATATTGAGGAGAATCCAAAAATGTAAAAATATACAGGGTGTCCCATTTAAAAAAACCAAGTTATGAGCAACTTCCGGTATAACCGGAAGTTGCAAAGAGATGAAAATATTTTCATTTAATAGATCATCCCTCAAAACCCCTTTATTCCAATTGTCATGATTCTGTTGCCTTTAGTTCTAGAGATATTTCTAATAGGCCACTTATCTGCCTCACCCTATATAATAATATGATTATTAATTATTAAAAAAAATAATCAAGGATGAAAACCATTTGGCTAATGATTTTAGGCACCGTAAGAATCTATAACTTAAATAGTAAAACATTTGGTAAAACCTAAAAGGAAACGATGCGCGGGAATTCCGTGAATATTTTTAAAATTCACTGCATCTATTTAGGTACAGCTGCACTGGAGTTAGGTGGTGGCTAGGTTAAGTAAGTCCGGAGCAGTCCATTTTACGAACAAGGGGAGGTAGTCATACAGGAAATCGTAGGAGTCTTTGATATTATAATAATTACTTCCTGTATGACGACCTACCCTGTTTTTTTATTAAATCAATTAAATGGGTATTCAAATAAAATAAAAAACCAAAAAAAGTATATTTTTTTATAAAAAAGACCCATTAAATATGTGATAAAGATACGGATTTATAAAAGCGTAAACATCGTGATTTAGAGGGGTGATGCATAACTTTTGAAACTATGTGTATAATTACAGTTATGTGTGGTTATGGTTTCAAGTTTATTTTTCGGAATCCTGGAATCCACTCTGTTGCCAAGGAATCCTGGAACAGGCCAAGACCCAGAAAGGGCTGTCGAGCCAATGATGATGATGATGATGATGAACCACTCTGTTGCATCGCAGATTTAAAATTCGTTTATTTCGAAAACGGTTGAGTTTAGCGAGATGAATGTAGTACATATATCTATTTTAAGTAAAAATATTAAGAGAATAAAAGTTTTGATTCAAAAAGTATGTAGAGTGCTGGATACAAAAAGTGGAGGTATTAAATGAGCGCTGAAAGACGTATGTGGCGCCCTCTGGGTAATACATCATTTTTGGTGGCGAATTTAGATTTCTCTTTTCAAAAAACCCCGCTTACGAAATTTCGTGTTGTTGTCCCATGCCTGCCAGGAAATATTCAAGAATAAATAAAAAAACTTTAACTTTGACAACCTGTATTTCAGTTATTACCAACTTTCCTACTAAGGTAAGAGCTTAAATCGACATATAAAAAAAACTGAATTACCGTGTTCAATAAGGATTAGGGATACCTTCTTAATGAGGATTATTTGAAATTGTACCCATTTGTTAATTTTTGTTCTGGGGAACCTCAAACCACGAATCTGAGAGTTCTGTGCATTGGTGTGAACCTGCTATAGTTAATATTAAAAATAGCACATTTAAATATTCAGTAACTGGGATCAATTATAGTATTAAACATATTTTAAGAAAAACAGTAAACGTTTGTCAAATTTTTGTGTGCATAGAAATGCCTGGAACTTTGACAAAACAGGGTTATCGAGAAAATTCAAAATTTGAACTTTGAACCCCACTGTATATAAATGTTCCATTAAAAATGAACGGCATTATATTTTTTCATCATCATTTGATGTTGTTAATGTTATAAAGTGTGTGCCGTACAGGAATGTATGATTTCATAATGTGATGAAAATTACTTTGGAGGTCCTACTTATTTTGGGGAACCCTATAGTTAAAAATGTACGGCATGAACATTTTTGTCATTATTAGTCATAGAATATTCTAAGACTATGTGGAAATATGATATTAAATATTATTATAGTAGCTGGGAAATGGATTTTCCAAATAGTAAAATTGAAAAAAAATTATTATTTTTATTCACCATCAATCTTTTTTATGTCAATATGTTAGTACGGCATTTTCACATACAGATTATAAAGTATAATAACTAGCTTCTAAAACTTATGCCGTTGAGGAAATAATAATTTTTCATTACAAAAATGACGTTTAGTATAGAACCTTCAAAATAATGGAATAATTATTTTTTTGCCAAATAATTTGTACGGCACTCATGTTTTTCATCATTTTAGAGCATAAGTAATACTCTGAAATCAGTGCCTTACTTTTCTAAATAATTTTTGTCAATTGGGGTTGAAATGAGAAAATTTACATAAAGGTTGAAATTGTTTGAGCCATTAGATTCATACGGCATAGTAAAATATAACTTTAAAATATATATATTTACTTAATATTATGCATGCCGTACAGTTTTCTATAATTTTTTATCAATGAAAATATGCGGAAAATGAAATTTTTTTTATGTTGCAGAACCATTATTTTTGTACGGCATATAGTTTTTATGTCTTATATTTTTAATATCTTCCTTGCGTCTTAATGCCGTCAATTTAAAAATAATTTATTTATCCAGATCTCATTATATTTTTTTCAATTTTTTATGCGCTATATTATTGCTAAGAATAATTTTTTTACTAAAATGCTTACGTTTTGAGTTATCTCAGAAAAACCGTCCAAAAACATGTTTTATTTTGTTAAACGTGAACATATTCACTCGCAAATAACTCGAAAAGTATTGACTTAGTGAAAAAACTCTATAGAAGAAAAGTTGTTTAGAATTAGAATTAGAAATTGTCATTTTATCCAATTCCAGTCTTATTTTGAATATATTTTTTTCATATTCGAGAGGGGGGTATTCCCCTCCATTTTACAAAAAGAATGATGTAGAATTTTAAACTTTCCCTTGTATAATAATAGACAATTTCAACTACCTATTCCCAAATTTTCATCCTTCCTTTATTTTTTTTTTGGGTCAGACAGATTGTTCTTTGATCGGGCTTAAGGGAATTTTACTTACTAAAAAAGCTACAATTTAGTAGTCCATGATTTTTTTCGTATCTCCAGCATTTTCGTAGATATTTTGAAGTAAAAGGTAAAAAATAGGAAATTTCAAAAAGTCAATTTTCCTTTAAACTTCAATTTTTCTAAAATTAGGCCTTTTAAGTAGGTCAAACTTCTTGGGTATATTGATAATACAAATATAAAAGGAATTACAGAAAGTTGAAGACCAATTTTTAATTATTAGGAGGGTAGTTAGGGGATTGTTTTCACTGATTTCTTTATAGAGAAAAGCAGGTAGGTACCGATATTTTTTTCATCATAAGTCGCTTAATTTTCACGCTAGAAGCTTTATATTATTATTTTTTTGAAAGGTCTAACTGTATACTTAAAAAAATATTATTTAAGTTTTCCTCGAAAAATGCAAAGTTTTTCCGTTATTTGGCTTTGAATATTTCAAATTTTGCATTTGACAAAAAAAGTTAACTTTTAACATGCTGTATCTCGGTTTGTGCTGGTCTTAAACATATTACAGAAAAAGAATTTCGTTTGTGTTACTAAAAGATACAATTTTGATATCTACAGTTTTTTTTATTAAATGCATATTTTTCGAAATATTCCCAAAAAACTCTCTAAAAAAAGTTGATTTTTTCGTCGAAAAACTGTTAGTTTCAAGCGAGAATAACTCGAAAAATATGAGTTTTACGAAGACAATGTAAAAAGCATTTTTTTTTCTTAGAATTACTTTTTAAATCGATTTACATGGTTAAAATGCAATAAAAAATTCCCGCCTCCGAGATGGGGTGGCAACCACCCCCAAGGCATTAACGTACAGCGGCATGGTATAGAAAATGATCATTGGACTACTCCCTACCTTCTGTGAAAATTTCAAGTAAATCCATACTGGACGAAAAAATTGCGAGCCAAAAGGCTTCATTTCCTCGACTATATCTTAAAATATTGGCTTTACCTTGACAAGTGTCTCTATCATATTCACCTCCAGCGCATATTTGGGAGTCACTAAGATTAAGTTTTACTTCTTTAAAGGCATCCATGCAATAGTCCCTCGTGCGTAAAGGTAGCTCAATTTTGAGTTTGACTTTGGAATAGGTGCCATCTTCTGTTAGACCCCAACCAACCGTTGTAAGTGGATCGTCAGTATGTGATTCTTCATATGGTTCAGGAAGACATATAGGTCTAATATAGGCTAGAAAGAAAAATAGAAAGTAATTTTAATAGATAACACTATTTTTAATATGAATGGATAAAGGTAATACATTGGGTAGACGATATTTGCATAGACTAAGAGCTGGAGGTCAAAAATCATCGTTATGAGTAGACTTAGGCAAATATGCAAATTGCATATTTTGCATATTATGCATAAAATATGCAAAAATGTCAAATTCTGCATATTTTTATAAAAGTATCAGGTGAAATTTCATCAGGTGTATAAATATATTCATGAAATAAAATCAACGAAGAGCTTGGAAATCCGAATATATTTTGTTTCAATATTCCTAGATATTTATTGTAATTTTGTCCTTGAATAAGGGTTCCAAAATCTGCTAGTTTATACCTCTAGGTAAAAATTTTTATTGGGATGGTCAGTTTTAGAAATCAATTATTATGTTGTAAAACTGATACCGGTAACACCTGCCCTTGTAATTTTATTAGTCCAGAAAGCCACTGCGCATCCGCTAGGAAAAATATTTCGATTCGGATTTTTTGCACAATCTTACTCAAAAAGGACCCCTTTTAACAAATTTGCATGTTGCCAGGACCAAAAGTGGATAAAAAATTTTTTAAACGTTTTTTTTTGTTTTATTCGTAAAATTATTTTTTTTGCATGGAACAAAGTTTTTTTAGGTTTTTTGGATCGTTCCAAACAGAAAAGGTCTTTAGTGATATTTCTCTAAAGTTGATATTTTTAAATATATAAACGATTAAAAATTGAAAAATTGCGAAAACGGCCATTTTTAATCCTCAAAAACTATGTGAAAAACTGAAAATTTGAATGTTGCCAAGGTAGGCAGATATTCTTTAAACACCGATTGATGAAATACCGAAGAGTTTTTTGCAATACTGTATTCAAAACTCCTTTGCTTTTTAATTGCTTATCAAGCGTGCGCGATACTATTTTATACCGACAGTATGGTGCAAATGAAAGGAATAAATTCATTAAGAAAAGTCCCGAAAAAGGTCGATTTTTATTTTTAAGTTATGATATTGTGGCATATATGGTATACTAGTGACGTCATCCATCTGGGCGTGATGACGTAATCGATGATCTTTTTAAATGAGAATAGTGATCGTGTGCTAGCTCATTTGAAAAGTTCTTAAATTCTCTATTCAGTAATATAAACATGTACATAATTATTTATACAGGGTGTCCTTCTACTTCTTTTTTGTCAAATAATTTAATTTAATAAAAATTTTATGGACACGCTGTATGAATAATTATATAAATGTTTATATTACTAAATAGAGAATTAAAGAACCTTTCAAATGAGCTAGCACATAACCCCTATTCTCATTTAAAAAAATCATCGATTACGTCATCACGCCCAGATGAATGTCGTCACTAGTTTACCATATATGCCGCAATATCATAACATAAAAATAACAATCGACCTGTTGCGGGATTTTTCCTTAAAGTAGCCGGTTTACGAAATAACGAATTTATTCCTTTCATTTGTACCATACTGTATACACATGTAACGGTGGAAAATAGTGTCGCGCACGCTTGAATAGCAATTAAAAAACAAAGAAATTTTGAATATTGTTTTGCAAAAAACTCTTTGGGATTTCATCAATCGATGTTTAAAGAATATCTACCTATCTTGGCAACATTCAAATTTTCAGTTTTTCACATAGTTTTTGACGGTTAAAAATGGCTGGTTTCGCAATTTTTCCTTTTTAATCGCTTATATGTCAAAAACTATCAACTTTAGAGAAAAGTCACTCAAGACCTTTTCTGTTTGCAATGATCCAAAAAACCTAAAAAACTTTGTTCCATGCGAGAAATATAATTTTAATAAAAAAACAAAAAAATGATGTTTAAAAAATTTTTGACCCACTTTTAATCCTGGCAACTAAAAGGGGTCCTTTTGAGTAAAATTGTGCAAAAAATCCGAATCGGAATATTTTTCCTAGCGGATGCGCAGTGGCTTTCTGGATTATATTTTAGAAACACTGTTTTTAACTAACGGAACCACAATAATACTTTAATTGGAACGTACACAAACATTTAGGGGGTTTAAAGGAACAAAACTCCCATAAAATTTTAATGGGGTGGACCAACTTTACTACAATTTTGTTTTAAGATGTTCCTGTCATAAGAATGATACATGTCCATTTTCAATAAAAAATCTCTAATAGTTTTCGATATATGTATTGAAAAAAATCCATTTTCATTTTGTAAATTCAAAGGGCTGTAACTTTTTTTATGAGCACATTTTTACTACGGTTAGTTAGGTTCAATCGAACAATTTTTGACGCCAGAATGTGTGGTATAATTTATGACCAATCTTTTCGGGACACCCTGTATATTCCCGTCGAACCCCACGTTTGATTTTGATATCATATTTTATTATCGGATTCTCATGCCTCTGTAGAGATACACGATGTTTGATTCCAGTTGTGGCTTAAACCCATGTATAAATATTATTTAACATTTTGAAAATACTTAGAATCTATACTAGAGAAAACGATTTCTCATGTCATTCTTCAGAAATAAGTTTTGACTGCACTCTTAAAGTAGCAAGAATATTATAGTCACGTACATGACGCTAGGGAAGGACGACACAACACATTAGAAATATCTAATAACACAGAAACATAAGTTTGAAACTGTATCCACCTTTAGCTACCTGGGAGCAACAGTAGGGAAAACTGGAAAAGAGAGAACAGAGGAAAGAATTCTGAAAGGCAAAAAGCATATATATAATAAATAGAAATCTGCTGAGAAGCAAGACCCTGAGCAAGACAACCAAGATGAACTTCTATAAGACCTTAGTAAGACCTGTTGTTACATATGGGATGGAAACAACAACGATTAACAAGAAAGAAGAAGATAATCTTCTGAAATTTGAAAGAAAATAATGAGAACTATACTGGGCCACGGTCGTCAATAAGCAGCCGAAGCGAACGGTTCTACAAAAAAGTTGTGATAAACAAACCTGTTAACAAGCTATCCGAGAAAAACATTTATTTATTTTATTTGAATCCGTTCAAAAACGTGAGTTTTATTATTAATATTATTTTATATTAATATTATCAATTTTACGAAAATGGGACATTTATGAAATTGCAAGGGTTGCTGTTACCGTCCTAAGAAAGATCTATGTATTTTTAAGTGTTTTTGTTCGGCAAAAAACATTACACATAATTAGTAATTAGTGAATAGTGATAAAACTTAGTACTTTTGTGTCAAAACATTCTACCTTTACGTTGTGTGTTGGCGGAGATATAAAGGTGGGATTCAACGCTCCAAAGGAACGGTTAGTAAAATTTCAATCATTATTAGAATTTTTTGTAAGAATACATGAGAAATATATAAAAAAAATAGAGAATAGATAATACAAAAAAGAAAAATAAAAACATACTGAGAACCGATAGGGGTTAATTTTCTGAGGAGATAGTCCGAAATTAACTCTTTTCGCGGTTATTTGGTAAACTAGTAGTTATAAAAGCTGTATATATTTAAGAAATAGTACGTAATTTAAACTAGGTATATTATATTACATAGGTAAAAAAAATTAATAAAGCTGGAGCTGGATAGGGACGAGCCTCTGATCGAATATCGCAAGAGAAAAGACAGAGAATCAGTATCTCCCCCAAACCCAACAAAAAAGCTGTAAATCGCAAAGGGAAAAACGGAAGACATGGAGAAAACAATGGACACAAAACAAGAAACAACAAATAGCCTACTGAAACAAGTTTAGAATGAAATTAGACAAATGAGGGAAGAAAACAAGGTTTTTAGAGATGAAATACTAGAATTAAAGAAAGAAAACAATAAGGTAAAGACAGAACTCGAGGAAACAAAGAAAAAGCTAAATATTTTGGAAATTTGGGTAGAACATAGAAGGTAGAACAAGGAGAAGATATAGTAAAATTCATTAAAGCACAAAGACTCAGATGGTTTGGGCACACACAAAGAAGAGGGGTAGAAGAACTTATCAAGAAGATAATTAACTGGAGACCAATAACAAATAGACCAAGAGAAAGACCAAAAATAAGATGGGAAGATCAACTGCTTGACGATATATCAAAGATGGAAATTGCAAACTGGAGAGAAAAGATTCAGGACCGGAGTGAGTGGAAGAAGATAGTGGAGAAGGCAAAAAACATCACAACCTATGAACGATGACCTAAAGGAAACTGCGGACTAATCCACCGCGTGAAATGGATTAAAAGAGCTCATAGCATTTGAGCGACCTATACTCTAGCAAGAGTGAATGGTCCATATAATATAATACTGGGTCACAATGTAACAAGAGAGGGAGAAATACGAATCGAAACAAATGCCGAAATTGAAGAAGAATTAAAGAGAGAAAACATAGTCAGATACATAAATATAATGGCTTCGCTTAGAATGGATAGGACATATACAGAGACGCCCACAATCAGATATGTTGAGAATAATAACTAACTGGACACCACTATGGCCCAGGTGTAGAGGAAGACCCAGAAGAAGATGGCTGGATGATGTAGAAGGATACATAAAAGCAATGAATGTGAAAGACTGGAAAGTTCAGTGCAAGGACAGGAAGAAATGGAAAAAGTCACGAGAACAGCAAAGACACACAGAAAGCTATAAAATGACAGAGGACTAATCCACCTCACCCAGTAATAGGATTTTAAACGCCATGGCGTTAGCTATAATCCCTAGGGATTTTGATGCTTAACGAATGAATGTTGTCAACAAGTTTAGGCAACATATTCTTAAATAAAATTGGTAACAAAGAGAGCATAAGTTGTATTTTAATAAATAAAAAATTGCACTTACTTGAATATTCAACTGTTTGATTAAGCCTTATAACTGCTATGTCATTACCACTAGTTTTATCATTTGCATTATAATTTTCATGGAACGACAAACTTTCAATTCCTGTTATGACAGTCTTTTGATTACAAGCTCCAGTTATATCGCAACTTATTTCTTTAGTTCTGTCGTGCGAACCCAATTTGACATATGTACTAAAAATAACGTAATTCTGTAATAAAACATGATTTTGTTGTTTATACGTTGATTGAGGGGGCGTAGCTCAGGCGGTAATGTGCTTGACTCGACTCGTGTGCTAATAGGCCGGGGTTAAAATCATAGCGCCAGCAAGAGCAACCACCATTTTTAAAAATGTCTATAGGCCCCAGGTCGACTCAGCCTGAATAAAATGAGTACTTTGGGTAAAACCAGGGGTAATAATAGGCGGTGGAAACGTAGCATTGGCCCTGTTACCTTCCTTGTATACTGTAGTCCCTAGATATAGCAGACTACCCTGCTATAATCCCAATGCCACGAAAGCGGTATGGTCCTTTCATGAGCATTTTTCAGTGCGTCACAAATGTTAGAAGAAAAGGTAAGTCCGTGACAATAAACATTTATAACAATATTTATTCTAACATGACATTTTAGTTAAATCTGAGAGTTGTAACATTTTATTTTGCAATTTGGCATAAAAACAAATCACTTGTGTTTATTGCATTTATAAAATGGTATTTTCTTTGATTTGTATAGTCTTATAAATTGTACAGATTATATTCGTAGATATTGTTGTGGAATTGTTTTTTTTTTAAGGAAATTCAAAAAAATTAAATTTATATCAACGACCATGTAATGATAGTTTTTCATCACCCTGTATATGGCCAAATTTGTTTAGAATTTAATTTTACTAGTAAACAAGTGTTTCGGAAAAATTAAAACGATTAGTGATAATTATTCGACGAAATGGACGGGGCATTAACAAAATATTTCGGTGATTAGAAAGTGGAGAGAGAGATTTGACGGGACAATAACGTTTTTCAGATCCTTCCGGGAAGGTATTTTAATGTGGTAAACAAAATGTATTATTTTAGTTGTAAAATTAGAGAGTAGAAAATACCTAATTATGATTTTCCTTGAAATTTGACAAATTAGAAAAAGTTATGTGGAAGAATATTGGGTTTCTTAAGAAATCAATGGTTTTGGAGAGGTTGTTGTTTAGTGGACGAAAAATATCGGGAGAAGGGATAATGGATGTGAGAGTAGGGATTTGAGAGAAACATAAAGTCAGTGTGTAATGAACATCGAGAGAAGGCAGCCGAGTTTTTTAAAAGTGTAGAATCAATGTAGAGTTGGTGTGATTAGCCTTTGCGAGCAGAATCAAGTTGAAATCAAATCGTCGACCGGTTGAAGAGCTAATTTCCTGGTCCAAGGGAGATTCCTTTGTTTTGTCAAGAACGAGTAGCTGATTATTATCGGTTTGTGCACTAGATATTCGAGCAAGTCCTGTGTGTTTTTCTTGGAAGCAGTTTTGACGAGGGGGATTTTTTCGCAACAACCAGAGAGTACGTGTTGAGAGAATCAAGGACAGCGCAATCCAGAAAACGAGGGAGTGAAGAATAAAAAGTTAGGCAAATCATTTGTCTGAATGGAGAAAAGTCATATATATTAAGACCATATTTGTTTACTTGTTTATTGAACAGTATTGTTGTAACAGAGTTAGTGATTTCAAATTTGGGAAATCAATTCAAAAGAAGAAAAGTAAAATTCATTCAATTTAGTATGAGTAAATAAGAAATTAATTAAATAAATAATTTTGTCAAAACAAGGAGATATTAGAGTAAGATTTTTAATTTATTAAGTTTGAGAATGTTGCAACAAAGTTAAATTTTAATATTTTTGAATCATATGTACACGGCATTTAATAAAAACAATAGATTACATTTATATGATTTTGAGTGTTGACAATTTCCCTGTTTCCACCCTGGAAGAAGTAAGCAACTAGAAATACTAGAAGCCACAGATTACAGGTATTGTATCAAATACAAAATTAGCCCTGATAATAAAACTGATTGGAAAATTTAATTGGAATTTAGTTATCTCTTTACGTGGGCAATAAATAAAATAATTGGATAATAAATCAAATTAAGAATTTGCTAATTAATCTAAATAAATAGAAAAGGTAGAGCATAACAATATATTATATAATTCGTAAATATTATTTTTCGATTATAGCGCCATCTATCGACAACTAGAATAAAGATTATAAATGTCTGTAATCACGGACGTGCCTTTTTTTCTGTCACATACAATTTAATGCGTTAGAAAGAAATCGAAATACTGTGACGTACTGAAAGATGCTCACGAGAAAAAGAATATAAAACGGGAGACTATTAATATTATTAGATTGATTGAGAATATTCTGATATTCTTAAGAACCACCAAAAATCTTTTAATAAAAATTTCAAAGTTCCCTTGCTAAATCTTACAATATTTATTAAGTGCGCATACAACGGCAATAATTTTTGGTGTTGGTACTAACTGCTCAACGGCTCTTAATTACCCTTGATTTAAGAAATAACAATAAATCTTATATTATAAACCTTCAAAAAGGCGAACAAAATGAACTTGTAGTGAGTAGAATTATCAACAGAAGTGGATACATAAGGAAATATAGAAATCCTTGTTCAACATATTTGAATCGTATGGTCTAACAATGCACATTAATCCTCCTACAAGGATTATAAAAACTTCATCTACCATAATTGATTATACTGTTAAAGATTTCTCACCCTTTGATGTCCACTCTACAATTATTAATGCTGGTCTATTTGATCATGAAGCAGTTTATACGAAGTTTAATATCTTAAGCAAACCCTCCTCGAAAACCCGACGTTTAGACAGGATTTTTTCCACCCGGAACTTTCGTAACTTCCAAAATGTATGCTTAACCTCTGAGTGGCGCTTTCCTGCTATGGACGTGGATAATAATTTCAGTGCTTTTTTAGATAAGCTTGTCTGTGTTTTCAATAAAGCATTTCCTTTAATTGCAATTAAGCCAAAATATCGCAAACCCTGGACTACTAAAGGCATCCGAATATCTTTCAAGAATATGCGTTCTCTTCTCTATATCAAGAAATTTACTACTAACGTCTCTATCACTAAATATATCAACAAGTACATTGCAACCTATCTTAAACTTATAAAATCAGCTAAAAAACTACTACCATAACCGTCTGGGAAGCTCAAAAATTGTTGCAAAAAAAACTTGGTCCATAAAAAACGAAGTTTGAAATAAAACCCACACTGCTCAAACAATTTCCTTCCAGACCCTGAAAATCTAAACGAATATTTTGTTAATCTGAGTGAAAATATTACATCAACTATTTTGCCACAACAAGATCCCATTGCCTATCTCCCTAATTCAAGAAAGGTCTCGAATTCATTCTTTATAAAACCAGTCGATAAATCTGAACTGATCCACAATAGTAAATCCGCTGATCCGCAATTGAACAATCAATAGTATCAAAAGCAAATCTTCCTGTAGTACTGATGGTCTATCGATAAAAAATTTTTCTAATCTCCCAGAAAATGTGTTAGAAGTCCTCATCTCACTAATTAATGATTCCTTTGAGAAAGGTAAATTTACAGTGCTTGAACACAGCCATCATTATTCCTCTTCATAAGGGTGGTGAAATATCTAATACCTGCAATTATAGACCTATTGCACTACTACCGGTACTCTCCAAAATTATTGAGAGACTCATAAAAGCCCGACTTATATCCTTTCTAGTTGAAAACAACATTTTATCACAAAATCAGTTCGGCTTTTTGAATAATAAATACACCACTGATGCCATGTTTTCTGTACTACATGAGGTTTATCAAGCACTGAACAATAATCTTCACACTGCCACCGTTTTTTGTGACTACGCCAAAGCTTTTGATTTTGTAAATCACAACATTTTGATAAAAAAACTAAATTTCTACGGAATTGGAGGTATTTCTTTAGATTGGTTCCAATTTAACTTAGATGATAGGAAACAACTGGTTAGAGCAAATGATACAGACTCTAGTCTCAAAAACATTGTATGTGGGGTACCTCAAGGTTTAGTATTGGGTCCTCTACTTTTCCTTATCTTTATTAATGATATCACTAGTTTAAAAATCGATGGAAAAATCTTTCTTTGTGTTGATGATACCAGTATCACTTGGAGCAACTCAAATATTGCAACTCTTCATGCTACTATAACGTCTGATCTACTTACAATAAAAACCTGGCCTGACTCTAATTTACTCTCGTTTAACGTAGATAAAAGAGTAGCATTGTCTTATAAAGAAACCCTTTAACCGTTACCTCTTAATAACAGCCAGATCAGTACCGTTGATTCAGTAAAATTTCTTGGTATTTTTTTAGACAGCAACCTTAAATGGTCCCACCATATCGATTTGTGAAGGAAGAAACTATCCTCAGCTTGCTATGCTATAAGATCTGTTTCGAATGAACTCAATTTAGCATCTTCCAAAATAACATATTTTTCTTTGTTCGAGTCACATCTTCGTTATAGTCTTCCTTTTTGTGGTTCTGGTACAGCTGCCCAATTCGATGTTATTTTCAAATTACAAAAAAGAGCAATAGGATATCTGTTTGGCCTCAGAAGAACAACACATTGCAGAAGTTATTTCAAAGATCACGGAATTTTAACCCTTCCATCTTTGTATATTTTAGAAACTGTTTGCTTAATTCGTAAACATCTACGTGTCTTTCCACCAAGACTTAATCATGACTACTTCAGGAGAAATTCTACGTTTGACGTCTATTTGCCGACCCCGTCCTCTGAGTTAGTAAAGAAATCTATATTATATTCCGCAAAAAACTTTACAACCATCTCCCTCTACAACTTAAATCTGCAGTATCTTTCCCCAAATTCCGTAAACTGACAAAAGCCTACCTATCTGAAAGACCTTATTATTCAGTAGAAGATTTTCTTAATCAATAACTAAGAAATTGCAGTACCCTTTGCACAAGTAGTATTTTTGTTATTATTCTTTATCTATATTTGGGTGTCATATGCAGCAGCTTAACTTTTAAACTTATTATTTACTAGGTAGACTATGCATTTGCAATTTATTTAAATTTTGCAATTGAGTATTTCTGTTTAACTTCATTATTATTAGTAGTATTGTAAATATATTGACGATTTATGAAATTTTAGTAAATTGGATTGTTATTGTTTTGTTTTCTTGACTTTTTGTAAGCTTTGTCGATAAAATTGTACAATTTTTCATGACAATAAAGCATATTTCTGTTCTATTCTAAATCAACAGGAGAGAGGTACAAGAACTAACTTGACCATAAATATAACAATTGAATGCAAATGGAGAAGCTAATTGGAAGATGTCAAGATCGTAAGAGGCTCCGATGTAGGGTTAGATCCTATGCTAGTCAGAGCGATACTAATATTGAAATTAGTCACAGATAAAAACAAAAAAAAAATCAACAGAAGTATAAGAAGAAAGTATAAAAAATAAATTCACTGAGAAACTAGCAATTAATCAAAGTGTATTACAACAAACTGTAGAGTCAGTTGAAGAAACATGTAAGCATCTTAAAAAAGTAATAATAATGATTTAACAATATGAAAAACTCCTCATTAGCAAGGATTTATCGCTTACCCCAAGACCACGTCTAGTTAAATGCTACATTTTCCGATCTTACTGTATGGTGTGGAGGCCTGGACGCTCACGAAAAAACTAGAAGCATTCGAAATGTGGGTGTACCGACGCATTCTTTGTATATCCTGGACTGAACATGTCACCAATATAGAGGTAAAACCTACAGAATCAGAAAAGAGAAAGGAATCATGAGCACGATTAAACAAAAGAAACTTGAATATCTAGGCCACATATTGAGACACATAAGTACCGTCTACTGCAATTGATTGTTCAGGGGAAAATTGACAGAAAGCGAGGACCAGGCAGGAGAAGACACTCGTTGCTCCAAAATCTGCAGAAGTGGTTCGGGCTCACATCAGTCGAACTATTCAGAAGTGCCGTAAGCAAGATCAGAATTGCCATGTTAATAGCCAACGTTCGCAACGGACAGGGCACTTGAAGAAGAAGAATAATAATGGATGAAAAAAAAAGAGAAAATGAAGAACGGATGACTAAAGACACTCTAAAACTAATAATAATAATAGAAGAAAGGAAAAAAATCAAAGAAGAAGTAAAGGAAAGGAAGGAAACAGAATAAAAAATAAGAAATATCTAAAACGGGCATAGGTAAATTGAGTCCCGCATACCTGAATAAAGAAGGGTCAAAATATTTAGATGGTCGAATTGAGTCCCGGGCATCGTAATCCTTTTAATAGCTTTTTAATTTGTAAGTATTTTATTGGGTACGCCTTATATTAATCAAATATAAAAAGTAATATGTGCACCACAAAATATTTTGTATAGAGTGCAATCTATCAGATATATACGATACGGTGATTGCCAAAATGAGTTCTGTGAACATTGTTCTTAGTGAAAAAGGAATACAATTGATTGTGTTGAATGGCTTCAAATATCGTTTCCACAAATCTTTAAAAAATGACGGCAAGCGTTGGATTTGTTGTGCGCAGACGAAAGAAAAATGTAAAGCATTTTTAAAAACTCAAGGGGACAACGTAGTGACGGAAATTATGCATGGAGGACCACAATCATGGTGAATTAAACGAAGAAGTGCTCAATCGTCAAATGTTAAGTCACTCCTTGAAACGAAAGACCGTAGAAGTTATCAGTGAACGACCTATGAAAATTTTGCATGAGAAATTACGAAATGGCGATATTGTTTTCCTGCAACAGCAATTTACAATTTTTAGCAGATTTGGGCACCATTTATATAGATGGAACTTTTGAATATATTGCCCAAAATTCTTTAAGCAAATATTCTGCATCCATGGTCTAAAAGAAGATCATTATATACCTTTGGTTTTCTTCTTATTACCAAATAAACATAAATGTACATATACACTGGCACTTAAATACCTTACAGAACAAATTGGAAAATGCAATAAAAAACTCGCTTTTAGAACGGTATTTGCAGATTTTGAAAAAACAATCCAGCAAAGTGTCACTGAGGTTTGGAAATATGGGCGGAGATGTCAAGCAGTTTACAGCGGACGACGAACGCATGTAAGCGCTTTAAATCCGGGTTTAACTTATCATTTTATTTTGCTCATCCTCATATTTTTAAATTTTCAACAGTTTTAATAGACTTGTTAAATGAAAAAGAGGTATGTTAAAATTAGAATATCTAGTACAAAAAAAGTAAAAAAATATTCTGCAAAAACCCTCACATAAAAAAATTTTAGATGAACAAATTTGAAATTAAATAATAGATTAATATCAAAATTTGATTTCCTCAAAATTGTAAGTAAAAAATTTAGAATAGTTAAATAAATGATTTAGCATGTAATTGGGGTTATATTTTTTACTGTAAATATTTTAGGCATATATTTTTACAATAAAATTATATGTTCTAAAATAAAGGACACCGCACACATCTTATGAAAAATATAATGTCACTCAAATGAAATAAAATTTACATGAATAGATGCGTCCTGAAATTTTAATAATTTGATACCATTGCGCCAACCCTGAATTTTGCTTAATTAGTGCGTTAATTGTAATTAAAATTTTATCGAAATCGCATTTTAAAGTCCATAAAACTGGCATTCCTAAATAATATTAGTCTAGCGGCTATTGAATAGAGTCTATTCACCACTAGCTTAAGCCGATTAGAGGCGGTACAACTAACCAAATTATACCTACTTTATTATCAATAATAATAGGAAATGATAAGAGTAAGCCTCTGCCTTAATCTCTCAACACAGATTTATGGAGTAAGCGAATAACAAGTTCTTTTCTCTCTCTTTGACATACGTACATTCCTATTTGATTTCAGATTTATTTTTATCAATTTACGCTCTTTTTAATCAAAATTGTTGAAATTTCAGGAGGCATCTATTCATGTAAATTTTGTTTCATTTGAGTGACATTATATTTTCCATAAGATTTGTGCGGTGTCCTTACTGTTTTCTAATTCCTAGAAATCATTACGTACACCGACTAAGCCCCAGGTAGACCGGGACTCAATTTACCCATCTTCGGGACTCAACTCGGCTATTAGAACGACGGATTATAAATTCTGGGACTCAACTAGGTTACTCCGACTAAAACAGATGGACGGAATACTTCCAAGAAATATTTGCTAAACTTGAAATACCACAAGTCAGAGAAGACAAAGTAGAATTGCCAGAACTAGAAGTGAATATTAGAGAAATTATAAGGAAAGAAACTGAAAACATACTAAAATTTTATAAACTGGCTACACTGAAAAAAATATTGTACATAGTACCAATGAACGCCAATCATTGACTTTTTTTACATTGATTCAATGAAAATTTCGTTAATACTATAAACACGTAGTCATTAAGTAATGACCATATTCATTATTACAATGTAATTATATTCATTAAAAAATAATGAATCGAATCATTAATCCAATGAACCTTTTTATCTATCCAATGACTTTTTTCATAATACTAATAATTTGTTCATTGTATATATGAAATTATACATCAAGATTATGCGGTTAAATTAATGAATATAAAACGTTGCACTAATGTACAGTGTTCTTTAAATTACGAACTCGTTTATTGAATCAATGTTTTCGGAACATTAAATCAATGTTTTCGACTTTGATTAATAACTCGATACATTGTTTTGATGTAACGCAATCATTGTATTAATGTAATATACCTGAATCAATGATCAATTCATTGTAGCAATGATTTTGTACATAAACTGATACATTTATTAAAACTCTGTAAGTGTTTTTATTGGTGTAAAAAAATCACGTGACAACAGTTGCAGCCTCCTAGCAGACAGTCACCATGCAGACTCTGAGGAGCGGTGTTTGGCACTAGTGATTTGGTTGATTTTTCCAAGGTATTTCTTGGTTTCTAATGAAATGGAAACGGACATATTGATGGATGGGACAGCAATTTCGAAAGAATTATCTCCTTTCTTCGCTGTGAAAGTCATATCAAGGATAAAACAAATAAATTTTTATTTGAAAAGATTACCCATGAAGACATTACGGAATGTAAGTACCTATTTCATTATTCAATCCTGCATATCTAGTATTAATTAATTTTTATTCTCTCTAAATTTGTTCAAAAGCTAATTCGACACATAGGTAAAAGAACATAGGAACTATTTGAAAATATTTCTAAATGGTATAATCTTATAAAAGATTACTAAAATAAATCTTTAGGTGATTAAACCGTAAATAATTGAAAAATATTATTAACTCTTGCAGTCGGTAGTATCTATCAAAGTAAAAATAAACATCTCAACATCTAGCAATTTTTTTCAGGATAAATTAAAATATTTCTATAAATAAAAGTGATACCCGAAAATACAACTACATAATATGTTCAATATTTAGATTTATTTTTTTATAATAAATATTAATATAAATTGTAGATGGCTAACATGCAGTTATTCTTTGGGTTCTACATCGATATCTTGTACGAACTAATAAAATCTCCCATCAGAGATTTCCAGTAATCATTCTTACATCGGAAAGACCCAACAAGAAGTCGTAGATCATATTAGATTTTTGAAATCAAAGAAAAATGCCATTCAACCATTTGTTTTTTGCATGGGTGGTGATAATTAATCCCAGAGAGATGTTGTATTTGTGGAGATGTTATTGTAGATGTATTTATTTTCACGATATCAGGTATACATTTTTTATATATTTTATATATTTTATAAGAAAAATCAATTTCTGTTATATTTAGTTATTCAGTTTTTTCCAAATTACATTATAGAACGTTGTTTGTGTTAATTAAAAATAAATGTTTTTTTAATTTAAATTTATAGATACTTAACATTAGTTTAAGAATCGGCAAAAAATCGTTGCTTCAACCTATATTTGTAATATTTATGTAGATATTAAGTCGTCATTTTGTTTACTTATTAACTATTTGTCTGTTATATACAAATATACATGAAGATGACATTCACTGAACCAAAAAAGTACGTAAATATAATGAAAAAAACATTGATTCAAAAACGGGGAGCATTAATTTTCGTCCAATGATCAGTATCGTTGGTCCAATGTAAGTAGATACATTAACTAATGCTCAAAAACATTAATACGTTCATTCAATGTACTTTCTAGTTAAGAATTAATGTACTGATACAGTGATTCAATGTACCGATCCATTGATTCAATGTACCGATACATTGATTCAATGTACCGATACATTGATTCTTAACTAGAAAGTTCATTGGATGAGCGTACTAATTCATAAAAATTAATATTTTTGAGCATTAGTTAATGTATCTACTTACATTGGACCAATGATACTGATCTTTGGACGAAAATTAATGCTCCCCGTTTTTGAATCAATGTTTTTTTCATTATATTTACGTACTTTTTTGGTTCAGTGTAAGCCGCAGGAGTCTACAATACACCCAAGGACCCAATAAAAGCAGATACTACACCTTTGATAGAAATGTTACATAAACTTTTGAAAAAAAAAGAAGAATTACCAATGAGCTGGAAAGAGAGATTAATAATAAATCTATTCAAAGTACTAATAAGTATCACATCAAGAAGTGGGTTAACCAAATAGACCTGGATCCCGCGTACAAAAAAAAGTTTATTAATAGCAAGCTGAAAATTTGTTAATAGCTTAACGGTGTCTAGTCGGACAAACTTTGATGTACGGGAACACTGGAACAGGGGAAGTTTTAATTGTGGAACAGTTTAAAAATTTGGAACGTCAGATTACGAAAACGTTCCATGTATTTTGTCGGACAGAACATCCAATTGATTTGTTACCCTTTCATTAACTCTCATGCAAAAATCAGACGGCTATTAATAACCAACATGTTGATGTTGAACACCAGTCTGATTTTTGCATGAGAGTTTAATGAAATGGTAACAAATCAATTGGAAGTTCTGTTTGACAAAATACATGGAGCGTTTTCGTAGTCTGACGTTCCAAATTTTTAACCTGTTCCACAATTAAAACTTCCCCTGTTCCAGTGTTCCCATGTTGGAAAGATTGAAACCGGAATTAGATAGAAAACTAAGAAGCAACCAATCAGGTTTCCGTAGCAAATGATATACAATTAACTACTTTTGCAACCTTATAATTATCTTGGAACTAACATATGAATAGAATAAAGATATAAAAGTGAGTTTTATCGACTTTGAAAAGGCCTCCGACCGTATTAATATGGTAAAGACGTGCAAAATCCTAAGATGGATACGACTAAAAATGATAAACTTTAATTAACACTTCTACTAAGGATACAGAGTGTAGCTGAAACACTCAGGTGAAGTAACAGTAAAAATAGCCGTAGAAAGTAAAGAATAAACGGGGAGGGTTAAAAAGGATATACAGATATACAGACAAGGATAATAAAGACTCACATATATTCAACGGTTTAAATAAAATTTGAGAAACAAACGAATTACTGGAAAGAGCGTAAATTATTTAACAATTTCCTCAAAAGTATACTACAACTAAAGTAACTACAACTAAAAAACTCCTACATAATAATGGGAAAGAGCAAAGCAAACTTAGCTTTGCAAGGCGTGGAAGTGGATTGCTCATATCTTGAGGAAAAATGAAAACGATATTGTGACTCCAGCTCTTGAATACCAACCACAAGTGAAGAGAAAGAAAAGAAGAACACCTGACGAGTCAGCATTCTTATTAGTTACTAAAATATTATTAAGGAAGGGGAGAAAGAAAGAAAGAAATTTCCACAGTTTAGATGCCATGTTTTATTATCGAGTTGTCAAATTAAATAGAAAGATGAAATTGAAATGGATTTAGAAAAAATCTTTCTGAAAAATATGTAGAATTCAAACATAAAAAAATCCAGTAAATATTTTACTTACAGTTTTCCAACCACATGTTCAATCTCGCCTGTTACACAATGCGCCGCTGTCAATACATATCTTTGACTAATTAGTGTGCCTCCACAGGACCACTTGAATCTCCCAGAACGAGTTTTATAACCCAGTAATACCATCCAAGGGTGTTCTTTTAAAAAAGTTTCTACCCCTCCAAAAAGACGTCTTAGTAGAGGCATTTTAATAATAGTAGGTTCCTACAATATAAATCGACTATTATCAGTATTTTTTAATTAAGATAAGAAAATTGTATACACAAAAAGAAACTTTACTTCGTAGCACTTAGGTGCAGTTTCAGTTATTAAAGCTGTCGTCAGTATATCAAATTGATTTTAAATTATTGTCTTCTTTTATCTGTTGACTATCAAACTAGTCTGCCAGTGAAACCTAGTGAATTAACCTGCGGCTACAAGGAGGGAGGAATTTGACACAACAGATGTATCAGCTAATACGAGAGATATGGATATAAGAAGAAATCCCCCAACAATGGAAGAAAAGTATAATCTGCCCTATTCATAAAAAAGGAGACAAACTGTTGTGCCAGAATTATAGAGGCATCTCTTTACTTTGTTCGGGATACAAAATATTCACAAACATCCTTAATCGAAGACTTCAACCTCTCACAGAAAAAATCATCGGGGAATATCAAGCAGGGTTTAGGCAAAATAGATCTACCATTGACCAACTATTTACAGTTAAACAAATACTAGCCAAAGCATGGGAATATGACATGGACGTTTACAATCTCTTTGTAGATTTTAAACAAGCCTATGATTCAATAGATAGAACAATTCTATCTAATATATTGGAAGAATTTGGC